>NW_012026890.1:4463824-4464183 GCF_000956235.1 Wasmannia auropunctata
CTTAAGGCGATGCTGGAAGGTCGAAAAAATTTGCACGAGGTCGATAAAACAAACTCTTCGATGTCAGTGGTATCTCTAAATAAATTTCGTACAATATCTTTTGTCTCATCCAAACACATGAAATGTCCTTATCTAACTTATTGAAGTGCCATCTGTTGCAAAATCTAGCACTTACTGCCAGACGCAATTTTTGCTGTCTTTGGCTTAGCTAAACGTGCAAATTACCACAAATTGCAGTGGAACGATAAACCTTTTTCTACGCTTTCAATCAAAGCTCAAAAGGTCTTGTATTATTTGTTCCTGTAATCCGAATGGGGCGAGCTACTTATTTTGTACGTATGAGCTACAGAACTTTTATA
>NW_012026890.1:4464203-4536756 GCF_000956235.1 Wasmannia auropunctata
ATTACTTATCACGTTGGTTCCAGTTACAACCATCTGCAAATTGAACAATTCAATAAGTTAATTGGAAGGATTTAGAAGATAAAAATAAATTAATGACAAACAGGAACACATTATAGATAAATAGTAGAATAACAAAAGAAAAGGAAAAAAAGTGCAGTAAATGAATCAGGAAAAGATATTACACTCAATTTTATGATTACTTTGAATATTTCTTATTAAGAGATAGGTAGTGTCCCGTACCAAGTGTACGCGTAGCACGAGTGTGTTAACTTATGCTTTAATGTCCTAGTTAATGGGAAAATACCCGTATATTAAATAAATTCAGATATTAACGGAATATAGCTGAGTATCTGTAATATCCAAAATAACTAGGAAATATCAGATACACAAGTACACAATAGTCGGAATATTTCTGATAATAATACTTATACTGAATAATAATAATAGAAACATTATCAGAATTAATTTAATTCGATTATTTGAACAATATACATCTCAGATAGCACACAGAGTCCAATAGTATTCATTAGTATATTCAGTTTTATGTTATCAATTCTGAGTTCATTTACAAAAAGAATTCTTTTTACATCTGAAAATGAATTCAGAATTGGTGACATATAACTGAGTTCTTTTTTCACTTTCTGAGTTATCTAAGATCATTTTCGAAATGGCTTAGATATGCGAACGAATGGAAATACGAGATTAGTACAAGCAGTTTAAAATTTCTGAACTATTCCTGATTCTAATTAATAGAAGCAGTGTTATTTTATTATTTGTAAAAATATTTCAATTTTCTCTCTCACGAGAAATAATGATTTTCTAGAAGATAATCGAAATAAGATTATATGCAAGATCATTCTAAGAATGTAAAGTAAAAACGTCCTTGTACATCACTGGGATATTTTGTCTATACATTATTATTCTTAAATAATTAGTAATAATAAGTATGTTTTGATTATTTAACTTTTTAATTAATAATAAAATTTTGTTTAATTTAAAAAGAATACGTGGAAACAGAAAACATACCATATTTTTCGTGTACTGAGAGTCATCTACGCAATGAGCGGCAGTGGTGATATGCGTAGCATCAATGATGCTACCACCGCAAAATTGCTGGCCATTCACTTGAAGGGAAACTTGATGAGGAAATTGATCAGGTCTAGCATAGTTTCCACCAACGATGAACGGTTCAGTTTCACCGCAATAAACCTCTATATACAATTATTAAAATTGAAATTATTATCTATTACTCCGTTATATTATTATGTATTATTATAAAAATATTTGAAATTATTATTTATTATTTTGAAAATATTTTATATTTAAAGAAACAGATTAACAATATTCGTATTTTTCAAAATGGCAGAAGCATTATTTAAAAAGATCCATATTTAAAACATAGATACATTTTAACTTCTATTAAGTTTTGTTTTGTAAAAATTAACAGGTATGTCTATAAAAAATATTCTACACATATTATTCATGTGTTTGTAAGTTACTGGTTTTTGTTTACTTACGCTGGGCGATGGTCACAGTGAGCAGAATAATTAACTTCATCATCTTCGCAAATTAAATTGAGATATATCGACTTACTTACGAACTCAACTGAGGAGGCTACTGTATCGTCCCTTTTTATACATGTCGCTTACAATTAAACTGCCGTGTATCATCAGCGCTTTTAACATTGCATTTTGTCGTTTATTTTACGTCTAATGAATGACAGTATTAACGATATTAATAATAAAGATAAAATGACATAATAGCTCTAATTGCGCGCTTCCGGAACGCAGTCTTAAAAACACACAGATAACTCATCGTTATCTGACGCAAAAGCAGCATTCTATTAATTATATTGCTACGTCTTTTCGAAAGACACATATTAGACATACGCAATAAACACATACTCAACACAAATATTTGCATTGCGTCGCAAACAGGTGTCGGGCGATTCTGTCATCGTCGATAAAATGGTATTTTTAAAAATGCAGCTTTAATGTTTTTAATTTTCATTATTTTATTATTTGTTAAACGAAAAGGATTTTAATAATTCCATTGTAAGAACTGTAATATAATTTTTTGTTATTTGTTGTGTGGAATGTTATCTCATTTACAAAATTTAGAAATGTTAATGCTTATAGTATAAAATTATTTTTTAAATGTAAATTATTAGCAAATAGATTGAAATTCTTTGACAGAATCGAGATAAACAACTTGTAAACATTAATGTATACATCAGACATTCCCAAAGCGCAGGGCAAGACCCAAAAAATAACACCAACGAACTGGACAACGAGAAAGCTACAGTATGACAAAAAATTCTTAATTAATAGTGTATAATATCAAATGACGAAACGGTGTCACATAATTAATAAACATCGTCAACATTAGAAACGTTCGTATTTAATTTACTAATTTTCATACAATCATTCCCTTTTTGCTCAGAAATGTATTTTATTTATATAATTTTTCATTATTTTAAATAAATATGTATGCGCAAAAGTTATTTATAAAAATAGTTTACACTTTATTAAATCAAGTGAAAAAAATGTAAACTTTAATAATTCGATTCTAATAAAACAAATGCATAATAAAACAATCTAAATGTACATGACAAATATCCAGAATTAAATATCAAATCCTAAGCTGTTCTAAAACGCATAGCAAATTGGATTGTAAAGCCCGATGTCTCTCAAATTTTCCTTTTCTCGAGTTCATTCATTGCCTTCACAATTACAATTGCGCGTACATTCGTCACCTGATTAGCCCGAATACGACGATCGCAAAGTTTTCCGTAGCACTGCTGGTTTCGAATACTACGATCGCACGAAACTTTCGACAGCTCTGCCGATGCGACGATTGAATGCAACACGAATTTCTAGCGAAATACGTAAAATATTTTTAATAACAGATAAACATATCAAGCGCAATTTATTCGAATTACTCGACTTAACTGTGATTCACTTTGTACTCAAAATTCGACTAATAAAAATTAAATTAATTAATTAGTTTTAATTAATTTTTCAGCGAAAAATTTAAAAAACTATTTATTATTCTTTAGATTTATTATTGTGAAATAATTATTATGATATATGTATAAATCCCAGACTTGTTAGGCAAATAATTACTGACCAGAATGGATGGTTATTTTATTCCCTCGTTCAAATTTTTATTTTCAACAAAATAAGTCGCGCAAAGTATCTTCTTCGAACAAATAGTCATTTCTTCAGTATGTATGTAGAACGTTAAGAACTGCGAGAGTTAAGTAATAATACGAACTGTATTATCGCAAAGTGCTCGTAAGAAAAAATCATCGAAAGATGATAACGCCAGAGTTCGGTTTTTGCTTGTAACGAATAAATCGCATAAAGTATCTGTTTCGACAAATAATAGTCACTTTGATACACATATTGAACGTTAACGAAAGTTAAGTCATAATGCAGACCGAATTCGCGAATTGTTTGTAAGAAGAAAATAATTATCGAGGAGTAATAATGCGACGATATACGGAGCGTTTTACTTATACCGCTTTCAAAATATATGATAATTTTAAGAAACTAAATTAATTAGAACATAATAAATATTTTTTGTATTGTGTACGTCATAATTGATGATAATTATTCAAATAAATAAATAAATGAATGTATATTATATAAATATATATAATATATGTATATATTATACGTGAAATTATTCTTAATCTATCAGAAATATTTAAATAGTAATAACACTGTGTAACCAAAAAACACTTTTTTCTTTCACTGAAGAGCGATCATACATTTCCTAAAGATTTTTTCGCCCTGAACACGATGCCATTTGAAGAATTCACAGCAAATTGAAATGAAAGTGACCAAAAATGGCGTTTTTAGCTAATTTTAACATTTTCTTGGGGCAAAACGGAAACTGGTTTTTAAATGAACATAATGGTATTTTCATATCATCATTCAGGTGCTTTTAAATAAACTTTGGTTCATGACCGTAAGACTTTTTTCCATCAAATTGGCTGTTTGAATTTTATACTTTTAGACTTTTTATACACTGTGTTACAAACTATTTGTAAAAGTTTGATTAATTCCCTTTACATTTGTTCCATTTGTATTGAGCTACGTGACTTTTGGGGTGTTTTATTTGATACAAATAGCAGAAAGTAAATACTTTTTGTATTATAATTGTAAAAATTAAATTAAATTTTTATTGCTCTTTAGAGGCTAAATTACATAGTTCTTAAAGTTACATCTGTTGACATTGCTGACGTTTAATCAGCGTCTCATGAGCTATAAAATTAAAAAGAATGAATAAAAGATTTTATTGAGAGACTATTTCCCATAAAGTTTATGCAAAGTCTTTTAATATTTTCTGTTACTTATAATTTTGTTATATTTTGAATTATTGTCCAACATACGTATACAATTAATTTTCTCGCAGTTACACGCAGATAGGAATGATAGAATTGTTCAGCTTATTTGATTAAAAAGTAACATTTTATTATTTTTGAAAACTACAAAAGAAAATTTTATTACATTGCAAATAAAAAATAAAATTATATATATTTTTCAAATATTTCTTAAAATATTGTTTTAATGTTTTTGATATTCATTAAAAGAGTTTTATTATTCGTTAAATAAAAAGATTTTTAAAAAGTCCATTCTAAGAACGGTAATATAATTTTTTTGTTATTTGCCGCGTGAAATATTATCTTATTTACAAAATTTTAGAATGTAAATACTTAGAGAATTAAATTCTGTTTTAAATGCAAATTACAATATTAGCACGTCATAGATTGAGATTGTTTGATAAAATCGAGATATTTGTAAACATTAGTGTGTACATCAGGCACTCCCAAAGCGCAGAGCGTGACCCAAGAAACGACACCAACGAGCTCGTCACCGACAATGACAGGACCACCGCTGTCACCCTAGAAAAAGTGTGACAAAGAACTCTTAATTAATAATTCATACAACAGTGAACGACAAAACAGTGTTACATAATTAATAAACTATGTCATTAAAAATCCGCCCGTATTTAATTTACTAATGTTTCTTACAATTAGTGAAAACTATACGCATATCTAAGTGCTCGTGAAATGCGTTATGCATAATTTAAGATACAAGTAAGTGTAAGAATAACTCACACTGCAGGCACCGTTCCCAACTCTGTCCAGTGTACATATCTGATTTTCCCTGGTGGGCGGATATCCTCTTCTTTGTAGGCAGCTTTGTTGGCTTAAGACGTTCACATCAACATATTTGAGCACTGGCGAGGCCGGTGCATTTACATCAGTTCTTCCCCATCCGCTCACGATACCGCGAGAAGCGCCGGTAGTATAGTTTCTACTTGCTAAACGAATTGCTTTTTGCAAATTGTTAAATACGATCGGCTCTTTCAGCTATATAAACAAACATTCGCACTTATTATTGCATGATATTACGCAATTAAAAATAAGAATAATTAAGATACATTATATATAAAATTTCTTTAATATGATCCTCTTCTTATTCTCTTTCTCGACACTTGATGAATTTAATGAACTTACAGTGATCACAGCGACATCATCTTTCCAGGAATCCGCTTTTTCACCAGTGTAGCCTGGGTGTATTCGAATACACTTGATTTCGTGCTTGTTGCCACTTCCACGCGCTATCATGTTGGTTCCGGTTACGACAGTCTGCAAATTGAACAATTTGATAAGTTAATTGGAAGGGTTTAGAAGATAAAAGTACGTTAATGACAAACAGGAACACATTATAGATAAATAGTAGAATAACAAAAAAAGGAGAAGAGAGAGCAGTACATAGATGAGTCAGAAAAAGATATTATGCACTCAATTTTATGATTTCTTTAAATATTGCTTATCTAAGAGATACGGTAGTGTTTTGCACCAAGTGTACGCGTAGCACGAGTGTGTTATAACTTGTGCTTAATGTATGGTTAATAAGGAAATACTCGTGTATTAAATAAATTCAGATATTAACGGAGTATAGATGACAATGAGTATCTGTAATATCCAAAATGACTAGGAAATATTTGCAGATACGCAGGTACATAATACTAGTCGAAATATTTCTGATATTAGAATAATAATACTAATAATAATCGAAACATTATCAGAATTAATTTAATTCGATTATTTGAACAATATACATCCCAGATAGCACACAGAGTCCAATAAAATTCATTAGTATATTCAGTTTTATGTCATCAATTTTGAGTTTATTTGTAAAAACAATTCTTTTTACATTTGAAAATAAATTCAGAATTGGTGACATATAACTGATTGTGAATTCATTTTTCACTCTCTGTGCTATCTAGGATATCTTTTTCTAAATGACTTAGATATGCGAACGAATAGAAGTACGAGATTAGTACAAGCAGTTTAAAATTTCTGAACTATTTTTAATTCTAATTAATAGAAGCAATGTCATTTTAATATTTGTTAAAATATTTCAATTTTCTCTCTCACAAGAAATAATGATCTTCTAGAAGATAATCAAAATAAGGTTATATGCAAGACCATTCTAAGAATGTAAAGTAAAAACATCCTAGCTTGTACATCACTGTGGGGATATTTTGTTTATACATTATTATTCTACTTGAATAAATAGTAATAATAAGTATGTTTTGATTATAATTTTTTAATTAATAATAAAATTTTGATTTAAAAAGAATACATAAAAAGAAAAAACGTACCATATCATTCGTGTACTCAGGGTTATCTACGCAATGAGCGGCAGTGAGAATGTGCGTAGAATCAATGATGCTACCTCCGCAAAATTGCTGGCCTCCAAAAACTTGAAGGGAGACTTGATGTGCAAATTGACCAGGTCTAGCATAGTTTCCACCAACGATGAACGGTTCAGTTTCACCGCAATAAGCCTCTATATGCAATTATTAAAATCAAAATTATTATCTATTACTTTATTATATTATTACGTATTATTATAAAAATATTTTATATTATTATCTATTAGTTTGAAAATATTTTATATTTAAAAAAATAGATACAATATTCGTATTTTCCAAAATGACAGGAGCATTATTTAAAAAGATCGATGTTTAAAGAATAGATACATGTTAACTTCTGTTAAGTTTTGTAAAAATTAACAGATACATCTATAAAAAATATTCTATACATATTGTTCATGTATTTGTAAGTTACTGATTTTTGTTTACTTACGCTGGGTGATGGTCACAGCGAGCAGAATAATTAACTTCATCATCCTCGCAAATCAAATTGAGATATATCGACTTACGAACTCGACTGAGGAGGCAACTCTATCATCCCATTTTATACATGTCACTTACAATTAGACTGTCGTGTATCATCAGCGTTTTTAACACTATTGCATCTTGTCGTATTTATTTTATGTCTAATTAATAATAAAGATGAAATGGCATAATAGCCCTAATTGCCCGCTTCTGGAACACAGTCTTAGAACACGCAAATAATTCATCGTTATCTGACGCTATTCTATTATATTGCCATGACCATGACTCTTTAAAACTCATATTAGGACATATGCGAAACACACATATTCGCGTCACAAAACACATGTCGGACGATTCTGTCGTTATCGATAAAATTTTATGTTTTAAAATTTTAGTTTTAATGTTTTTGATTTTTATTATTTTATAATTTGTTAAACAAAAGGATTATAAGAATTTCATTGTAAGAACTGTAATAGAATTTTTTGTTATTTGTTGTGTGGAATGTTATCTCATTTACAAAATTTGGAAATGTTAATACAGTATAAAATTATATTTTAAATGCAAATTATTAGCACATAGATTAAGATTCTTTGACAAAATCGAGATAAACAACTTGTAAACATTAGTGCGTATACATCAGATATTCTCAGAACGCAGAGCAAATCCCAAGGAACAACGCCAACAAACTCGTTATCAACTGCAACGAGGGAGCCACCACTGCCAGAAAAAGTGACAAAAAATTCTTAATTAATAATGTACAATATCGAATGACGAAATGGTGTCACATAATTAATAAACATCATCATTAGAAACGCCCGTATTTAATTTGCTAATTTTTATACAATCAGATCCCTTTTTCCTTAGAAATTTATTTTATTTATATAATTTTTTATTATTTTAAATAAATATGTATGCGCAAAATTTATTTATAAAAATAGACTACTCTTTATTAAATCAAGTAAAAAAAAATGCATATTTTAATAAATCGACTCTAATAGAACAAATGCATAATAAAACAATTTAAATGTACATGACAAATATCCAAGATTAAATATCATAAATCCTAAACTATTCTAAAACGCGTATCAATTGGATTGTAAAGAGAGAGAGAGAGAGAGAGAGAGAGAGAGAGAGAGAGAGAGAGAGAGAGCCCGATGTCTCTCAAATCTCTTCCTTTTCTCGAGTTCATTCATTGTCTTCACAATTTCAATTGCGCGTATAGCCCGAATACGACGATTGCAATGCTTTCCGTAGCACTGCTGGTTTCGAATACTACGATCGCACGAAGCTTTCGACAACGCTGCCGATGCGACGATCGAATGTGATGCGAATTCCTAGCGAAATGCGTGAAATATTATTAATAAAAGATAGATATATCAAGCGCAATTTATTCGACTCAACAGTGATTTGCTTTGTACTAAAAATCCGATATATAAAAATTTAAATAATTAATTAATTTTAATTAATTTTTCAGCGAAAAATTAAAAAAACTGTATTTATTATGCTTTATATTTATTATTGCAAAATAATTATTATGAGATATGTTCAAATCCCAGACTCGTTAGGCAAATAATTACTAACCGGAATGGAAGGGTATTTTATAATTTTCTATAGTTCCAATTCTTACTTTCAATAAAATAAGTCGCGCAAAGTATCCGCTTCAACAAACAGTCATCTCATCAATATAATGTAGAACGTTAAAAACTGCAAAAATTAAGTAATAATGCAGACTATATTTTGGCAAACTGCTCGTAAGAAGAAATCATCCAGAGATAATAACGCCAGAGATAAAAGAAATGTCTTATTGATTTCTTATCGTTTTGGTTCTTGTTTCTAACAAATAAGTCGCACAAAATATCTGCTTCGACAAATAATTGTCACTTTGATACATATATTAAACATTAACGAGAGTTAAGTCATAATGCCAAATTCGCGAACTGTTTGTAAGAAGAAATTAATTTTCGAGAAATAATAACGCGACGATATGTGGAGCGTTTTATTTATACTGCCTTCAAAATATATGATAATTTTAAGAAAATAAATTAATTAAAACAATAAAAATTATATGTACTATGTACGTCGTAATGGACAATAATTATTTAAATAATTGAATGTATATTATAAATATATACATATATTATACGTGTAATTATTCTTAATCTATCAAAAATATTTAAATAGAAATGACACTTTTTTCTCTCACCGAAGAGCGACCATACATTTCTCAAAGATTTTTTTGTGCACTATGCCGTTTGAAGAATTCACTTAGCACATTAGGATTTTGAGTAAATTGGAATAAAAGTAACCAAAAATGTTTTTAACTACTTTAACGTTTTCTTGCGGCAAAACCACAAGAAATGGTTTCTAAATGAATTCAAGTGCTTTCAAACGAACTTTGGTTCATAACCGTAAGACTTTTTTCATCAAGTTGGCTGTTTGAATTTTATACTTTTAGACTTTTTATATATTGTGTCATAAAAAAATACTTTTTTCTCTTTTCAAAGTGCGACGGTACATGTTTCAAAGATTTTTTCGCGCTAAACATGCCGTTGGCAAAATTCGCCTAGCACGTCAAGATTTTGAGTAAATTCGAATGAAAGTGGCCAAAGTTTTTTATACATGTATATAAAGTGTATTTTCATAAAATGGAAATTAATGGTGAGATATACCCGCTGACACTTTTAGTCACCGTCCCATTAACTATAATATTACAAAGTATTATAAAGTATGAATAAAAAACTGTATTGAGAGACAATTTTCCATAAGGTGTACAAAGTCTTTTAACATTTTCCGTTACTTAGACAATTATATGTTATATTTTGAATTATTGCCCAATATATACGTTTAATTTTCTTGCAATTATTCACAGATAGAAATGACAGGATTATTCAGCTCATTGTTTGATTGAAAACCATCATTTTATTGTTTTTGAAAACCGCAAAGAAAAATTTTATTAGATTGAGGTTTAAAAATAAAATCATATTTTTTAAATATTTCTTAAAATCTAGTTTTAATGTCTTTGATCTTCATTAAAAAGTTTTAATATTTGTTAAATAAAAAGGTTTTAGGAATTGGTAAGAACGGTAATATAATTTTTTTGTTATGCTGCGTAGTTATTTATTGTTTGCTGTGTTATCTCATTTACAAAATTTGAGAATATTAATATTTAGGGAACTAAATTATTTTTAAATGTAAATTATTAGCACATAGATTTAGATTGCTGGATAAAATCGAGATACTTGTAAACATGAGTGAAAACTTCAGCTTGTCCCGAACCGCAGGGCGGAGACCAAGAGACGAGGCCAACGAGTTGCCCGTTGACAACGAGAGGACCACCGCTATCACCCTAGAAAAAGTGCGACAAATAATTCTTAATTAATAATTCATAACAATGAATGACGAAACAGTGTCATATAATTAATAAACTTTATCATTAAAAATCCGCCTGTATAATTTAATTTACAAATGTTTCTTAGTGAAAACGATACGAATATTTAAGTGCTCGTGAAATGCGTTGTGCATAAGATAAAAAGTAAGGGTAAAAGTAACTCACACTGCAGACACCTTTCCTATTTTCCTGCGTACACATCTGGCCTGGGTTGGTACGTGGAAATCTGTGTGCATTTAGGCACTGATTTTGGCTTAAGACGTTCACAGTAACCCATCTGAGCATGTTCGGAGTTGCCGTATTATGTTCACTTAGTTGTCCCCATCCGCTTATGATACCGCGTTTACCGCCGTATTCCTCTTTATTTGCTAAAGGAATTGTACGTTGCAAGTCGTTCATTGTTATCGGGTTTGCCAACTATGTAAACAAACGTGTGATATGAATCAACCAAAAATAAGAATAACCAAGATACATATATATGATTTCTTTAATATAATTCTGTTCTTCGCTTTCTAGATACTTGATGAACTTATAATAAACTTACGGTGATTATAGCGATATCATCTTTCCAGCCATCTTCCATTCTATTACTGTAGCCTGGATGTATTCGAATGCACTTGATTTGGTGCCTTTTACCATTCTTGTTCAGGTCGTTGGTTCCGCTTACAACAGTCTGCAAATTGAGCAATTCGATAAGACAATTGGGAGAATTTAGAAGAGATAATGCATATTAATGAAAAGTAGGAACACATTATAGAAAAATAGTCGAATAACAGAAAGAAAGGGAAAAGAAAGCAATACGTAAATGAGTCAGAAAACGATATTAAACTTAATTTCATGATTTTTTTTGAATATTTGCTTATCAAGAGACACGGTCTTGCGCCAAGTGTACACGTAGCACGAGTGTGTTATAACTTATGCTTTAATGTCCGGTTAAATGGAGAAATACCCGTGAATTGAATTAATTCAGATATTAATGGGCTATATATATACATTTATTATTATTATTATTGTTGTTGTTGTTGTTATTATTATTATTGTTGTTGGTATTATTATTATTATTATTATTATTATAGCTGAATATCTGTAATATCCAAAATAACTAGGAAATATCAGACACGCGGGTACCGAATATCACGATACTATCCAGGATATTTTTGATATAAGAATAATAATACTAATAATAATCGAAACATTATTCAAATTAATTTGATTCAATTATTTAAACAATATAAATCATTTTCTAAATGACTTAGATATAAACAGACAGAAGTAACATATTGATACAAGCAATTTTAAATTTCTGAACTATTTTTAATTAATAGAAATAATGTAATTTTATTATTTGTTAAAATATTTTGATTTTCTCTCTCACAAGAAATAATGATCTTTTAGAAGTTAATCGAAATGAAGATACATGCAAGATCATTCTAAAAATGTGACATAAAAACATCATTGTACATCACTGTGGATATTTTGTCTATATATTAATAATCTACTTAAATAAAATAGTAATAATAAATGTTTTGATTAATAATAAAATTTTGTGTAATTCGAAAGGAATACAAGGTAAAAACAAAAAACGTACCATATATTTATTGTATCTTGGATCATCTACGCAATGAGCGGCAGTAGCGATACACGTAGGACTAATGATGCTACCGCCGCAAATATGCTGGCCCTGCACTTGAAGGGAGACTTGATGTGGAAATTGACCGGGAACAGCTTTGTCACCACCAACGATAAACGGTTCAGTTTCACCGCAATAAGCCCCTGTATGCAATAATTAAGAATCGAAATTATTATCTATTATTCCGTTATATTATTATGTATTATTATAAAAATATTTGATATTATTAGCTACTTTTTTGAAAATATTTTCTATTTAACAAAACAGGTAAACAATATTCGTATTTTTATCAAAATGACAGGAGAATATATTTAAAAAATCCATCTTTAAAGAACAGATACATAACTATTAACTTCTGTTAAGTTTTGTTTTATAAAAATTAACAGATACGTCTATAAAAAAATCTACACATATTATTCATGTGTTTGTAAGTTACCGGTTTTTGTTTACTTACGTTGGGCAATGGTAACAGCAAGCAGAATAATTAACTTCATCATCTTCGCAAATTCAAATTCAGATAGACTTGCGAATTCGACTGAGGAAGCCACTGTATCGTCCCTTTTTATACATGTCGCTTACCATTAGACTGCCATGTATTGTCAGCGCTTTTAGCTATTGCATCTTGTCGTCTTTATTTTTTACGTCTAATTAATAATAAAGATAATTAATGATAGAATGATTAATGAATTGACATAATAGCTCCAATTGCACGCTTCCGGAACGTAGTCTTAGAATACATTGTCATCGCTATCTGACGCTAATGCATCATTCTATTGTGGCGATTATATCGCCATGTCTCTTCGAAAGGTATACATATTAGGACATGTGCGATATACGCAACTCACACATATTTGCGTCACATCGCAAACACATTAATTAATTAATAATTTATAACATCGAATATCAAAATGATTGCATAATTAATAAACATTGTCATTAAAAACTCCCGTATTTAATTTACTAATTTTTATACAATCAGTTCTCCTTTTTCTTAAAAATTTATTTTATTTATATAATTTTTCTTTATTTTAAATAAATATGTATGCACAAAATTTATTTACAAAAATACTTTACATTTTAATATATCAAGAGAAAAAATGCAAATTTTAATAAATCGACTCTAATAGAACAAATTCATTATAAAATAATTTAAATGTACATGACAGAAATGTACATATCCAGTCCATTTAAATATCAAATCCTAAACTGTTCTAAAACGCGCAGCATTGGATTGTAAAGCCCGATGTCTCTCAAATTTCTTCTTTTTCTAAAATTCATTCATTGCCTTCGCAATTACAATTGCGCGTACGCTGATCAGCCGAATACAACGATAGAGCAAAGCTTTCCGTAGCACTGCCGGTATCAAATACTACGATCGCACGAAACTTTCGACAACGCTGCCGATCGAATGCGACGCGAATTTCTAACAAAATATGTGAAACTATTAATAAGAGATAGACATATCGCGATTTATTCAACTAAAAATCTGACTGATAAAACTTACGTTCTCAGCAAAAAATTTAAAAAATTGTATTTATTATCCTTTAGATTTATTATTGCAAAATAATTATTATGAGATATGTTCAAATCCCAGACCGGTTAGTAATTATTTAGGCAAATAATTACTGACTGAAATAGAAGAATATTTTGTAACTCTCGATAGCTCTAATTCTTGCTTTCAATAAAATGAGTCGTATGAAGTATCCTCTTCAATATGATAAATAGCTAGTCATAGCTTCAATATGTATGTAAAACGTTAAGAAGGAGGAGAGTTAATTAATAACGAGAACTGTATTTTCGTGAAATGCTCGTAAGAAGATCATCGAGAGATAATAATGCCAGAAATAAAAGGAACACCATTTCATCGTTTTTCATATAAAATTGTTTTACTTACATTGTTTATACTTTAATTCTGAAAAATATTTTCAAATCTTTAAGCAATACCTACAAAAATTATTGTGTTTACAGTTGATAAAACAAATGATTTTTAGTAAGAATCTCCTTAAAATAAAAAATATTTTTTTGAAAAAACAAAGTATCATTTTTAAATAACATACAAATAAATGAAATTGTAATTAATTATATATTTTCAGTTTAAATTTTCGTTTTACTTACAGATATATATTAGTGAAATCAAAGAATAATTGTTATGAAGAGAATATTTTCTGACAATGAATTAAAAATAGTTGTAAATAATATATACATATGTAATATAAATTCTTTTATATTTATATTTTAAGTTTATATGTTATATTTTATACTAGAATGTTTTTTATACCTACATATATATATAAGACGTACACACTTTTAATTCTACATAATAATCCCTGTCGCTGTAACAAATTAATTATACGTTATTAAAAGATTTAACGAGAACAAAAAATAAAATCGTAATGGAATAATGCTTTTGTCACGCGCGGCGATAAACTATGCTTGTAAACAAACCAAATTGCTATGACGGTGATAACATATATCATAACTAATATAATTCTTATACAATATATAATTAATAAAAAATTAAGATATTACAAAAAGATATTACTTTCTGACGTATAAAGTCGTTTTTCACTATTCTCACAATGCTAATGCAAAATAAATAATATCATTCAAATTTAATTCCATGAGGGACCAAACCCGTTGCAATAAAAGCTGTACCAGTGCGATATGGCTGGATCGATCAAGGTTCACTACTTCACTGGTAATTGCTATAACTCTAATAATCCATTTTCTAACAATGGTTACCCAATTTTAATCTACTCATGATTATTTGTCGAATGTGTTATTCGCCACTGGAGCGGTGTAAATTATTCTAACACATCAATGTCGAATCAGTTTTAATATAATTATAATTCACTTTGATAAAACGTCAGTCTATGTTTGTATTTCGCCCGAGAAAGATGCAGGAAGCTCAACGTCTTCGTGGCTTGTTCTCTCTAGTATTGGTGCTTTTGTTTATAGACAGCTGGTTTGTCACGAACGGATATCCGAAGCAGCTTATCAATCCTTGGATAAGACCATCATTAATATCATCGAAACTGATGAAAACAAGAAGGGCCTCTGGGACAACTATTAGTTACAGACGTGAGTAAAGAAAAAAAATTTATTCTTTAATTATGCCTGAAGAGTGTACAAACATTTAGAAAGTGCCACGAGTCACGGAGATATCTAAAAATGAAAATGACTAAATAAACTTGATATTTTATAAATATAATATTTATTTTATTTTATAAATATAATATTATTCTTAGTTGATTCATGGTCTCAGTATGATAATCCTGAAGAAGGTACAAAACGAGAGGGGGATTTACAGCTTTCGAAAACGGGAAAAACCATTACAACCGATGAAACTTTACTGTGGCCCAATGGTATTGTGAATTACTACGTTCATTCGTCGATAGGTAAGCCATTTTTGTAATTCTAAATCGGGTGATCTACACAGAATCAAGATGAGCTCACAATTAATAATATGGAACGTTTATATGTTCCATTCAAAGTCAAACATATCTGCTTATCAAATCTAAATATTTAAAGATTTTATTTTCGTTCCAGCTAATGAGCCGATGAAATTCGCTGTGCTGGAAAAAGCGTTACATACCATAATGTCCAAGACATGCATTAAATTCGTGCGTATACAAGAACACGCAAAGCTCCCTGCAAATATGAGTTGGGTCAATATCACGGGTCACCGGAAAGGTTGCTTCTCCAATTTAGGACATAAAGCATGTGGGCCTACTACTTTAAACCTAGACGTGAACGCGTGCTTCCGTACGATTGGACACGCGATACACGAGATGTTGCACATTTTAGGTGTATACCATGAGCATATGAGACCAGATCGCGACGAATACATTACTATAATGTGGGAAAATATAAAAAAGGGTAAACAAGAGGCTAATCAATTTAATATCAAACTAAAAAGAGAACTAACAAAAGATTCTTTAAGGAAATGCATTCAACTTCTATATATTGAATAATACCGTAATAACCGATTATGGTTTACCGTACGATTACGACAGCATAATGCACTATTCTATGACGGCGTTTTCTATTAATAAGTCGCTTCCTACAATAATACCTACGGTAAATAATATCGAAGATCCTTCAAAAACTAAATAAAATTTTCAATACTTTATTAAATTTGATTCTTAGCACCGAGCAATATATATATATAGCAATATATAATTTTATTGATTGAATCGATAAAATAAAATTATGCTTTTACAGTTGTCTTATGTAGAGATCGGTCAAAGAAGTCACTTGTCATATTATGATATACAGAAATTGCGAATTGCTTATAATTGCAGTGCCGTCGATACTAATAAATTGAAAAAGAATGAAGAATCCAACTTGGAAAAACCCAAGAGACGCAAAGAATTGCCGCAACAAAATAAAACAGACATTAAAATAAAAGTAAAACCACAAATGCCGATGATTATTATACAGAATTCGATATCAAACAAACTGGATAAGAATGCTGACCTAGAAATGCCAATGAACAAATTTAATCAAGTACCTTTTCTTAAATCTATATATCCTATTAATTCTATTCAGTCTAATTATTATCGTGTGTCTCTAAGTCCAATGTATCGATATATAAATTTTCATATTTATTTGCATAAGAATATTTGCATAAGAATTAATAATAAAACACATACAAAAAAATAAATTTTTTTAAGTAAAGTTAAAAAATAAATTTAATTGATGTTAAGAAAGAATATATATACATTTTACCAAACAAATTCTAATGAGAGATTTTTATATCATGATCATATCAGTATTATCGTTAATTATGACTATTAATTTCACATCCACAAATCTTTAAATGGATATCAGTTTTACATATTTTTATTCTTATTTATAATTGGTTTACAGTTAGTCAGTATTCTTTACTTTTGTCTTTTCGTTTATGATCACTATGTTTCGAATGTCTTTCTGATGATTTATTGCGATCTCGAGATTTATGTTTCTTTTCGTGGTATTTATCTTTGTGTTTGTCTTTGTTTCGATGTTTGTCTTTTTTATGTGACTTCCGTTCCCTCGAATGCGAAGACTTTCGATATTCACGTCTGTGCTTTCTCTCCATTTCATCTGAATATCTCATCTGCTTATCTCGATCTCTTGATCGATGATTTCTTTCTTCTGAACGCTCCCTTCTTTGACTATCTCTTTTCTTCTTATGATAATGATGATCGTTTTTTTCAAAATTATAATCGTCATAGTTGCGGGAAGAAGTATGAAATACTTTATACAAACGTTCTGTTCTGTCTTGTATCTGTTCATGATCGAAATCGTCTGTTTTGGTATTCCGAACATCTGTTGCACGTTCAGAATTACTTTGTCCGGAGATATAATCCACATATATTTCCATTTGTTGATTAATCACTTCTCTGAGAATTTCAACGTGAGATTTTTTATTTGTATGAACGCCTTTATGCTTTGCTCTACGCCTTTTCAAGTTACGCTCTTGTATTAACAACTCCAAAAATGACAATTCTTTATCTTCTTTTTGTTGTGGCTCCCTGGAAAAACAAATGTAACAATATTTATAAATTTAAAAAAATATGTAATAAAATAAGTAGTACATAAATATCTAGCACACATTATATATATCTATATACATTAATTCCAAATAAGTAAGAAAGAAATTTAAATACAATCGAGATTAGATATTGGTTGCCTATTAATTTTTTTTAATTTTTAAATTTTAGCTACAGTAAACTGTGTGGCAATTATATTGTCGGTCTTTTAGAACACATAACTTAAAGTTAAAACAATTCACATATTTCAATAATCCTCAATTCGTTGTTACAAATATTATAAAACACACTATAAAGAACTTTGTGCAAAAAATATGAAATATCCTGAGGTCAGGAAGCATTATCATCGAATTGAAGATCATTTTAATATATGATATTGTTTTTTTCAGCTTTAAGTTAGGGTTACGTTCTAAAAGACCAACAATAATCAGCGTCCAGTTTCTGTAGCTGAAATTAAAAAATTAATGGGCAACCAATATTTAGCCTCATCTATATTTAGCTTTTTTTCCTTACTTATTTGTTGTGTATATATAACGACTTTATTAAAACTATTTGTTAATTCTAAATATCATCAGTTCATTAAACTTACAGATTATTAATGTTTGCAATGTCGTCTCCGATGTCTGGCTTCGAGGTATTAGCAATAACATAGTCATACAGCGCTTTCCTCTCGTCGCTGGTGAAATCTATGACAATCCTATCAGATGTACGCGGTACTAACCGCTCACCCATACCTATCAGTGTTAAGAATTCATATTTTTCATAGTTATAACAATATAATTATAAATATCAAAATATAATAAAAGCTATAATATAAGGTATAATAAAAGCTCTTGTGCAATTTTAAAGAAATAACTGTACAGTTCTTTCAATTGCATTACTAGACAGGAAAAGAACATTATTAGATTGCAAGTAATGTAGCATACGCATTTCGTTTTTATATAAAATATTGAATAAAGGATATGTAAAAGGATATATTGATTCTGCACCAAGTATAACATTCACAACTCGCTGGAAAAAATTCCATTTGTCATTCAAGAGGCAGAATAACACATATAATCGTCAAGTTTTTACTAACCGGTGCGCATCGCTGGATTTTGTTCTTTAGCCTTCTTGAGAATTTGTTCTTGCAGTTGCTCATCTACAACAGACATTTCATTAGAGGCGTAGAAAGTTTGAGTTTCAGGGCTACGTTTGGAAACGTCACCCGAGTGTTCTCGTGCATCATTTTATCCTTGTTTAACAGTCGATGAACAAGAAGAATAAAATGATACATTGGGACACTCGAGTGATGTTTTCGAACGCAGCTTAGGAGGCTCAACGCACTTGTACTAGAGAAGTTTCTTACCAAACTTTATGCAAAATGGTGAATCCTCCGGTAAAGTTGGCTCTGATAACGGGACATCTAACTTTCCGTATCCTTCAGCTTTCCATTGACAAGAGGCAAGGTGGTCATTGAGAGAGGCTTCGGTTAACCGATGGGACGGATCGTACGGGCATGTGAGATACTCCTTGTCCTACGTGAATGCAACAGTTCCATTGAAATCAACATATTCCAAGAAAAACAAATTCCAATTGTGCTTACCACATTTATCACGCTCTCCATCGTCCAGCCTAAAGTTCCAACGATGTTAGCAATTTCCTCGTTAACCGTATCGGTGAAGCTCTTCAGTTCCTCCAATTGTTGCTCACGAGAATCATTTATATTCTTCAACATTCTGCTCAATTCTGTTTCACGCGGGAATGTAAATTAACGTTAAACAGATCCAATTCATCGTACAATAATATCACAATGTATACAACAGTGCTTGTATAAAGCTCTTAGAATTAAAAAAGTGTCAATTACTTGTATATAACCTCTTTGAAATTACGTCGGATCGGATTGAGGTTAGAATACCCAGTTACTCCAGTTTACTCGTGCACAGGTGTGTCGTGTGAATAGTACACACACCATACACACCACACACCACACACACACACACACACACACACACGTTCGTCGTTCGATCGTCGTAAATGGAGGCATCTGTTGGTAACTACGTAAACCAACAAGCCACAAGCTGGTCGGCTGGTCACACACGCAACGTGCGATTTATCAATATTTATCAATATATTTACTGCCAATTCTGGCATTAACACTGCTGAATCTCTTACATGATCAATTAAATAATTGTGCACATGTCGCTACACGCGTGTAAACACTGTAGACAATCGTTCTTCGCAAACTATAGGTATTCGTATTTCGCACGTAGAAGTACACGTGCCAATTTGAAATTTGAAGCGCGCTCCGCAGCACTCGCACTTTTACACGTACATTTTTCACGTATCCGTCCAAATCTTTACAGAGAGAGAGAGAGAGAGAGAGAGAGAGAGAGAGAGCGTCGAATGAGATTATATATAGCGTCGATATGCGACTAATCAGTAATCACCGTAGTTCGCTGTGAAACACGCGGAAGCGATCCCGCGAAACACGCGGGTCCGATCATTATTTCGATCAAATCGTTTGTATCTCGATTTCGGAATATATCGATTGCGGGATCGCGCGCGCCTGGATCGGCCGCCATGACAGTCTTCGTCACTCTTTCGGCAATGGTGCGTGCGTTGGCTCGGAGCGCGCGGCGTGGAGAGCGCTCCGCAATTAATCGCGAATTTCACCCGTTGTAAGGATGCACCTGAACGCGAGGTTCGGTCGGGAATGTTGGCCGGAGCAACCGGCCATCGCCGGAACGTGTATCGGTGTTAACGCGGGGTCCTCGTGATCGGCGTCGTTTCGTCGGTCGCTCGACGCTGCGTCGTAATCAACGTACAAGTTTCGGAGCGCGCGGCGTGAGATCGCTCGTCGCAATTGATCGCGAATTTCACCCGTTAGGGATGCACCTGAACGCGAAGTTCTGTCGGGAGTGTCGGGAGTGTTGGCCGGAGCAACTGGCCATCGCCGGAATGTGTATCGGTGTTAACGCGGGGCCCTCGTGATCAGCGTCGTTTCGTCGGTCGCTCGACGCTGCGTCATAATCAACGTACAGTCTCGGAGCGCGGGGCGCGAGATCGCTCGTCGCAATTGATCGCGAATTTCACCTTGAATGCGAAGTTCTATCGGGAATGTTGACCGGAGTAACGAGCCAACGCGCCGGAACGTATCGGTTAACGCGTTATTTCGTTGATCTGCTGTGCCGTGCATCGTAATCAACGTACAGTTCCAATTCCGACGACGTAGGCGTACAAAAATCATCCTTACGTTCTTTCGCGAGGTAAGTTACTTGAAACGAGACTCTCCTCATCGTTGATATAACGTGTCGAAAAATTAATTCATACGCCTGTTGCATCCTAATGCCATGGAAAATCCGCCGCTGATTATGAATACAGAATAACCTATAATAACGCCGCGTGAAGCATTAATGGGATACAATTCTTATTAGAGGTCTTTTATTCTCGAAAAATTTCACATATGAAAACGGACGAAAATACTATAATATATGTATATTGTAGATTTCCCTGTATTTATTGTATGCGAAATTTTTCTAGAATAAGAGCTCCCAGTAGCGCGAACGTACGGCAGTTCCGTCAAGAGAAATTCGTGCGATCGTAGTATCATTGGTTATAGTTTATACTGTACCAGTAATACGAACATATAGCAATTCTATCATGTAATTATACTGTGCGACTATAGTATTATACTACAGATTTTTTACAAATTAATTATTTGCATAAATTAAATATATTGTATGTTATACAAATACTTTAATTCGAATATACGCATTATTTATATAATAATTGATAATATTTATGCATATGGTAATAGGTACTATTTATACATGTAGTAATTAGCAGTGATTATAATTATTTTGATTAGCTATTATTTAATGTACTACTCGTTAGTCTGTAAATTAGAAATGCAAAATTATTGCAGTAAATTTTTATTTTTTAATTATATGTATGAATTAATTGAAATTTGTAGTATTTTATATATTTGTATTTATCGACAGTGTTGCTATTATTTTTATGATTACTATTGGCAGTTTAGTAAATTAGAAGTGAAGTCGCCATAGTTAATGTACTGTAATTATGTATAGGCTTTTTTTTTATATTTCTATAATTTTTCATAAAAAATTTTTTGTATTTTTTTATATTTTTAATGTACTTAAATTTTTTAATTGCATTAGAAATGTAAAAAAAAACTTTTGATATGCAGTATAATAATTGATTATAATTAGATTGCTGTAGTTAATACTGTAGTCGCTACGATTGTAGAATTATTTATTTCATTGTTTGAATTATAATTTTATGGCAATAAAAGCAAATGTTGCATTAAAATAAACATGTAATATTTAATATGTCAAGAAAACTATTAGATGACAGTTTATTTATTATAGATAGACGCAATCAGCGGCGGTAAATTTTGACACTACAGAAATAAATTTGATTTGAAAATCTTTACATCGAGATTTTTGTGACTTGTGTACTACATTTAAAGGAAAATATTCTTTATCATATGTTCGTAATAATAATTAATTATAATTTATGCGCGGACGCGTCGCAAGAAAAGAAAACTAAAGAGAAAACTCTGCCTTACATTTCACATTTTACTACGTGAAGATATCGTAGCATGAATTTGTGATTTTCGCGTTTCTTCGAAAATGAAACGTGCGGATCAAGTTTCGGAGTTCGTTTAGTGATGTGCGTACTCGTTTCTAGGGATAACTGTTTCTTCGATGGAGCCGATGCGGATCATTTGAGGCGGAATTTGCAACGGGTGGAGTAACTGCAATATCACAGGTGGTGAGTAAGATTAGTTATTTATTAATTAAATATATATTTATATGTGTAAAACTGTAATTATATATGCGCGCGTACATACAATTGCTATCATTTATTAAATATTTTTTAAAATATTTGAATATATCTATTCGAAAAAATTTGTCATACATTTTATATATATTAACATTTTTATTGAACATTTAAAATATTTGATGGCTACAAAATTAAATCAGTAAGAGTTAATTAATTAATTTCAGAAATTAATCTCTAAAAATTTTTTAGTTATTGTACATATTTTTAGTTTATTTCCTGAAATTCAAGTAATATCAGTTCTTATTTTGATATATTTTTTTAAATTGTATCTGAAAAATTTTTTTATAAAAATTTATTAGACGTATAGATAAAAAAATATTGAGGTATGAATATCTAAAAAAAAAACGAAAAATATAAAAATAAAATATTTAATTGGAAATAATATATTAAAAATAATATCAGAAACTATTAAAATAATTATTTATATAAATTGTTGTATATACAATAGCTGCACTTTAGTCAAAATGAGAATAATTAAATACTACGTGATGATCAACGTGTTATATAAAATTGTATGATGCAAATCACGTAATAATTATAATACATTAATTCTTCCATTTGAAAGTATACGTAATTGAGGTACACCGACTAGTGAGAGTGCCCATTTATTATACTATACGATACTGATATCATCTATCTTCTTAATAAAAAAATTATTATTTGCCGTTATTGACCGTATAAATATTAAAGATTACTTTTGCGTCTAATTAAACTCCGACGATTGCGTTCTCGTTTACGACTTGCATTTCTGCGTATAAATAATAAAATAATCAGTCAGTGGCGCGCGCAGCTTGATTAAAAAACTCCTACAATATGGTAGTTCTAGGCGTTCGTCTATTTCTAATGGAAAATTTCCCGTATATTTGCTATTTCTTTTACTGTATAACGGTCTTCGAAATGTTCAGAGAGGTTGTTTGCATTTCAACAAATGGCGTAGCAAAAGAATCAACGCAAAAGCGGGATAACGTCGGGCGAATAGCGTGCAAACGTTGCAGTCCCGATGAATTCATGAAACGCTGCTTCGAGTCAACAGTGTTTCAACGACCGCTTTAATTAAAGTCAAATTATGCAGGGAAACGTACGTGCTAACGAACATTCAAATGCGCATTCGAAGGAACCGGATCCGGTTCATGTGGCGTTCCGACGATCAGAAAAGTGCTTATTACAAGCCGTCACCATGGGCGTATAATCCTCTTTCGATTTATCTTTTGATGAATAATAATTAATCTTTTGATAATTAATTTCAGTCGTTGCAGCATTGAATTAACTTTTTTTTTATATATTGAAGAGAAGGTATATAAAATAGTATTCTATTTTATGGAACTGATTATGTGTTTGAGAGAGTAAATATCTGAAATATTACAATGAATTTTGTTTAGCTGATTACTGAGAAAACAATAATCTAAAATTATTATTCACATCTGACATTCGTCTTCCTAAAAGCGATCAGTTCTTGGCTTAGCCACGTTAATTGGAGACAGTCGGTACAGTCACGACAATTTTCCTATCGATAAATCCATCGGCGGTCGCGAATATTTCCGACTTCGGCCAGGAAGAAAAGAAGAATCACTAGGTGCCGTGAATCAAAACGACAGCTACAAAAGGCAAGACAAAGTGCCTTCTCGCCGTGAGAGAACCAAATTCGCGCGCGAATCGCGCGGATGTTCCCGTCGACGTCTCCGATGAGAAAGCAGAGCAGAGAAGGGGACGGGGGGGAGGGTAGAGTAGACGAGAGACAGAGAGAGAGAGAGAGAGAGAGAAATATAGAGTGAAAGAGCGAGATAAAGAGAATCGCGAAAGAGAACCGCGGTGAAACGGGGTGGGAGAGAGGCGAGAGGCGAGAGAGCGAAATGGCTCTCGACTGCCGCTACCAGACAAAGAAGCCCGTCAAGCACGATGATGGACGCCTTCATGAACGACCCTACGGAGCCCCGTACATCACTTTTATTACCGCCGTCCTCATTTTCATATTTCATATTTACATTTCTAGACCGCCGTAAATCAGCGAATTTATGGGTAATTAGGCCTTTGTGCCGTGTGGAAGCCCACACCCGAATCCGCCGAGGGCTCGGGGCTTATCGAACGATACGAAGTGCCGGCGGCGGCGGCGGCGGCGGCTTATACCACCGTGGAGAGGGCGGACTTTTCCCTTTCGCACCCCCTCGGCATCGCCGACAGCGGCGCGGCCCCCGGCTCGACTCGTTTCTTACCACCGCGCGCGGAGAAACGAGTGGAATGACTTCTCCCGACGAGTTTTTCCGTACGGAGCACCGCTCCGCCCGCGCTTCTCTTCCCGCCTCTCCAAAGAGATTTCTGAAGTTCGTGAGGGTGGAGGGAGGTGGGACTCCGAAGTTTCCGGGAGTAATAAAAATCTAGGGCAGATTGGAAGGATTGTTCAATTTTATTTACCGCGATGTCCGCCGCGAAACGTGTTAAAACTTTTACATTCTCTTCGTTAAGGCGTCTCGTATCGCGGCTGCATCGCAGCTTCGCGTGATACACCTCGAAGATTCGCTCGTGGCGAATCGATCATGCGTATGGATTAGGTTCGTTAGATTTCATTCGCCGAATTCGCTTTTATTAGACGAAACAGTGTCTACAAATATACATTTAAATTGGAACTACAATATAATCTGGTGAATAAAATTTTGACGAGTTTATAAAGCCTATAAACTATAGACAGATTTCTCTTCTGATGATTGCTAAATATACGAGTATCGTGCATTATTTCCTAAGTTTATAAAGACTATATTAATTCCCTTATTATTATGTTATCTCATTTATACTTTAATTATCTGATTTGATTCTACTCGCTTTCACATCAAGAAAAAATTCATTCCTATTTAATTAATTAATTTAATTTTACAAGGAAATTTAAATTTTTCGATTTTTGGAAAGTTAAAATTCCATTTTAGATAGCACGTAACGTTATTTCGAATAATCAACGGCCGCGACTGAAACATTAATTTTCGCGGGGATCGTACTTATCTTACATATTTGCAACAACGGACAGGATCTTATGACAGCTTCAAGAAAGGCGTCGGAAGTTCACGTCGATGAACGGGAGCTATTTCGAGTTCCTCAGCGTTGTTCGAGGAGAAGGCACTGACGTTAGCAGCGAGCTACGAGCCGTTGAGCGTATTACGGCCTCATAAAGGTCTCCGTTAATATTTAATAGTGCGTTTTAATGGTGCACGCAGGTGCGAGTACATCGTGTCGTCTACTTTCCGCCCTCCTCGTGCATCCTAAGTATCTGTTAATGACGGCTTACAACGAAATGGCAAAGTTCCCTTCCTTCGGCTGTTCTTCCTAGCCCTATCCGGTTCGCTACATTGATGCGAACCTGCCGTTGCGATTGTGCAATGTTAAGATGTTTCTTAAATTATGGTTTTCAACGAGAATTCAACGAAAATTACTGTAGAAATGGTAGCCTTTACTTTTGAAATCTTATGGCACTTGATCTTTCTATTTTTATTATTTTATTTATTATTTTATTATTTTATTCTTTTTATATAAATAGCATGAAATCATTCTCAATTTAAATAATAGTGATCACAATCAAATTTTAGGATTAATTATTGAATATAAAAAAAATAATCGCGTAATTAAAGATATATTTCAGAGAATCTTATCGACTTCTATTAAATATTTAATAAGAAAGCAAAGTCGGCAAACTGAAAACCAAATCCAAGATCTACACATAAAGAACGGTTTTGCTAAAGGCAAATGGTTTATCTAGAAATTTGGTTGGATACAAATCTGTAAGTAATTTTGTTGGATTATCAAAAATAATTATTTGAGACGTTCGAATTGCTTACTAGAGTGTCAAAAGTTTTTGCAGCATTATTTTATCATGCTTGAGCATTTTTATGTAATTATTTTGATGGTCCAACACAAAATTATTTTCAGATCTATCTAGCTAAAATTTTAGATAGTTCAGCAAAACCATATTGTTTCGTTTATATTTAGTTAATACTTAATATGTACGTTAATATAGCATTAATCATTAAATATCTTAAAATATTATGATCGTTACGTTCATTTGCGCTTTTATTTATGAATCGCATGCCAAATCTTCATAACATATTTATTATATCGAAACGACGCGTTCAATTACCAAATACTGATCAATATTGATAACTGTATGTAACAATACATCAGCATCAGGACATTCGCATTTATGCAAATTATTTGATTCGTGTTGCAATATTCGGCAAACCGTCTCTAAACATTTGTTGAATGTTTATCTGGTGCATTAGCAGCTTACAGTGCATATCTAAATGCGACCACTCGCCCAATACTTGTCAAGCCGAGATAGGTAATGCTTCGTATAGATCATATGACGCGTATGACAATGTAATAATTCATATCAACGTGATAATTCCACAATTGGATATGACAAAAGCAAAATTTGTTAAATAAAATATGATATATTTATATTTGTCTCGCGTACATTTGATCAATAAATGCGGCGTTTAGAAAAAAACACTAAATCCCTTATGACACATAATTTGACATAAAAAAATTTTACTATGTTTCAAGTTTTGTTGATGTAAAATTTCGTTACCGTGCAGTGATGACACATATACGTTACCTCGTAACAAATTCTTAAGTAAAATGTAGCATATATATTACGTTCTCTCTAAATTTTCTGAAGTGACTTTCACTTTTTTGGAGTGAATTTTCACTCTTTTGGAGTGAATCTCACTCCAAATAAGTGAAAATACTGCCACTCGAATGGCCGAGTGGCAATATTTTCACTCCAGAAAATTTAGAGAGTTGAATTATTATATTAAGATTATTTAGCCCTTTTCACAATTCTCTCTGTCAAATAATCCTAAAGTTTAGAAACGCGAAAAAGAGAGATAATCTCGTTCCGTTGACCATGCTACAGGAGATCAAATCGCGGATCATTTGCGCCGGTGGAACGTTTGACGAATGGCTGTGTCGTCCGGGGCCGGCTTAAATCAAGTGTATCAACGTCTCGCAGCCGTCAGTGCCTTGGATAGGCTATCGGTTGAAACAAACGCGTTGTCGCGGCGTAATTCCACATCCAGCGCGAGTGAATTATACGCGTGATTGTCGCACGATACAATACGCAACGAATGCGTGATGAACGATCGGCGATGGCGACCGCGCGCGCTTCGAGCCCGCTTCGACGCCTTCGTGCTGCGTGACCGGATTCGATACGCGCGGCTCTTTGATTAGCTCGCGGCCACGCTCGTTTTCCCGCCTGACGTATTTGCCGCCCGCGAAGAATAACAATCAATTGTTCCACAGTGCTTTATCGCCGTCTTGTGTTTATAATTCTCTCTCTCAGCATCTCTCGGCCGCGTGTATTTCATCGATCGACGGTCGTATATATACGAGCGTGCCCGTTAAAAAGGTCGGCTCGGTTAATTTGAAATCGCTCACTTCCCCCTGCTCGTCGCCCCGCGCCCATTTAATCCCCGAGCAAACTAATCTCGTCGTTTCTGCCAATCATTCTTTCGGTAATTTACGACTG
The DNA here is from genome assembly GCF_000956235.1 of Wasmannia auropunctata. Taxonomy (NCBI): domain Eukaryota; kingdom Metazoa; phylum Arthropoda; class Insecta; order Hymenoptera; family Formicidae; genus Wasmannia; species Wasmannia auropunctata. Next base: position 4,492,316 of record NW_012026890.1, read on the forward strand.
ATATTCCCCGCGATGACGAGTACACACGTGGTTGCGATGGAGCGAGCTCTAACGACCGATTCGAAACGATTAACAGTCGATTAGTTCTCCTCCTCCATGACTGCCACGTGTGTGTACGTGATCTTTTTCGTGCGCGTGTGCGTGTGCGTGTGCGCGTACGAGACGAATCGTGGAAGTCCGTGTTCGATCCGCTTCATATCTTAATGAGACCCGTTTGTCGTTTAAAGTTCGCCCGCTTCCATAGGGTGGCAGAGGCGTGCAAATCAAAACGGCGATTCTCTCCCTAAACCCTTTAATTAGCAGTCATAAATTGTAGCAATACAAGTTGATAATGCCTCGCCTGGTTAATTTATGTCTTCGAATTACGCTCGCTGAACGGATCCCAAAGTTTTGCATAATCGTCCTTATTCCATCGCGATAGTGCCTTTCTATTAAACAACTTTCCGCGCGAAAGACGACTCCTGACTCTTTATGCATGATGGGTCTGATGTAATCAGTGATATATCGCACATTTATATAATTTATGCAGCGCGATACGAATCACAAAATGTTCCAGAGTTATTACACTTCCCTCCATTTATCGATTCGGCAATTGTTTCTTGCCAAGATTCGAATGGCAGTCCTATTTTTTTTTAGAACTTTTTAATATTTTTAATCTTTTAATAATTTAAATTTAAATTGTAAAATTATTTTAAAAATTAGATTTTCAATTATTTTAAATTAAATAAGAAGGATTTGTTATTTATATTTGTGAAATTCAGTCCGCCAAAAACTCTCCATTTTCATACACATTCTACGCCCACAATTGTTTATATATATAACTCTATTAATAAATTATTGAGGCTCGATACTATTAAGAAAGCATTAATTCCTCACAATCAGTTTAGAAAAAAAATGTATTGAACTGCAGGTATTTAATAAATTATTAAAATTCTATTTAAAAAATCAGAATAAAAAAATTTAATTTAAATACAGAAATGTATTTAGAAATATGTGCCCAGATTTTGCGATTTTCGAGAATTATTTTTCAAAAATTGCGATTGTTCCAGTTCGTACAGTTATTTCTTATAATATATCGCTCGCTGAAGCGCTGCGTGTTATAAATTAATTATTAATCATCAGATGGATCAAATCGCATAAAGATGCATTCTTAAGGAGTGGACGTAATGTGCGTATATTTACTTTAGTACCCACCTGTTGCAGTAACCTAGTTTCTCTCTTACGTACACCCACCGGAAACTTTTTAAACTTCCCAAGGATCTCCTTAAATTCCCGACCCTTACATGACGTTTAAGAATGCGCAATTAACTAGGTACGCAGTTATAAAAGAGACATTTCGCACGCGTCCTTCTTTTTTCTTGTTCGCAATGTAAGTATAAATGAAAACTTTAGTGTAAAAAACATTTCACATTTATTATTTAATTCTATCTATTTTGAATTAGGTCGGGCTACGGTTTTCATGAATTCAGAAAAATCAATAATCATTTCTAATCATATTTGTTGAACATCAGCGATTAAATTCAGTCGCGCTTAGCAAGCGGTACCATCGATCGTATCCTTGTGTTACACGTGGTTTCTGAATTACGTACCAAGATGTCGCGACGATGCAATTGCAGCTGATGCTGCAATTGCGCGAAAATAAGAAAAAAGAAGAAATGTCATATATTGTAAACATTAATCGACAGTTTGAGGTTGTAAAATTTTGATACGCTGGCTTTTGTATTTATTAATACGAGAAGCTAGCGAGCGATTTAATTGCTTCGCATATCATGTGTCATAATTTCTATATATAATAGTATCGACTTTGTAATATTGACTTGAGAATAATTGAGATAACAAATTTTGTAGAATATCGAAAAAGTCTTATATATTATAAATCTTAAAATTAGAAAAGCAAAATAATCGCTTTCTAATCTGAGAGACAAATAACTGGAGGGAAGTTTTCTTAACATACATATCGAACTGTAAAAAAAAAAATAATTCTTTTCAAGATCATTTCACTATTATGAGATTCTGACTCGGAAAATTCCTAGATCTTATCGTGTGTACGGAAAACGTGAGGAGTCATTGTTATTCCTATATTGCTGAAGATGACTCAAATCAGAGCCAAAATGTTCAAATTACGGAATTTTGGAAGTACACCAAGCAAAACGGTTTGAATTTTTACGTAACAGCTACGTTTAATTCTCATTAACTTCTTCATTTCTTAATTTAGTTTTCTTAAATTCGAGAGTTAGTTTCTTTGTTTAAAAATAACTATGTAGAATTAATAAAGAGATCGTATTAACTAATATAGGAAGCATAATAATAAGTCGAATGAAAAACGAGTTATAAATATAATCAACCAAAGAATCAATCTTTCAATATCTTCGGATTCTGAGAAACCCAATTTACTATTTCATGTTATGCCAAGTTCATTAGTTATAACTTTAACAATTTAGTTCACTCAGATATGCTCGCAAATCGATTCCACGAGATATCGTGTGACAAAAGACGTACAGAAAATGTTAAAGAAAACGCGTTTTTCCGTTCGCGAGGGCGCCAATTAACTGCGTTACGCGCAACCTATTATCCTCGGTCACACGCGAACCATTCCCTTCTCGCATTTGCACGGCGTGGTTGGAATAACTCGGCGCATAAAAAAAAGCGCGAGCGAGGAGTGTATGGCCAAATGGTACCCCCTTCTCGAAGTGGAAACGTCGGGCCCTGATCGAACTCAACGGCCCGCATTTGCATACAATCGCCCTTGCATTCGATCTTGTGCACTCTCTTGGCCGCGCGTATATACATCCTCCTCCTCTTCCACTTCTTCCCTTATTTTTTCTTCCTTCTTTCTCTTACCCTCTTAATGGCAGGCAACGCGCACGCTAATTCATTGTATATTTAATATCCAGGCATCTGCGCGCGGCGCGGCGGTGTGCGGTTGTTTTTGCTCGACGAGGCACGAAAAGGAGAAAATGCGTCGCGGCGCATCGAGCTAGAGGGAAAGGGCGAATGCGAGGGTGGTAAGAGGGAGAGAAGGGTTGAACGGGAGGGAAGGGTGACGAGGGGGAGAGACAGAGAGGGAAAGAGAGAGGAAGAGAGAGAGGAAGAGAGACAATCGCGGACATGGCGCGACGCGTCATTGCACGTGCACGTGCATTGATACCGATATTTATGCCCGCCAGTTAATCATGTCAAAGTCGTTTGATTTGTCGTTGGCTTTTATGGAGGGGAATTAAAACGTTCATTTCGCCACAGACACTCGCCAACAGTGACTGTCCTGCTGGTGCCGCTACTGGCTCTATGAGTTATTCTGTCGGCAGCCTTCAGGCCGAACGCGGCGGGGATGAGCTTTTTGTAAAATTAGCGTGCCTCGTTTACGCCGGAGAATTTGCATTTTTAAACGCGAGCCAGCGCGTCGGCCGGTCTCCCCCTCCCCCCCCCCCCTTTTTTTATCCGCCACGGTAAAATCGTCAAATCGGACGTGCTGTTGATGGACACGATGTAACGTATGAATAGCAAATCTGTATTCCCCCGTGGTTTCAATTGACCATGCGATTTCGAACTTCGCATTTACGCGAAATATACTTTCCGCAACGAAACTAAAACGAGGTCCGGATATTTCTAACTGAGTATAAAATGTGGCCGAGTATAAAATACGAATAATGTTCTACATACTTAAAATAGAAATCCACATTGAATATTTAGTTGCCGTCTGTAGTGTCTATCAATATCGATGAATAGTTTATCCCGCGTCGATCCGCGAGAATGTATTAGAGTTTTTCAGAGTTTTCCACGGGAGAGAAACATACGTTGTAGCTTTATTCAATCCATTTTGCTCGGCAAAGTTCTTTTCTCCTTCTGTCTAAAAAAAAAAAGATCGAGCGAAGAGAAACGCTTTGATGAAAGGCTCACGTACGAGCAGTATCGTTGCATGGACCTTGTAATATACATAAAGCTTTATTGCCTGCCATCCGTGGAAACTTCGCTGATTGTATTGCAGGACGATAACCGTATCTGTCGCTCCTGCAATTCTCGAAGCGTACTTGATCCATCCCCGTCTTTGACTCTTCCACTTTTATCCTCCTTTCGCCCGCTTCTCTATTCCACCGGCATGCCACGAGACTGCGATTTGTAATTTGATGTGTACGATAAAAATAGTATGCTGTCTGAAATTTATATATACGCATTCGCCGTGTAGCACAATTTTATTTTATTTTTACAAAATGTGTTCAATTTTTCGGAATTGTAAAATCGTTAGTTTACAAGCTTGTAATTTTTTAATTTTAAATTTCCATAAGTATTGTAACCGTGTTAATACAGAATAAAAAGGAATATCGTGATAGAGATATTGCCACTTTGGTCAGAAATCTCGTTAATAAGTCCAAGCTAGACAGAAAGAGGGAGAGAGAGAAAGCGAGAGAGAGAGAGAGAGAGAGAGAGAGAGAGAGAGAGAGAGAAACAGAGTTTACGAAGCCCGAACCTTCTTATTCCCTCCGGTTCGGAACAGGAGTTGAAGTTACACGACTAATTAATTGACGTCCCTAGCCTTTGTAGACGAGATGTCAGGTACTAAAGACAGACGCCGCAAGGCTCGCGTTTGTGTCTGCTTTCACGTTTACTGCCTTTGTCTTATTATAGATCATACTCTCACTGTATAAGCATATCTGGAACTTAGCTCGCACGGACTAAAGACTAATCTCACTGATTCTCTTTTCGATATCTTTTATTTTACAATCTCACGAAATTTTGATGTATTACATTTTCGAAATAAACCAAATATGGAAATAATACATGTTACATTGGCTTTATCACGATTCTAATGTCACATGGACAAAAAAAATTATTTTTGCGTGCGTATATTTTAACGAAGCTTAATTTCATTAAAATTATGCCAATTTCAATAGTCTCACGACTTGTATTTAAAATTGAATGTGTATGTGTGTGTGTGTGTGTGTGTGTGTGTAACCAAAATAATTTTAAAACAATTTTGAAATAATTCTATAAAGTCCGTGTGCGTCAGAGAAAATTTTGAGATATTATATGAAGCCATATAGGATAAAGTGATGTAACTCAGTTATACTGGCAATTTGGTGATAATTACATTTGCGTCTATGGGCGCATGGTTTGTAATCTATTTATTATCATCGTTTCAAAACTCATCTTTCAACGCAATATGTAATATATGCATATTATACCACATCAATATTTTTTTATGTTCAGCACATTTACTTTATTCGTTAATGAAGTCAAAATTCCATCACTTTTCCGTGAATATCTATGTTTAAGGTTTATTAAATTTTAGCATAACATAAAAAGAAAAATACAGCTTTAATCTTTTTATTGTACTTTTTTAAGTAATTTTCGTTTCATTCTTGTATCCTTATAATATCTTGTTGGTTCCTCTCTCTCAATCGACTTGGAACACGTTAAAAATTCACATGGCAATTGAGTCCGTCCCTTGAAGTTGAGGAAAGAGGGAATGAGGCGTGATCACACGCACCGATGCAGATCGTTGAGTGATTGATTTCGCGGATGTTGGCACCTTAGAGAAAATCATACGGCGTGCGAAAACGATAAAAAAACTGGGGGATAGGGGGGAACTGTCAGTCCTCTGGATCGACGAAAAGGCGCACCTGCCAGGCAAGTATCCGGGGAAGGAAGAAGATCGACGAAGGATGAATTCTCACGACGTGAACAAAGTTGGTCGATGGGCAGCGGCGAGGTGGGTCCCTGGTGGATCGACAGGCGTCCATCAAGGTGGGCAGGCGGTATGTAAGACTGAAAGAAGGGGGGGGGGGAAGGGGGCGAAGTAACGATGAAGGAGAGGAAGAGGAAATGAGTGGAAACCTGACGAGCTGCCTCGGTTTCTTTTCTCACCCCCTGGGAAACCGGGGTCCACAACGAGTGAAGGTGTAGAGCGTGAGAAAGATAGAGAGAGAAAGAATCAAATCGGACGTAGACGAGAATAGGAGAAAGTGAGCGAGACGGACGGAAGGAAGCAAAGCGAGACACGGAGACGGAGAGAAGGAGAAGGAACGGAGGCGGTGGAGGCAGCAGCATAGCAGCTTCTATCACGTCGGGCGAACGGGCGGACAGCTCGGAGGCGATTTGTCTTTCATTTCGGGCTAATTTATTGCGCCCAAGCAGCTCTCTTTCTCCCTTTCCCTACGCCCTCTTTCTTCCACGGTCGAGAACCCCCTCTCCCCCACCGCTTCTCTCCTGTGCCCCTCTGCGCCTCTTCGTCTCTCTAGCGCTATTCTCGACTCCGCACCATTCAGCCACGCCCCACCCAACTAATGTCCCACATAAAACTTGGTATCAGCGATCCTCAAACGGGGATTTACAATCCCTTCAAGCGCCGCTGTCACGATAAATCCTCCGGGGCGACGTCGATATATCTCGCGCGCGAATACTTCTGTCCCTAATGGATACCCCCTTGGTACATACAACCCGACGAGCCCCGGAGTCGAAACCAGTCCGGAACCTCTCCGTATATCCGAGCGACTGCAACTACCACCCCCCGGGCTCCTCCGGTCATTCCCCGCCGTCGTTCTCCGTCCTATCCGTCGAGATTCGACGGATGGATGCGGTCTAACGATCCTACCTTTTCTCTCGTTTTCCTTCCCCGCCGTGATACGCAATACACGCCGCGTTTCTGGCAATGTATCAGGCAACAACGACTTACTTCGGTATTATTTATCTATCATGTTATGCGAATCTTATGAAATGTGAAGTTCAGGCTCCTCTAAGACCTTAGATTTACGTAAATGCTATTAATAAGGAACCGAAACAGTCGCTGTTATGCAGGAAAATTATTCTTATTTAAAATAAGTATTAATTCTTCACAAAGTGATTCTTTTAGCCTATTTATTTAATTAATCTGCTCCACAAAAGTTATGTGAGTATTACTGGAATAATTTTTGTACTTAACAGTCAATGTGTAATTTTCTTTATATAATTTTCTTTCTTTTAAACGATTAAAAACACTTTTTAAAACACTTTTATTATTGCTGAATTAAACGATGTATAAAAATTTGCATGCATAACTTTTTAAATAATACTACATGTTAGGAACAGAAAAAAATTTTCCTTAAATGATAAATAGAGTCCAAAGAACCCTTATGCATTGATAAGAACAAATAGCACTTTTATAAGTATGTTTCATCTGTTAATGCTCACGTACTGAAGTCCGGCTATTTGCGCATATACGGAACGTTGTTTCCTTGAATTAAAGACCGGGCAATTAAATCCACCTTGCACCCGACTTGAATACGAGGGTGGTACGCTGGGAACGCACACGACGCACTCGAGCGGTCTCATTCTGGAAGTGGTAACGCGCAAGTAAGGAAGATATCGTTCGTTATCGCCATTTGCGCGATAGGATATCGCGGGGGGGTAAAAAAAAAGAAGCGAGAGCGCGCGCGGAAAGACCTACGCGGAAAACGCATTATCCCCGGTTATAACGCCGCCCCCTCCCCTATTAGGATATACCCGTCGTCGACAGTTAATAAGGGTAAGAGCGCGCGTTCGCGCAATTAAGAGCGGTAATAAGCGCCTTAAGGCCAATAAGATGTTTCCTAATGGAACTAGCTAACAACGCGCTGATCCAATTATCCGCGCGCGCATTAAAATGCGTGTAAAGAAGCGGCGGCCCGATGCGAGCGCGGGCGAGTCTTAACGCCGCGCATATATGACCGCCGATCGTACCCCGATCTCCGATTGTTACGAGGTCCCACAACCTTGGACGACAGTCTGCGCCTCTTCGTTGCCGCGCGCGTTCACGCGCGATATCCTCAAGGTATCTCGAATTCACGTGTATAAGCACGCTCTAATCCCCACGACGATAATGTTCGTCTATGGATTCCCGATTCGCTTAACGAGTAAACACCTTCCCGGTCGACCGGACCGGGAAAGTCGGTGGAATCTATGCGAGTTCTGTGCTGCGGGTTTCGTTTTCCCTCTCTCATCCTCTTTCCCATACCAAACAAAACGATTCTCCTTCTTTTCTTCTTACTTTGTCGTCGAACGACGGTGGGTATGAATATGGAGCAGCGTTGCTTCGTAATGCCACCCCCGTTGTTTCGCAGCCGCGTTCTTAACCGATGCAGGTGGCGGCGAGACGACGAGGGTAGACGCGAGCTGAGGGGTCGCAGGACGGTCGGGGGTGGGTCGGGCAGCGGAGGGCGTACGGCGGTTGGCACGGTGGCGAACGTAGAGAGAGAAAGAGAGAGAGAGAGAGGGACACACACACACATACACACGCACACATCGAGACGAGAGAGAGAGTGAGCCCGCGGCGGCTTCTTGTCGGAGGCTTTCGGCATAAGTCCTCGTTATGATTCAACACGCCTTAAGCCGGTCTTCACGGGCCGCGGCCACCCTCTGCCCGTCGCCACCGCCGGCGCTCTCTCTCGCTACTCCGCTAATTCCCCCGCAAGTTCCGCATCCTCCTCGCGTCTATTCCCAAAGCACGACGTCAAGGAATATTACGCGCTTTACCGTTTATACTAGAGGCAATGCGCCTCGTGTACATTCCGGCCGCGACGTAGCGAGGATCACGGAGTTAGCGGGGAACATTTCGCGAATGCCGCCGGCATTAACTTATCGCACGAATTGTAATGCGGGATCGTGGCAGACTGGCCGCGATTCTCGATATCTGCCATCGGGAACATCAGGTTATCGACACTCGCTGCAAAGATCACGGCAGGACGGTTTACCCATTACACTCTATTATCATAGTGCCTTATAAAATGTAAGATAAGATATTGAAACGTTTTAAATATCGATTCGAAAGAAATTGAACGTAAAAAATTTTTAATTAGATGTTGAAGAACATATCCTTACTTTTATTTTTTTCACTGAATATGCAAGAGAGAATATAAGACATTAAATCATAATACATAATAGAAGTAATAAATTCGATATTTGAACAAAAAAAGAATAAATATTCTCAAGACCAATTATTAACAATTATTTTAAACCATTCATATATTCTCTAAATAAATTAAAGAAAAATGCATCTATCATATTAATGATATATTAAACATGTACTTCTGATTTAGGGATAAAGTATTAATGTTTCAATATCATACGTAACAGTTTATGATGAAAGAAAATTAAAATTAATACATATAATGTTTGCAAATGTTTGTTTTATTTCTATACTACGAAGAACTATTAACACTTTAATGAAGAAGAGAAGGAAAAGAGAAGAGAAAAGCAGAGATTTATGTGTCGAGAAATACAAGTGCAATGGTTTAACCGTCACAACCGTATAAATTTACATCCAGCTAGAACTTTATAAAAATCGCAGGTGTGGACGGATGTTGAAAAAGTTTAGACAACCAGACCGTTTGTGAGAGATGTATAAATTTCGGAACACGTAACATTTTTTACATGCCCTTCTGAATAACGTTTTTTTTTTCATTAGGCCGCATTTTAGTCTCGCAATTATCTAATATCTCGATGATATTTATATTGTTTAATTACTTAAATTTTTAAACATTAATTGTGAAAAAATGAACGTTGAAAATTGAAGTTAAATTTTCATATCGCACTTTATTTACAACAAATTTATTAATTACTGTATTATTACGTTAGATTAAAAGATGCCCAGATTTATATTTTTTAGATAAATTGGTTGCTTTAAAGTTATCTTTGCTACATCGGGAGTAACTACCGTTTTTCATCGTATCGCAACAAAAATGTATCAGTCGCGACTGCTGCAAATAAAACCGAATTGGATCTCTCAACGGCTTCTCAGCAAATTTCCGAGAAGAACGATTTTCACGCTTTAGTGCACGATTCCAGCGAAACCACTTATCTGATTGAGTCTCGCTTTTGTGAGAGTCTTTACCTCGTTAGTTGCCATTGGTCGAGCCGTTCGGACGCTATATAGAAATTTTGATACGTACAACATCGTGCGCAGACCAAGCAATGTTATATGGCATATGGAAAATGTAAACGGCATAATATTATCTTTTATTTTATTACTGATGATTAAAAGTACTATAATATCATCATTATTCCTGCATCATTATTTTACACCGTGATATTTTAACGAGCGCTTTTATTAAAAACGTCAAGAATTTATTTTATTTTATACATCACTGAAATCGTTATAAACGTGAAAAAACACGTATAATTCTGAACGGAACGATTTTTCAATCGTTTGAACGCGCGCGCACGCATACACACGCACGGTTAAGTTTTATCGTGAGCACAAAAGGCTCGACCGAATATTAATTTAATCGATCGCGGAATCATGCGTGGCATAATCGCTGTGACCAAAAACTCGATATCCCGAGTTTGCAAACGTATGGTAGGCGATAGCCGCCCTTCTTCCGTCCTTTGGCAGGGCGTAATAGGCGCAGGGCGCCTAACGAAGCGTGCGGTGTTGGTCACCGGCTCCCCCGGCCACCCCTTCGCGCACAGGACGCGCCGGTAGCGGCCGTAACAATTATTAACCTGATTGTAATTGCACCTGATCATATACGCGGAATAACGCACGGGGATGGTGTGTGTGTGTGTGTTGCGGGGAGGGAAAGCGGATGTGCGCCGATAGAGAATGTACCGATGAATTCGGGACTTGCGTTAGGCAAAAAGAGAGAGGGATTAAGGGAGACAGAGAGAGCACCATTGGATCGAGGGATGAAGCAAGAAGGATAGAAAAAGGGGAGAGAGAGAGAGAGAGACAGAAACAGTAGTTGTGTCGAAGGGTTGGCATTTGTGAGGTGGGCTGCGTTTAATCCTGTCGCGGATTCGGGTCTCGGGATTTGGACACTGGGATGTATAACTAAAGAGAGAAAGAGAAGATAGATAGATAGATAGATAGAGAGAGAAATAGAGTGAGCACGCGCGCGCAAGGGGAGGGGGAGGATAGCGCACGAGGGAGCGGAGAGAGCCTAGGAAGAGAGAACGAGATGGACTAGCGGGACGGACTGGGAGCTCGCGTGCAACAAATCAATTCGCCCTCTCGCTCGTTCGCTCGCGCACGCCGCGAATAGGCCCGAGCAACGCGCGTTAGCACGCGATGCGCCCGCAGTCTGTGTTGCACCACACTCGCTCGCAGTTACACTCGCGGCCCGAACGTTGCGGCGCGAGCGAGCTAGCGTTGTTTTACCGTAAGGGGTTAATTGCATTGCCAATAACAGATAATGCAACAATCAATGATTTAGGGGTGGAGAGGAGAGAAAGGGCAAGGGGGATGGACGCTCAGCGCGAAGGGGCCGCCGGGGAGGTGGGAGGGTGAACGAGGGGTACCCTGTCGCCCTCCCCACTTCATCGGTTAGGTAGTCCGGCATGGCCTATACGTGCAATGATGTTTGCAACGGCGCCTCCACCCTCTAATTTAAACAGTCCCAGCAGGCTCGCGGCAGATTATCCTAACAATAATTGGTCGCGCTTCCTAAACCGTCCGGGTGTCGAGCACGCAGCTGGAGAACGCGCGATTAGGCGGTGAGAAAATTGGGCGCGGAATAGCTGTGTGACAATTCGAAATGCGAAAGCCGAAGAAGCGACTGCTTTGGTGCGAGAGAGACATTATATAATTTTGATACCGATTTAGCAGCTTTAATTATACTATTTTAGCGTAGCAATACGTGCAGAATATTATTCGTTTTATATATTTTTTAACCGTTATTTAATCGTTTTTTAATTATAGAATTTATATACGCAATGATGTTTTTTTATAGAAATTCTCTCAAAATATCAAAAAATTTTACCAGAGTGCATTAAACTCGGTTTGCAGGGAAATTAATAAGAATTTATCCTGTGTTAATAATGTAAGACTTACAATATGAAGGAAAATTCACAAAAATGAAATTGTCATTGCTTTGACCATGAGCTCGTATATGCCTGTACTAATAAAAAGGACGGACGGTAGGGAAAGTAAAGTATAATAATTTGGGCCAAAAATAATATCTAGTGAAAAAATGAAAATCAGAAGGTTATACTAATATTCACAGAGATTATATGGTTTATTCACAATTTATAACAAAAATATATTGCTGCGTCAGTAAAATTAATTTATTCTTTCATTCTATTATAGAATTTCAATTATTGCAAGAAGTTTCACATGTATGACAATGACATAAAGTGAATGAAAAAATAATTCATCAAAAATATACATAAACGAAATTTGAATATAATTCTCTTTTGTGATATATATATATATATATATATATATATATATAGTCTTTAAGTATAATATTAAATGACATCGTCTTTTACACAAGCACTGGAAGGTTAATGTCTACTGGCGGGCGACGGAGCGACATTTTCCCCGGTAGCGAGAGGGTGCGCGGGGGAGGGAGGGGGATGGCGAACGCGCGCGGCGGGGTGACTGGTTGTTCTAAGTGCGTGCGTAATACGAGACCCCGTATTTCGTCGGGGCGACGTTTTCATCGCGCAATTTTTCCCGAGTTACCGTCCATATACCGAGAGTTATGTCCGTCAGGGAATTAATATAGGCAAGATTTGTTGTTATTACTGGGTGGTGAGCCGGGGGCGGCACGAGGGGGTGGTGGTACGGCGGCGGAGGCTTTCTCAGGGCACAGAGTGAAGCCATTACTTACTATAACTGCCGCTAGGGTAGGACGCTGGCATTCCTGTCAGGCATCCATCATTGCAACTAATGGTTCCACTCTCCTGCCAATAACATCCGGGCGTGCACCTACGTCCAGAAACCTCGGGCCTTTACTCTCTTTCGCGATCTTACTTGCGCATTTCTAAGAAGTCTACCGATGATACCAAATTTACGATCGTTCTGCGACGAATCGACTACTGTTATAAAATAGATGAGGAACAATTTGTAAATGTGCGATTTTGGTTAATCGTTTGTTTTAATTAAAATCATAAAGAATGTCTAAAAGTAATATTTTAATGTTTTATTAAGTAACATAATTTAAATTGCGAAATTAATAACAGATGTGGCAGAGATATTTAACCTGTGACGTGATATGATAAAAATGATGTGCAATACAAATGATTTTATAATTTTATATTTAATCGTATTTTTCAGAACGAATATCTAAAAGAGAACTGTTTTTATAGAAATAATGCTAAAAAGATTAAGATAACCACAAAAGGAAAATACACTAAAAATATTTTAAGCAACGTTTTCATTATTTTTCATTATTCTTCAGTTATCGAAAATTATTTAAATTTGTCTGCAATTTTAACCGCATTTCTTTGAACACATAATGAGCTATAAATTCTTCTAAAACCAGCTTCCATTACAGCACGTGACTGCAAATCTCATTGCCAACATAAATGGCGACAAAATGCATGTTAGGACTTCCTCGAGTTTCAGCTAACATCGTAAAAAAAAGTATCAGCGTGTCGTCGCGAGCCACTTTTTTTCAGGAAACCGGGAAACGTTCATCGAGACGTTTTTACGGCTGTTTCAGTTCGTTTTCAAGTGCGGCTGCACAGTTACCGCGCTACCGGTATTAATTTTCCGTGCTTCCACCGGTTCGTGGAAACGTACCGGCCGCACACAGTCGTTAATTTATGTACTAACGAAATGTATAAAACGATGCGGAGCGGAATTTACTGAACCTCGAACACCAGAATGGAAAAAAGGACTACTCCTGCATATATAATCTTATTGCGAAATTTTTCCAAATTTTACACCAGCTTCTCTGTTAAAGCAATTAAATCAGAAATACAAACCAACGCAGTTCTTCAATTCTTGATGATGTAATAACGCAAAATGTAACCACAATTGTATCTCTCGTAAATATCACAAATCAGAATAAGGAAGCATTAATTTGATAACATCTCTAAATTCTTATCTATCAAGATTATGATAGACTCTGAGATTTAATGTCCAAAGCATCGCAAATAAAAAAGTTTAACAATAATTTTTGCTATAAAAATGAATGTTCTCAAAATCGCTTACGAATGTCGCACAAAAGAAACGCAAAGCCAGTTCAAATCGCGAGCTATATCGTTCGGGCAATCAATGTCGGGCAAGAAGAGGACATAGAGTTATTAAACGCTCGCTGGTAAAACGAACGGGGCCAAACGGACGGTCGCACATTATTAATCCGACAGAAATTAATCAGGCATTAGTATCGTGCCACATTTTCGTTCGAGCGGATCAGTGGATATGGAATTTCGGTGATCAGCCTTGAACAGTGGTTGCCAACGCAGTCATCCAGTAGTGGTTCAGAAATGGAGACGCTTTGATTGCTGGTAAGCCAGGCTCATGGTGCGGGACGAGCGAGGAAGGCGGCGGGAGGGGAGCGGGGCCCAGGTTATGAGGGAACGACAGTGCGGGAGAGAGAGACCGCGGGAGTGTGTAACAGCAACGGTCAGATAGTTATTGCTGAGCGATTTGATAGGTGGATAATGACGAGTAATGACACACCGCGGTGGGAATCGAAGCCACCCCCGCCCTCCTCCCTCCCTCCACTCCCCCCCCCTCCGTCCGCGTGCTCAATGCGACCCCCCTCGGCATGCCTCTCTCCCTCTTCACCCCTTTTCTATCTCTCGCGCGTCTCCTCGCCATGTGCTGCCTCCACCACACGGGGATGCGGATGTGGATATGAGATTGCGTCATGCATATGCAGCCTGCATTTGGCATCGGACTATGCGCGGCCAATCACCGCCGTGAAACTTGATTGTCGCCGATTATCCCCGGTCGATCGACCTAATAAAACGCGGATATTTTCCGGCATTACTGCAGTACCACTTTCCCCTGTGTGCGCGCCGTGATTTCGATCTTGTATTTTATGGGGAACGACCGGTAACGCTGGTCGAGATATCTATATCGTACTATCTACGGATAACGTCGCGGACAAGGGGGGCTCCTCATATCCCTCCCTTCCCTCATTCATTTTTTTAAGCGAGGAAAATATGTGATGTAGGCAGAAAGGAATTAACGTCTCGTTGCTTCGGTTAACAAAAATTCACAACCAGATCTTGCGTTTTGCCTTATCATTTTTATACGGAGGGTCCCAAAATTGCATAGGTGCACACTTAACTATATAAAGTTCTCGACCATATTGTCTTTTTCTCAGTAAAAGCGTCGAAGAAGATTATCATTTAATTTTAATCTGAGAATAAAATGCTTAAAAATTATTTTTTAAATTAATAAGTATATTCCTGATAATAAATTAGAACCGAAAAGAAACAGAGGCCAATAAAACGAGTAATCGAGAGACGTTAGAATATAATCATATCATTTAATTTGACAATATTAACATTCCTGATAATATTCATTTCAGTAATATACCAAATATTTTATATTTATATTGCGATATATGTATTTCGTTTACAGAGTTTTTTGAGTCAATATTTTCTATGCATACTTTACAAAATAAATAATTGCACAAAAACGAAGATAGTAACAGTTGCGTGTACGCTGATGTTCGAGCATGCGATATTTACGTTTATTAGGAACACCGATAAAATCTTACGTTTTGAATTCACACGTAAGAATGTATCTTGCTACTCATGGTGACGATACTCGGCGTCACGTAACCCCGAAGTCCAGAAAAGCTTTCCAAGTGCCCATTTACCTTCGTGAGTGATTAGCGGAACGGCGGTATCTGTTGACATAAGGCTACACCACGTCGAGCTGAATCAGGGCTGCTCAGGGCAAACTCGTCCGTCCTGAGAAGAGTCGGTTGGTTTGTTTTATATACGCTGAGTCGCTGTCTGCCAGCCACGTAGCAACATTTACATGCTACGGACGACCGTAAGTACGCGAAGGAACGTGTAGCGTACACTTCCGCAGCGTGTATGCTAATCGTTGAAATTTACTATCGTCGTTTATGAGATAGGAGCACGGTAATTTAGGTACGAAGGCGTAAAAGTAATTAAAAATGTGTGGTATCGGTCTGGCTTGATATTTCAGCTATGATATTTTAGAATGTATGCTACGTAATGAATGTCGGCTGATATACCTGATAAGGAATTTCTCCTTTAATTAAAATTGCCGCTAAAAGAGATTCTAATTTCAGGCTGTTATCAACAACATTTAACGCACACATTTTAATTTAAAAAATTTTCTTTACGTTGAAAAAAAAAGATAATTATATCTCTCTGAAAATATATATGATTCCAATCTCAGTATACACACACGTACACACATATTTTATTTCGTTGCGAATGACTGATTTCTTGTCGGCACACGAAGACAGTGCTCATCATTTTATCGCTGCGAAGAAAAATCGCGTCGAGACACCGCGAAATTTGAAAAGGAGGGTGAAAGGTAGGGTGAAACTGGTGAGATCGCGAATCTCTCGCGATGATGGCACTCAGACTTGCCGTGAAGAGTCAGCAGTCGTTATCGAGGCGCAAAAGAGGAAAGCAATACCTGTTGCATACGTCAGTGATTCCTCTTCCGGCACGAAAACTTTGAATATTGAGGAACGCCTCGTTACTTGGCGAAGCTATTTTTTTTTCCCCCTCCTCGAGGAAACCTGCTGCTGGAAGATTTATTCTCCTGTCCAAGTTCTATCTAAATTGTATGCTACTATTTTAAATCTTGAATCGTAAATTATTTGAAAAATTATCCTATTGTTATATTTGAAATTTATTATATTTATACATATACATTTTTTCTATTACCTCATATATTTATATTCTCAACTGACAGATTTAAATCTATATTTTTCCTTGTTGTATAAATTAAATATGATAGAGTAAATTGAATAACATTTAATATTATTTAATTTAATAACTAAGATATTTAAGATAAATTTTAGATTATTGAAGATACAAAAATATAAAAAGTTGATATTAAATCGATAATATATTAATTATCAAACTAATATTTTATAATAATAAATAATTGTTTATACATCAGGATTACATTCTATATAAATTTTCTCTTTATTATTCTCAAATAATTACATTCACGAGATATAAATCGTCGTAAAATAAAAATTCTCCAGCGCTGAGTAAAATTTTGATTGAATATTATTACGAAACTCGGCATAAAAATGCATAGGAGAAAGTCTGACGCGTATGTGTATTTTCGAGACACGAGTAGGAAAGGGGAAGGGGTGGAATAGGAGCTAAGAGCGGTGGGCGCCGTCGAAGCAACGGTTATCTCGGCAATTAATATGATTGAGGAGACATCTCTCACGTCTACGTAATATCTAGCAATGGCCCAAGTTCTGATTGCTTTCCCCGTTCCACCTACGCTTTGCCTTGCTATCTCGAGTGCCATAACCCTTGCGCGCTTCCTCGCTCCTTCCACGGTGTCCCGGAGTTAACGAAGCTGAGTTACGACGCGGCGGGTGCTCTAGTCACGAGGTCACGGCTTTTTAACCTAGTTTCTAGCGCGCCATCCATCCCGAAAGAATATCTTATTTTCATCGTCCTCCCGATTTTTTAACAACTTTGGATATTATTAGTGTCTAAAGTTGCATGGGAAGTAGGATGCGGTTGATGTTATCGGTACCTTTGATAATGTAGAATTTCCTATTATGTAAAAAAATATATTACCCCCAGATAAAATGAGGATATGAATACATAAAGAACGTGACATCGTGATAAATTTAGCAAATTTAAAGTTAGCTGATTGTGAGATTAACAGTGGCTACAGCAGTTAATTGTTTAGTCAATTTGGTTTTATCTGACTTTAACGAGCTTAACGGAATGATTTCTAGAATTAAAATACCCTTAATTGTCTTCCAAGTGGAAAGACTTGCGGAGGTCAGGACGATACGACGTGGATCACAACATCTCATAAAAAGAACTTTGCTTTGGGACGATTGGGCAGATGGGTACTTAACAGAAACTTTCGGTGCAAATGTTGTCGAGATATAGAAACTGATCGCAAACAATGGTACATTTCGAGATATCAACGCGGGATTTTCTTCAACAATTGTACTGGGACCTTACCGCTCGCTAAGTCGTGGAATCCATAGGAACGATTTTCGTGTCGCTGACCTCGTTCAGAATTTCAAGAAGAGTAGCGTGGAATTTTCGAATGAAAGAGCTGTCGAAACGAAGGCTGCGTGCCCCTCTCTCTACGAGGAGAGCTCTAAGTCTTCGGCACAGAACAAAAACCGTCTCTCTGAAACGGCTGTCTGCGGGAGTAATGACATATCGCGTCGCGTTAAGTCGCTCGATATGATTATGAATCTTAAAAGCAAGATTGAATTTCAAAACGGCAAAAACTTTAGAATTGACTGCAAACTTCAAGTATTCGTAACAGCAACATCAAAAGCATACCAGAAATCGTCTTCGAGAGAGAACTAAGCACGCTGCGTGGCAAGAATTGAACACTCGTGCTAGCGAGGATACTTAAACGGGGGAAGTTTGCGCGGATCAGGTTGGACGACGAGGGGCCGAGGGGGTTTTGTATATTGCGCGCGCGAGAGAGGTTCGGCGCGCGAGAGAGGAACGAGAAAAGCCGAGAGAGATCGGGACGAGAGGGAAGGGTGGAAAGACGCGGGCACGCGGAGGGTGGGAAAAGGGAACGAAGCGTGAGGGAGGATGGGTGGAGAACGACGACCATCACACTCAAAGCGGTACGTGACACACCGGCTATGGTTCTTATCTACCGGCCCCCGTTTTCCGTCCCCGCGGTGCCACGGATTCCACAGGGGTTCTCGTGATAATCCGAACATTCCGTCCTCCCTCCACGTTTGTGCGAGTCAACCTCCGCCTCCGCCACCGTCTCTCTGCCTCCTCCGTCGCTTCCTACGGCATCTCTTTCCTCCGCCGCGTCGCGCCGCCGCTACCTCCGTTCCCGCCGTCGCCGCTCGACGCGCGCCTCCACCCCCCCGTCGCTACCTAGCAGCCAGCCTCCGGGCGTCGGCTTGTATACCTTATAACCGGTATGTGACGTTATAATCGCGGGCGTGTGTGCTCCTCTCTTTCTCTCGCGCACGAGACGCCGAACGCCGTGGATGTCGAACGTGTGCGCGTGTATCACTCGCGGAGGGTGTTTCGTCGCGTCGTGCCGCCGCGCCGTCTCCTCGGTCGCGTAACATTTATATGTGTCGCGCGCGCGAGCGAGCGAGCGAAATCGCGCGTACACGTACGTGTGCGTCTGCGGCGGAGCAGCGGCGCAGTTTGCGCGACTGCGTCACGGTCGGCTCGTAAACTCGGCAGCTCGGAATCAAACGGCTCACCCTCGTCGAGCACGCTAACTCGCGTATTCCTGTAATGCCCGCGGGGTCGTCGATGCCACGCGATAAGTTCACGTCGGGGTCGAAGGGGGGCGGGATACGTGCAGGTCGTTCCTCACCGCGAAAGTTTCTTTTCCCGCCGAACGAACGCCTATATCGTCGTTGCCGTCGCCGCAGCGGTTAAACGACGGCGAGTGAGAATTACGGGCGCGAGAACGGTCGTCTTCGTGCTACGTACTTGTTCCGGGGATAACTGATGGAATTTTGGTCACGCGGCCTGCACTATCGTAAATAATGCGGCGTAACGGAGAGCAATTCGGGAACTCCCGTATCTTCCCAGGGCCGCCGTCGCCGCCGCCGGCGCTCCTGAACGCCGCGCGTCCTTGGTCGGGCTTCCAAAGTTACCCTCATACAATTTATTATTAATGACCTCAGAATTAGAACAATACCAATGTCATTCTGAAAAAGACACAAATGTTGCTACATGTGTATATATAATTATTTTCTTTCCTTTTTCCATGTACTCTCTCACGACGCTTCTTTTAATTTCACAATATTGCATTACATTATACTAAATATTTTGAGATCAAGAAGATAGAAAATTTAATGATTATAAGAATCGTATAACAGTAAACACATATTAATTCAATTTTATACAATATATTGCTTAGATAATAGGCAAGGAGAAAAAAAAGATAGTTCTAATGCGGTGAGTCATTTTTCAATTGGTTTAAATTACTGTTTTTCCAGACTAGTTTTGAACAAGAAGCTATTTTGGGAAAAAAAACTTTACAATTGATAAAGAATATCGGGAATTGTGTAAAATATAATTTTTATTTATAACATGATATCTGTTTACTTCAAATCGTAAAAACTTATTAGAAATTGTCTTTATCTTAATATACGTCTACTTATTATATTACACATTTATATTTAGAATCTAATGATATTACTGATCCACAACGACATTGTTCCTCGCATTATCAATATGATCATCTAGAAATATTTTTGTCGACTGAAAGACGGTCCTGTCTGCCGCATTACGGCGAAAAGGCCGATAAATTCCGCTCGGTTTTTCTCGGTCGTCCAACGGGGAGAGGACGGTCGCGTTCGAAAGAAGAATCGATTGTATACGAGAATGGGAGCGAATGTGGGTCGGCACTATGCATATCTTACTCTTGCGCGGCCGCAACGTTTCTTAGATCGTTCAATTCTGCTGCCCCCGACAAGGAGCCGAGTGAGAGAAAGGAAAGAAAAGGGGAACGTTACGTGCGGTTTGTCGGACTTAGTAGGGTGCCATCGTGTAAGGATGCACGCGAATCGTTTCGAGGCGGACGCCGTTCGCCGTGGAACGTCAGAGGTCGAGGTGGCGCAAAGTCGTTGCCGTTAAAGACGCCGCGGATAACGACGAACTCTTAACGGCAATTGGAGGAGCAACTTGAATCCCCGCGCGCGACAAGAGGCTTACCGGGTGCGCGGCCGTGGGCGTTCAATGGTCGCGGCGTCGAAAGGGCGTCAGGGGATTTCCGCGGGATCCGGTAGAAGCAATTTCTTGTTCATGGAAACTCGCCGACGGCGCCGACCTGAGGTTTTCGATATTCGCCTCGATAATTGATGCAGAATCGGCACGTCGATCTGAATTTTTCACCCGGGACGGATACCGTCGCGGTTTCGCCCGGAAATGGGCACGCTCGGTTGTAAAACATGGCGCTGCGCGCACGGTGACAAAAGGATGCGGATGCACTAACCGTGTGTGAATTGTTAACATCACCGCGTAACGATGTGGGACTTTTGATAGATCGGTACTATGCATTTTCCAGAATCGTCGGTTAACAAACAATTTATTGCAGACATATTGTTTTATGTAGACGATAAACCTTTGCATTCTAACTAAATTAAGCTTTCCGGGGACTGCATGAAGATTGCAGATATTTTATGCAGTTGAAAATATATGGCATAACAGTTGTTTGTAATTTTTTAGTCGTAATCTTTTGCGTGATTTTCACCCATCTGTAAAATTTATTAGATCGCATGACGTAAAATGATATGAGAATGTAATTACAATTCCGACGTATCCCTATTTGCGAAACATTCTCCACAAATGCGACATTACATCCAGTGCAATTTAAATTATATCTTATAGTAATATAAAAATCTGTTGTAATACATATTTTGCCATTAATGTGCACAACCGATTTCATTTTACTTGTCGTAAAAGAAATAACGCTTGTGTCGCATAGAAACCGCGAGAGATATGGAAATATCCTCGATTCTCCCAAACATATCGCGGGCAAAATATTTCTGCCGTCTCTTCATTATTCTCCCGGATGAAGTACTCAAAGAGCCGACGCGAACCTTTGTACGCGCGTCGCGACTTAAGACTGGTTCCTTCTTAGTTCTCGAGCTTAGTATCTCGAATTGCAAATTTCGCCGCGGGTGCAAGTACAAGAAGCGGGCGAAAGGACGGGACGAAGGACGGCACGGCGATCGCTGAGGGGCTTCTTACCTTTAGAAGTCGTTGGTTTTTAATTATCAGAGATGTAGAGAGAAACGGAGCGAGGGAGCGAAAGAGAGAGAGAGAGAGAGAATGGGTGAAAGAGAAAAATAAACGACTCTGATGGAAACGCGAGCCCGCATTCGTCCTAATTAGCGAAGAAAAAAGTCCGCATCGACGCGCGGACGAGATAATCGCGGACGGTGTGCGCGCGTGCAATGGCAGCAAAACTTGCCCGTCGGGTGTATAAAACGATAAATAGCCGCGCGCGTCACGAGTGCGAGGGAGAGGGGAAAAAAGGGGAGTAGGGAGGGGGGGGGGAGCATAACGGAGCGACAGAGAAAGAGGAATGGGAGAGATAAACCGAAAAAGGGAGAGAGAGTGAAAGAGGGCGAGAAAGAGAGAACGAGAGGACGAACACATGTCCGTGTCACCGCCGTCTCTCCTGGCTGGATCCTGGAATTTATGCCGGCCAGTGAATCACGTCAAAATTTGATTTGTCGATGGCTTTTATAGCGGCAAGTTATTGCGCGCGTTATGTACAAATTCGGCGCGGTATACGCCGCCGGCGGCGCTACCCCGAACATTTCCACTTTGTCGGTCTCGTAATGTTTCCGAATACAGAAAAACACATCGGGGCCGCGGATATGGCGATGTGATTTGGAAATGCGCAAACCCATTAACGGGGCTATGTAAGCTACGCTAGCGTAAATAAACATTTTAATGCTGTAACGGTCGCGTTATAAAGCCGTACGCGTATAAAAGCCTAGTAATTCTGTACCAACGGGGACAATGCGTCAAAGCACTTAACATAATTCTTGAAAGCCCGCCTCCAGCGAGGCATTTAAAAGGGATTATAAATTTCTGTCTCTCTCTCTTTCTCTCTCTCTCTCTCTCTCTTTATCTCCTCTTCTCTTATTTGAGCGGAGATCATAAATATAACATCTTAAATTGACATAGTGAAATCTAAAGGATAGGGAAAAATTTAAGGAAAAGGGAAAGATCTAAGAGTGATAACTTGCGATGACTGATTGTTTATATCTATGTTGAAAAACATTTTCATAGCTTGCATATTTTAAAATATTTTTACTCTTTGTTTTCGAGAAGTTAAATCTCGTATTTTTATATTTAGAGACGGAGTGTTGTTGCAAAGAGTATTACGTGAAATATGGACAATTAATATTTACTGCATAATTTAAATGAAACTTTAAATATAAGTAAATTATTAGCAATAATAAATATCGTGTTATTTCAATAAAAGGTTAAAACCACGATTTTTAACAAGGTGGAAAGTGATTTTACAAAAGCAGATCAGCGTATAACAAACCATAATTGCTAACCGATTGGTTCTACTTACAAAAATATTTTTTGCAAAAGCACATTTTGTTTATTATATTATATTTAAATAAGATTTCAGATTCTATATTGCGAAATTCGGAAAAAATTGTTTCATATTAACGTGACGTATTGATGAGTTTCGAAAAAATCCGTTTTCTCTTGCTCTTCCTCTCCTGTCCATTTTGCGTGAAAAGCATTTTTTTCTCCCCCGTACACGCAGCGGGACGATCAAGCGCAGTAAATCAAGCGCACTTTTCAGTTCGCGGTACTCTTCTTCGTTGAAACAATACGCGGCGAATATGCGAGAGCGAGCGATGAAAGAATAACGACGCTACGAAAGGCACTGCGAAACCGCGAAGCGGAGCTAAACGTCCGGTGCCGTACGATATATACGCGTGCGTGCATCAGCTGCGCGGGCGGCGATCGCGCGGCGCTGATTTTCCGCGATGGAAACGCATCGAATCGGACATGTCGCGTCGAGAAGGCGCTTATTCCGGGGGGTATGGTTTTTTAATGCGCGCGCGGCCGGTCGCGCTCGCGTTTGTATGCAAAGTACGGTCGGATTTTCCGAAGCTGCAGTGCCGCGCGACTGCGGCTTGGAGGCACCGACGGGAGATATGCATATATCAAGCGGGCGCAACGAATATATCATTCATAATTTGTTCAGAACGGTTGATTTGTAGCCCGCGACGTGCGGCGTCGACCTGTCCTCCCCCGGTGGATCCCCGCCGCCGTCCCCCTCGCTCCCCCTCCTGCCCCACCTCCTCTCTCGTTGTCCTCTTTCCCTCTCCGTTCGCGTCGAGCCGCATCACGCGCCATTCTATCCCTCGCTCCCGCGTAGATTGAAATTAATACCCAATAATGCTTGTAAATCATTAGGGAAATGCACGAGCCGTGTTAAAACCGCGCCTCCATCCGCCGGTAACGGCGGTCACTCCATATTTGTTCAGCGGTGCTTTCGCCGATGCGCCGATGGAGAGGTCACGCAGTTGCGAAAGTTCGCGTTGTCCGCGCGTCCGCGTTAACTATCCAGGATTATCAGGATCATTTCGTCGGCCGCCTCACGCTTTGCAACGTGTTTCGCAATTGATTCTACGAGATGGGGGCCGCTCAAATTTTTTTCGACATCGAATGGCACCTCTTACGCGGCCGTATTTCATATTTTGCGCCATAGATGTGATATGTCATAGCAAATGTGCTCTCTCTCTCGTATATTCGCAGGTTTAGTTTACATGGTTGGCGTCAATAATAAATCAACCTGCGAAATTTACAATAATCGGCTTATAAGAAATATTAACTCTGGATTGCTAATCACGAAATGATTGTCGATTAAAATTAATATGGTTTTACATATACATATGCATAATGAAAGATTATATATAAACAGCGGATGCACACAAACCGCAAAATGCAATACCATCGGTCAGTAATTTGTGCAAATAATATTACAGAATTACCTGTTTCTTTTAACCTCGATTTCACCCAGACATGTCTTGCAATAGAAAGTGTTGTATTTAATGACATGAAAAGTCATTTACATTATCTATATATATTTATATTGCCTATATAGTTAAGTCTTTTATAGATATACAAAACGATAATCGTATAAGACCAGAACTGTATGTGGCTAAAGATAAACGCCAGACAAGTAAAGCTTCGTCTGTGCCGTTCAGAAACATTTCCGAGGAGTCATAATAGCGGAAGTCTCGAATCCTGTCCCTCAGAAATCCCAAGCATATAGGTATCGAGGGGGAGAGGGGAGAGCGACGGGCTTTATTCGGGATTTCCTGAAGTCTACGTGTGGCGGGGTGGCGCGGGCTCAGGTCTTGCATGTGGGAAAACGCGAGTAGGCAGGCGTGTGTATACGTGCGTGCCTGTCCCTTGCGTGTGTATGGGCGCGTGATAGTATCGGTGTTCCAGCGGCGCTTGGGAGTACCTAATCTCGCGCTTCCTAATGGTAAACCGGGGGTGCTTGCAGGGTTGCTTAGGCGCCCGGCGCGCTCTCTCGAACCGAGTATATTACACTTACTACTGCAGAAGTGATACCGAGCCAATGGGCAAACACAAGTAAATCAAGATTGCCAGTGATTTGTGGCGGCCGGAGTGCCCCGGTGAGTTCGGGCCGTGAGTTTCGTCGCTCCCTGATACCGGAAACGGCCGTTTCGGCCACCAGATAAAGGTGCTTCTATGGGGAGCGGCAACGACGACGACGACGACGACGACGACGACGACGATGACGACGATGTCGACAACAACGACAATATCGACGACGATGACGACGATGACTACTTCACTGGTACATAGATGCGACGTTTGCCGTTTAGGCATATCAGGCTTTTAAGCATAATACACGCTTAATCATATTACGGTGATACACGGAAAGAATGATTTTGTTGAAAGGTCTAAAAATTTTGCTGAATACAGATCTGAAAATAATTGTTGTTCAATAGCCAAAGTAATTTGTTGGAAAGTTAAAAATGATAGGCATTGCTATAAAACGTTTTGATATTCTAGCAATCATTTTGACTTTCCAACAAAATTATTTTGATTATTGAACAATAATTATTTTCTGATCTGGATCCAGTAAAATTGTTCTTTCCGTGTAGATATGCAAATATATGTAGGTGAAATATGAAGCAATAATTTTTTTGCAAGATTATTCATAAATTATATAACAATATATTTTCTTTGGAAGTTTGGAAACTTTTGTGTTTTGATTTTCTCTTAGATTCACCATGATATGATAATAAAAAATATGATATAAGACGTTAATATTAATGATTTAAACTGAGTGATTTTACTTTATATTATTTGTGTTTAACGAGAATTCAATTTCAATATATATCAATAGTACATAGTACGAGTATAACTTTTCTAATTTTAAATATTTTATAGGTGACAAAAGAAAGTAAAGTTTTAGAATTTTACAATATAATTAGAGTCTATAAATACTTATTAATATTTGATATTTTCTAGATTTAAGTGGAGTTTAATTTAAACGTAATTAATTATATTATAAATACCACTATATCCTTTCCTTAAGCTTGAATGATTCTGAGATATAGACGACCTAGCCATGCTATTCCCTGATGAATAAAAAGGTTCATCTAAGAACGATTTATCCGACGGCATCCGATGCGCCCTTTCTTTCATCTAGATGCAAGTCTAAAAGTTCGACGAGGAGACGCGCGTACGTGCAACAGGTGGCCCATAAAGCGTGCACGTCCGTTTATCAAGGACGAACGAGTGCATTCGTATTGACTGATGGGTGTTAAGGTCCATTGTAACGGTGATGTGATCTGTACGTATCAGCCCTAAACTTGAGCGACAGGAGTGACGATTACTCGCGCTGTTTCTCACGTGATGAAATCTCATGAAGTCGGCCGACTTGTAGCGGCACGCTCTTGTCCGTTACTCGTATACTCTAAATTCTAGCCGCGAAATGTATAGTCAACAATATTCTTCTTAGTAACTAACAAAACTTGACTTTAACTGTAACTTGAAAATATGCCTGATATTAAATAATTTTACGATTTATAAAGCTGTATATGTATAATCAAAGATTCTGGCATAAAATCTGAAGTTTTAATAAGCACACATTTTGCGCGCGAATTTGATTATTTTAATTATGTGATTAATATATTGTAATTTGATATTTATATATTATTTATATGTCAACGACAAGTTGATAATTTTCTGTTATATTATTGGCAATATCAATGTTATTAGCTCGTATAAAATTGCAGTCTTAGAAATGTATTAGATATAAATACAGATAGTTATATTCAAGAATAGTTAGTTGGCATTCATATTTTTATCTGACGTAATTACATAGACTTCCTTGCAATATCGTAAGAATAATCTTGCGCACGAGCAGTGAGATGGTGGAAAGAAATGTCACAAAAGAGCTATTGTCGTCGAAATATATCTCGTGGCAATAGAGCTGCGAAGATCGCAGATCGCGGACGGTCGCGCGCGGCTGGCCGCCGGGAGGTTGGGAAAACTTTTATTAGCGAAGTGTCTCATTAGGCGGATTTCATACCGGCGTTTGGGGGAAAGGTGAATGCGCCTTAAGGACGAAGGGACGGAGGGGGGACGCGGGACTCCTGGAGGATACACCTCGGCGAATTCGCAGACAAGGTGGGCCCACCGAGGCTCTGCATCACGGCCCCTCGCGGCTTGCCCCACGACGATAGTAAAAACTTTTACAGTCCTTATAATTATGGGTAATTCGCGGTAATTAACGAGGCTGGACGGAGTCACGCCGGCAATTTTCTGAGTAATATTTCTGCGACGATAATATCGCGCTTCCCCCGTACGCCACACCGGCGTACCACCCTCGCGGTTGCCCTCCTCGCCCCTCGCGTCGCTCCCTCACCGCGCGAGGATATCAGGATTAAGAGTCCTGCCGCTACGTTCTTCGGGGATTTCCCGATCGAAGAGGACGTCGCTCGGAAGTTTCCCCTCTGTGTCGATGAAAACTGCGGACGGCGGCGCGCGCTAAATTTCCAGGGCAAAAGTTACCTCACCGGTGACTTCGGCGCGAAATCATATATTTCTTGTCGTTCGGATTGTAAATGTCGAAAAATGAAACGGTTTAACATAAGTTCTTACTCGTAAGCAATTTATACGATATATACATATACGTCAAAAAATAATTGCATTGAAATTAAATTATATTACTCACATACTTATCCCCTTTTTATTACATATATTCGTATCTTAATTTAATTCACATCTTGTGGAAAAAAAAACCTCGCACTTTTGGGATCTGTAATCGTCATTTTGTATAAAATGAATCGCGTGACTCGCTCTGGTACAGACGTCGAAGAAGTAGCGCATAAAAAGCAAATCACGGTTGAGAATCAGTGTGGTTAAGTCTCCCGCCTCTTCCGTTCTTCGTAATCAAATCTGACTACCGCCCAATAATACGGATTAATGCTGAAAATCGTCCGACGATTCGCCGATTTCGAGACCACTTACGCGTTCCTTAACGATCCGGGCCGATCCTCATGCCGCGTTACCGCGACGCTCGTATAAAAGGAAGCGAAGGGGAATCTCGTCGTGCTCTCTTTGCGCCGGGCATCGCGCAGTAAAGATCCCCCGAAACATATCCCCGCGTCGTATACGCTCGCCGGTAAAACCGAAGCATAAGCGCACCGCGCCGGGATACACGCAGCCGCAATGAATGCAAGTACCAGGCTAATTTCTAATAAATATAAAGAGAGTCTCTTTCTCTCTCTCTCTCTCTCTCCTTCCTCGTCCCTTACCGTACCCGCCGCATCTCCGTTGCATGAGGACTAGATATCACTCCGGCAGTGCATGCTTCGTACCGAGATTACCCGAGATATTCAAATAAATTCTCTCTCCTTCCAGTCGTTCCCTCCGCTCTCCCTCTCCCTCCCCCCTCCCGCCCCGTTTTCTCCTCGTGTCTATCCCTCCCCCCCTTCCCCCGTTTCCTCTGTTCCCTCCTCCGTGGAGCAACTCGAATGCGCGAGGTACGCTCGGCAGATTTGCGAGGGACTTTGGCGAACTCTGTGGACGCACGAGCGGCAATCTGCAAGGATCTCCTCTTCGAATTTATTTTATCGTTTCTGCTGGGAATGACGTTCCGTAACGAGACATAAATTCGCAAAGTCGGGGTAAACAGGGCCGTACGTAATGCGACCGCGCGCCGGGTTCTTCCGCGAGCACGACATCCGCACGAGTTTACAGTCTCGGCGACAAATCGGTAAAAGGCGTGTACGCGTGTATACGGGCTTCAATTTATGCCGTCCCTTTGCACATGCGATCGTTACGACAGTGCTCCTTAGAGCGCTTTTAATATCAACTTATGCCAACATCTTTTAATTAATTCCGCTGCATCTCATTATCTTTATCTCCCATCCTCTTTACTTCTTTTGACTGTAGTTTTATTCTGAAATTCGAGAAAGAAATCGCGAAAAGCAATTTATATTTTCGCTGATCTTAGAAAATTTTAGAAAATATCAGAACAGACATAGAAATTGTAAGTTTTGTACGAGAACTAGATTTCTTATTATTATAAAGTAAGTTAAGTTTATGCGCCGAAGGCTTTTCCTCTGATTATTAAAAAGAAACCGGATTGTAAATGAAATTAGTTAATGTACGTAATTAATTTGGTAGAAAAAATTCACGGACGTGTAGTAATAGTGGTAAAATATTGAACTTTCATTTGGACGATTCCAGACAAGGCGGTGCAGAGGATTTTCCTTGCCTTTTCATGAGATGTGAGTCTCGGTCTGGTAATTCGATCATTCGTATTCCCTGGCCAACCCCGGGTCTTCTCGACATCGGGCGATTGCGATTTCGTAACAGTTGCGACAACGATTCACCACGATGTTGTACGGCCAGAAGAGATTTCAGTGAAACCTATTTTTGCCGGGAGGAGCGAGAAGAGTTTGATAAGCGACTTATATAACGCACTACTATCGCAATCGCTGACATTGATTCGGCGAGAGAGCCAATCGTACGATTAATTTTTGTCATTAAATATAAATCTTAACGTATTTCATCTATGAAATATATGAAGAAATAAAATGTGTGTGTTTAATTTATTGGAACTAATTGAAACTAACTACATCTTTGGATTTAACAGTATTTTGCAACAAAAACTTAAGTGAAGAGATTTTTAGAATAGATATTTAGAAAATGGAAGCAGCTTCTTTCTTTTAAAAGGGCTGGAAGGGAGCTCGAATAGCTAATATAATGTGGCAGTTTGTATTCTTTGATCGAACTGCGCGTCAAGTGACAGTTCTTTGCACGCTGTTATCTCGCCCTCGATATATAAAATCGTCGTAAAAATAATTAATTTCCTTCTTCGCTGCATTTAATTTGCAAACGATGACACATTTGTATTTTATGATGAAAATAAAATTAGACGAAGACGATTCAATGGTCCAATCATCGCACAATTAAATAAGTATCTATCCGTCTTGTAAGACGGATGTTTAATTTTTACTGAAAGCTCGTCTAATCAATTGTCTAATAACCGTCTGGAAAATATAGTTTATTTTATTCATATAATCAAATAGAGCAGATCATCCGCCTTGGTATGAATTGAAAGAAAATACGAGAACATTGGCTTCTTCGTCTCTCAAGAGCGCGAGATCACGATGGGCGGGCTTTTGACCTAAGATCGTAAGACGAAGACGAGGACGGGGACGACGGTAATTCGATCGTTCGTATTCCCGGAGATCGGTCGACGTGCGCCCTCGCGCAACAACAGTTTCCATCGGACAGTTGACGATGTGTCGCGGCGGTTCGCCACCCACGTCCCCGTTTCCCCCGCCGCCCACCACAAAGCGGACACATACACTGACGGTTGGCCGCTTGCACGGTGAGCTGAACTCAGCCCCCGTGGGGGTTGGTTGGTGCCCTCTCCTTCTCTCTCACCCTCGTTCCGCTCGTACGTTCCTTCTCATACCGTCTCTCTGCCTCTCTTTCTCTCTCTCTCCCACGCGCTCGGTTCGCCTAGATACGGGGTGACCGAGGGGGGGGGGATCGGAGAGACGGGGGATGGTGCTGCCGCTGCTGCTCGGTATAAGCCAGTGCGCGTCAATAACCGTCCATCAGATGTAATAGCTCCCCGAGACACATCGGTTGCATTTAAATGGCTGCTTAGCCGACTCTGTCTCGACGCCGACGTGGATCTATGGAATTCCATCAAGCTCCACGGGATCCCTTATCGTCCTAACCGGGTCGTCGCGTCTCGGTCCAAGCACCCCCCAGACCCAAACCTCCCTCCCTCTCTCTCTCTTTCTCTCTCTCCGCCTACTCTTCTCTCGCCCACCCGCTTGCTACTGCGATTTTCTTTGCTGTTCCTAAGGAGCGCGCGCGTTCGCGGTTACTTTCTTTTTCCCGGAGACGCGTAGGACGGCGGAGGACGGGAAAAAGCGGGGGAAGAGTCGTTCTGCCATTCTGCTTGCGCTCGTTTCTTCCGAACTGAGGTTCCTTTGTCGAACCACTGGACATTCCGAGGGAAGGAAATTTGATCGACATCCTGCCTTCGACGCGGTTTCTTTCGTATTATTCGTTTCTTGAGAAACGAACAATTCGTATGAATTGGAGAAACGAACTCATCATTTTTCTTAATAACAGTTTCAATTTTTAATAAATACCGAATATATAGAGTATATTTTCTCCGCCCGACTAAATTAAATAATTTATTTAAATTAAAAGAACTTATAAAGAATGAAAGAAAGAGAGAGAGAGAGAGAGAGAGAGAGAGAGAGAGAGAGAGAGAGAGAGATTATGTAAAAGTAGATATATAAAAATATTTATGAGGTTTTAATTTTACCTAGATGCAATTACCTTACATTATACACAAGACTGTATAAAAATATTTTTGAAATACATTTTTTATTTTACTGTCTCTTAAAAAAATAAGTAAGCGGCTTTTGATAGCGTCATAATTTTATGCTTAATTGACCATTAAATTAAAAAATCCTACATAGCTCTAATTTAGTTTCCGTTTATGGAATTTACTGAGGTGTGATTATATGCACGTCAATTATGCAAACATTTGCGGTAATTTTAACGAAATGCAATCAAATATTAATCACTCTCATATTTTCTTGGCGAGCGCAATTAGGCGACTCGAGGAACTAACTCAGAAGTTTCACCACCTTGCAGTTTACTTTTAATTCTTCGTATCCTCCTGGTGAGGCGTGACAACGAGCGTCCTTGAGTTCCGGTGGTCGCTTTTTCCTCGAGATCGAAGAGTCACGAAGCAGACGGTCGGAGTCAGGGTAACAACCGACGGCACGGGTTAAACCCGCTGACTGCGAGGTTCCTTGATTGGCTCCATCCGCAGACCTACGTGCTCGTCACAACAGTTCATTCCGGGGGCGCGTCCCTGCACCCCAGCTTTCTGCGTCACCCTAGTCCCGAAATATCGGAATTTCCAAGTGAAACGCGCGCGCTCTCTCTCTTTCTCTCTCCTCCCTTCGTCGCTCGCGCGCCCTGAGGGTTTAAACTGCTAAATGGCTTCCTAACGCGGAAATGATCGGTGCTGTTGAGTTCATTATTGTTCGTTGAGCTTGAATATGTAATCGGACGTTTTGCACGTGATTATATTTATCACATTTTGACCAAACGCACGAATTTTTATATGCAAAACAAAATTTAAAAAATTTTTATAAAGAGATTTGAGATCGAATTTTGTTCATGATGTCTCTATTTAAAAGTTTAATTTAAAATTTTCGAGCATAAATGGTTAATGCGCATTTTAATATTTCATATTATATTGCGTTTTACATGTCATTTAAAAAATGTAAAATTCATAAATTTGATATTTTTAATATCGATGGTGTTGAACTTTGCTCATTTTTATTAACGAAAATATTAATCACAAGCTTTTTTCATGAAAGTATTTTCCACAAAACGAAATGACGCGCTAGGTGAAAATATTTTTTCCTTTATAACCTGATTCATTTTTGCATTCATCTCTCTTAACTAATTTAATTTTAAAATTTTTAGAGTAACAACTGTTTAAGATTTAAATAAAATTCAAAATATATCTTCTAAAATAAAAAAATAGAAATACATAGTTTTCAAACTATAGCTTTTGTATGTTGCTCATGTAAATGAGATAGTGCCGTTCATCGCGGACAGTGTTGGGCACGAAAGGCTTAACGATCGAAGTGATCTTTATATGAGCGATACGAGATTATCCTGGTGAGATTCGCGCGACAATTTACGACGGTATCGTTACGCGCGCGAAGCGAGCAAGGGGGACGTTACATCCAATCCTGTTCGAATTCACGAGGGAGGCTCTCGCAAGGACGGCCGCCGAGCGTTTGCAATCCACGGAACTTGGTGGCCGCACCGGGCGGAGAACTCGTTCATCTGGACGACACCCGCGAAACCGGGCGACTACTTTCGCGTTATTGCTCAATGTATAATAATTTGGGGGCAGCCGAGCGACGGACACCGTTCGCCTCCCTCTCGTGCCGCGGCGAACTTAATCCCTCGCGGGGGCAGAGCGGGTGGGAGGGCGTGAGAAGGGGGAGGGAGGGGATGGTTAGCCGTGCCCGTTTTACCCGCGGCATCGCTCTCTGCGGAGGGTCGTCGAGGTGGCGGTGTTCGGGGGACAGAAGCGCGCGGGGGGAGAGGGTGGCTACAGGCAAAAGGATCTGCATGGCGGCTCCACCGCGTCGCAAATCACTTAAACTGCGGCTGGAGCTACGCGAGGGCGAGCTCGACTCCGGCAAGGGGGTGGGTGGAGGGAGGGTCGGCTGGATAGTCGAGGATGCAGGAGACGAGGGAGGGCGTGGGTGGTAGAGGTGTAGGAGGAGGGTGATTATAAGACCGCTCGGGGTTGCTGGCTAGCGAGGTAGTACCATCCGTTATGACTATAAATCTAAGATAACAATAACGTCCCCCGCGCCTCCACGCATCCCCTTCGCTCTTTCTCGCTCGCGCGCCCCAGCCCGCGCTGGTCTATCTTTCTCCTCTTTACGCCCGTCACCTCCCCTCCCCTTCCCACCCCTCCCTCCCTCCGCGCAACTGTACCCACCCTCGCTCGTTCGCTCTGACCCCTTTGCCTCTCCTCTCTCGTTTGTCCGGCGGGCATTAATGCCCGCCTGCGCCGAGCTGCTCGCCGGCCATTCGACGCACGTGTCCTGGCCGCCGTTCGCTCGCGTGCAGCACACACGCGTCATCGTATCGACATTAACGCCACGACATGTTCACCGTTCACGTCCGCGAACGCGACGACAGAGACGAGAGTTCGTAGAGAGACGGAGTTAAGCCTGATCGCGATTAGGAGAGTTCCTTTTGCGGAGTGTCGAAACCGCCGCACCCGTGATGAGAGCGAGCGTGAGGTTCCGGCATAACGTCAACTTGCTTGTAGACAGTATTGTGTGTAAAATGCATTACGATGCACAATCGTAGAAATAATTATATCTTACGTTTGTGTTATATAATTAAACAGAATTGCTCCCTGTATTTATAAAATGTTTCTTCAATACTTAAATTTATAATTATTTCTTCTTATTATTTATATACTAAAAATTGCTGAATTGAAAGTACGTTAAAGTACTTAAATCAAATATAATAAATATGTAGCATTCTGTATAGATAAATCACTATGCAGATACAAAAAGAATGTAATGTGAAATATACCCACAGCGGAGCTTTTAAGCTGTTACGCTCTTCGACAAATATCGATGATACAGTATGTCACAACTTGTTTAATAAATTATGAATGTTACGAAACAGTATGACAACAGCAGTTCTCTGAGTGACGTAAATACTAATAATAATAATGATGATAATGTGGATATTATATCAATTCAAAGGGGTATCAATGCGTTCGGATCGACATCGAAACGGGAGTAAAGCGAAATAATGCTTCAGGTGACGCGTTAATTTTATGGTTTATTATAAGATATGTTATTACTATCGGATCCGGCAGGTCGTGAATTTGTGACAAATCACGACCGGCCATAACTTAACTCGCGTTTTGACGGCGGCCGTTACGAAGCCAATCTTTATCGCATTAGAAGGGACTATGTATCACGCATATGTTTTCGGCCGAATTAAACTCGTTTGTACTGATGCACGCACTGTGCCTAGCCATTTGCGCAACGCACCTGCAAATTTATTGATATTAGAGGCAATGAGCGCTACAGCTGGTGCTGACCGGACCGAACGCAAGCTAAAGCATTATTTCGATAAACACCGGGAAGAAGCACAACCCCATATTGTATCACTGATGCAATAAATAAAAGATAATGTAAACTTCGTAGCGCAAACTCGAATATAAGTACGATAGCCGTGCGGCTAGTACAGTCGTGTTTGAAGCTATTTATCGAAGTTACTTTATATCGAGGCGCAAAAACTGTTGAAGAAACAAAACAATTTTAAATCTCCCTATAGATACACGCACTTTTTCATATCTCTGCAAAATTTATGTATGTAAATTTTATATGTATATGTCTTATACAATTTGGATACTGTCTTTTTAAATGTATATGTATTTTTTTCATTATATGGCAGACGTTTCGAAGAAAATTGTTTGATATGGCTTATAGAAGCAAAAAGGATTAATTCGTATTTGCCAAATCGACACGAAGGATTAAGCTATTGAATTACCTATTTGCAGGCCCACTTGCGCATTTGTGCGCCTTATTTACCGAATCTCTTTCTCTCCCTCTCCCCCTCTCTCTCTCTCTTCCTCCCTCCCGCCCCCCTCTCTCTCTTTTACTCACTCCAACAACAAAGAAGTGCGGAACGATATTTCGCCGCTTGAGTTCGCACATCGCGATAACGCCGCTGATTTAACGTTTACGTCGACAACGCTTTTAATTGGGCTTATTGCCGTAAACAGCGTGCGCGTTAATGAAAAGTACCACGGCGCGGCATTACTATTCGGTACATTAAGTCGCCAAATGAAATTCACAATCGATGACCGCGCTGGACCGTCGGCGAAAGAGTAATAATGCATCGCGATAAATATGTATACGAGTTTATCGTAATAATGAGTTCACTGATTCCTGGCACACAGAGAGAGAGAGAGGGACACAGAGGTAGGCGGGATTGGCCGTGCAGGACGGCGCGTCGGGTGGCCCGAGGGAGGGTGGCGAGAGCGACGGAAGGGGAGAGAGGGGGGGGGGGCGGACGGGGTGGCGGTCGAAGTTGGGTTATTTTATTGGGAATTTTGGCGAGTCGTCGCTCGAATTTGCGAATCGCGCCTGTTCGATAGCTTTCAAAGGTAAATTAATATCGCGCCATGAACACGTGCCCATCCGATGCACTGATGAGCTTAATGAGAACGGAAGTAAAGAGCCGTGGATAAATGTTACTTTGATCAGGCACTAATTGGGCTTGCGGGCTAAACTCTAATTGTCCGTGAGCTCAAAAGGCAACGGGCGGAGGATATTTCGACGAATTGATTTTGGCAGAAATAATTTCGCGCGATTCTCGCGCACAGGCCCGGCCGCCGTTTGTGCCGTTTGCCGAGACACAGAGGTTAATCCGGTGGGTCGGGGGAGGGGAAGGAGGAACGGGCGCGAGAGGACGGTCGGACAGAACGCGGTGGGTGCAACGTGTCCGTCCAGCAATAAGGAAAATGTAGGAATGAAGAGCCGTTTGGCTACATCTGCTGCTGCGTCGTCCATCACGTCCGCTCTACCGGGGGCCAGCTAATACACGTATAATTACTCCTTTCTAAGATTTATTTTAATTAGCCCCTATATCTTCTCTAACGACCAGCGCTCTGATTTAGCACAAACTGTTTCATCCCTACCTAACGGCGTGGTGTAACGTCTCCAGCGGCCTGAAACCCTTTTACGACTCCAATCCCCCTTTAGTCCGCGCTAAACCGGCGGTCTTGTTGTATATCGAGCGACATGTTAAAAACTGGGACGATAACGCTCGATCGCAAGGTCGAGATAAGTCTGAGTGTCGCCACGATAAAACGATAACGTGGAGACGATTGTAAACACAATCGTCTTTTGACTCGTCGTTAATTACCCAGCACGCTAACGCAATATGTCATCGCAACACTAACTCGTTGCACAAGAACTAACATAAATGTCAACTTTTTCATTCTGAAGTTATGCGAACCAATTATTTTTCACCATCTTAAATGTTCGACATCACGAAAGTTTCAAGTGAGGCAATTGGGTCAAGAGAGAATCTGTGCACACTTTTTCACTTATTGTTAGTCGTGCGTTAACATTTAGATAAATTAATTCTATGAAAACGCCATTGTATTTTAGATTTGTTAACATATCTGTCTTTATTTTTATAAGAATATATTATTTTTATAAAAATAACTAAAAATATAAATTAGGATTTTATGATTATATTACCAAGATTCTAAAATATTTTAAGATTAAAATAGAAGTATGGAAAGCTCATTTTTTTTCATTCTTACAAACGTAACGTACAATACTTTCCAAGCGTTTTTAGTAAAATTTTATCAAAATGATTACACACGTTTGTTTAATTGCGTTTACTCTTTACTTTTTACTTTACTAGTACTTTTATGTTATTAGAAATTTTTAAGCTCTGTCATGGCATTTAGCGTCATAAATTCATTTTGACTTCCTGAAATTAAGATAATTTGTTGCTTTTTTTTTAAATAGTTACTCCAGAGACAATTGTAACAGTTAACGCTTTAACAGACGCTAACGCCGCACTGATAAACTCAGTCGATTAACGGTGTCGGTTATTCGCGACGGTGTGCGACGCGACGCGCGATCGGTGTTCCTAGGGTAGCACTAAATCAGCCTCTGACGTCCCGGCCCGGTCTTAGCTCGGTTTTCGCCGGTAATATTGTTATCATTAGTGATTAGGAGCGGCCGTCGGCGGTGAGGGTGCGAGTTAACCAAGAAGACGGAGAAGCGCGGGTCGGGCCGGGCGGAGGAGGTTTGAGGAGAGGAGGCCCTCTTCGTTAGCCGTGCTCGTTGGGTGGCGCGGCCCGCTCGCTCCATTAACCCGTTCATAGGCGATCCAGCGTCGTGGCGTCGTCTCACACCCCCGTAAGCCGGCAGTAAATCACCTCCGGCTCCCACCCTTCACACCCTCCGCCGCCCGATTCCCACACCCTCCGCGTCCTCTTCCGCGCCTCTTCTTCCATCGCCTCGGAAACCGTGGCGGCGCGCAAACCCGAAACTCAAGCCAAACATACGAACAACCAACGTCGAGTCGCGCGCGCGGGGGTGTAAGATCGCCTGCGAATCCGTAATCGCCGTAAACCTGAGGACTTAGGCGGTCGGGATTCGCTATCTGCACGCGTATATACACATGCACACACACGTGCACGTGCTCCACACGCCGAGAGACGAAAAGGCGCGTGCGCGCGCGTACGAGCCTCTCGCAGTGTAAACGGAGAACGTTCGGGCGTATAGGATGTGAAAGAGTGAAAGAGAAAGAGAGAGAGAGAGAGAGAAACCGAGAGATATAACGGCGAACGAAGAGGAAGGGATGAGGAGAACATCGGCGGTCGCCTCTAGCCTAAATCTATATTTCCACCGCCCATATTCCCGTATCTGTTCATCTGGTACCGGCGACCTAACCGTGGCAGAAGCGTTTCGCGCCACCTTACCCCTTTCATCCCGCACGCCGTTCCGTCCTGTTCTACTGCATCCGCGTGAGAGTTAGCAAGAGAGAGAGAGAGAGAGGGAGAGAAAGAGAAAGGGGGGAGAGATCCCGTTGCCTCTCCGTGCTCCCGAACAACCACCTACGCCTCGAACTCGCACCCTCTTCTGCCACTGCCTCTCTTCTCCCTTCTCCGCTAAGCGACAAATCCTCGTGGTGCTCCTACGGACCGGTACAGCGCGACGGCACGAGCACATTTCCCTGAAATACGACGTCCCCGGGAGCATAAACGCCGTTACTATTCCCACAAGTTGTAACTGGTGTTAATTATTGACTTGATATATATATATAATACATAGATATATATATATACACGCACACACATACATACACATACATATATAAACCGAACTAGCGGAGCGACCGTGGACGCGCGGGGGATGGGCGAGCACTCACGACGCGGGGTGAGTTTGCACAAGCGGAGTTATTCGCGTGCGACGCTCCCTGCCGATATCTGATTATCGTCCGTCTTTGGTGCGATAGCGCAAATAATTAAACGTTCCGCGGCTCTCTCCCCTCCCCACCCCTCCCACGCGTTCATATTCGCGGAGGGATCGGCCGCTCTCGCTGTGATACGAGAATCGGCGGAGCTGATTCCAGAGCTTTACTGGGGTGTTTCTTACTTTTGCCTGTCGAAGTCAACAACGGACTTAGATATTTCATACTATAAGCATAATCTGGACTTATCTTTCAAGTATATAGATAGTATTTTGTACGCATAAAATACTATCTTTTGGTAATAATAATATTTTAATCAGTGGATATCTGCTTTAAATATAATATTCTTAGGATAAATAATTGTTTACAAATTGTAAACAATATATATGTATACCTATATTGAAGGTTTACATAATTCACGGATATTTGTAGAAAATATATAAGATAATATCAAAAATTAATTGATAAAAACGTAACATAAAATAACCGATTCGAAAGAATAAATTAATAAGAATCGAATCAAATTATGTATATTGTAAATACACAATACTTCAATAAAGTAGTGTGCATTAATAACGAAGAGAAATAACCTGCTGCTCAGATTTACGAGCAAAAATGTACTATCTGCCTTTAACTGCTTTCTTCGCGGACGTACTCCGCCGGATCTTTTGTAGCCCGCCCCTTTTTACGCACGGTAAATTTCTCGTGGGTCGCATGGGACAGATGCCTGGAGTTTACCCCACGATGACGCCGCAGAAGCCGCGCATTCCGCGTGGCTGTCTCGAGTGTCGTCGCGCGCTGAAGGGAACATTAAACGAGGATTTACGAAAACAGGCAGTCGGAAAAAAGGTCCGCGCCGGCCATCGCGCGCGGGCACCCGTGTTTGTACATTTGCGAATATTTCCCCGACGCGCGTGATTTTCATTTTTCATAAAAGGAGAGCGCTTGGCGGCGGCGGAAGGAAAGTAAGGATGCCGCGAGCAGCGTTGGGCGTTATTAAAGGATCTTTGTATCGTAGCACGGAGATACTCAAGTCAGAATTCAGCCATTGTGATACGTGATACGTTCTCTACAGCTGTGCTTCAATATTCAATAAATATATATGAACGATAAGGATATACAATTTGGTTCATTGACATAATTGTTTCGTTCCATGCTACTTAACATGCTATTTAACAGCATATGATTTAAAAGAAAGTTTCATGTAAATTTCATTTAACATGAAATTCTAATATTAACAGATAAAATTCGTTTTTTTTATTTATTATAGACATATGTTGATATTTCATTGAAGCAGATTCATGGCGATACGAATTACCGAGCGCCTGATCTCGCGATGGCGGCAGCGAGACGGGGACGGGGGTGAGTTAACGCAAAGAAAGGGTCGATGCAAGCTGAAAGTGTCGAGAGAAGGGGGGAGGGGTTTGATACCGCGGCAGGCAAAACGGTGCCTGCAGACGCTCGGTTGTTAAGCAGTAAGCATGAAAGATGGTGATGCCGCCCGAGGGAACTCCTTCCGCTACTTTCATTATTAAAGGTCCCTTCATAATTGACGGACTTGCCACGCAGTTTTCAGCGGAACTCGGCGCCGGTCTCTCGACGAAACCGTCCCCACCGACCGACGACGATGTCGCGAACTTTTTCGTCGTCTCCTGGAGGCGGCGTATAGTGAACATCGAGTGAATCGAATTTGGTTGGATGCAAATATGCATCCGCGAACTTTGCTCGTCCGATTTATCGCGTACCCTTAACGCGCGGTTTGCTTTAAAACCGTCATTTCTATAAGAAAAATCTGAAGCTGTATTTGTGGGAGAAAAAGTTTGATAAGAAAGAGGTAGAAAGATATAGTATACTTGTATATATAGTCATGGAAATTTCGATTTCTCTGTTGATCAATATTAGATTAATAGAATAAGATGAATTAAGCTACAATCTGTTTGTTCTGTTATAAATATTGCGTTTTGCTAATTATAATGGATAATAATATTACAGATAATATTTAAAATTTTTTTAACTACTTGATTTGAAACGCTAGCTAATATAATTTATAAATAATGAATTCATAGATAATTGAAATCTGCATGAAACAAGTAATCAATCAAGATAATTAGTATTTTTTATAAACATAAAATTCCAAGTATCAATTATTAAAACTTTTTAAATGTATATATGTATTTCTATTCAATGCAAGCGTAAGAATATCCGTTAAAAGCGGTCCAATATAAATTTCAAAGTACGCATCTTGAGCACACAATTACCGCATAACCACAAATAAATCTCATAGCCGGAATACGTATACGAGACGGCCGATCGCGGAAAGCAGTTCGTTTGTCGTTTCGATTTGTTTCTAGAGAGCTACCTTCTAAACAGACGAATCGTGTGTATGGAAGGGCCCCCGCTTACGCATTCCCTGCCATCGTGGGAGGCATCCGGCTAAATTGAAAGTTCCGTCTGAGAGGGAAATACATTTGTAAATGAAACAGGAGTCGCGAGCGTATGCCAGCGGAAGCCTGCGGCTGTTCAATCTAACCAGGGCACAAAGCTAATAGAAATCCTACGTCTTTCGCATAAAGGAAACCGTGAAATAAAATCGAATGTGAATCCTCTTGCGTGGATTACCAATAACTTGAGCGCTCGCTCGCGAGATTAGCGGAATCAACTCAACCCGCGATCGTATGTTTGCCAACCGAAACATTGCCGGCCGTATGTGAAAACAGATTCTGGAATGCTAGCTTTCGTTTGATATTTAAGGGTTCACTCTAAGGGAAATAATCAAGAAATTTATTGAACGTCGAAAGTCTTTGTTAGTTAATATATGTGATTAGATTATGAAGATTATGAAGAAATTATGAAAGCTTATAAAAGATATTGGAATAAGGTTGATAAAACTAAACACAATACTAAATATAAAACCAAATATTAATCAATAAATTTGACACACACACACACACACACACACACATATAAAATTAATAATTAATCATTTTAACGCATTTTTTTATTAAATAATATTCTAAACTATGCTATGTGTGAATGTTTCTCATTTTAAATTAGATAAATTTTTAGTAATGCCAAATGCGATCTGAAGCAGACCTTGATGCTTAATAATAATAATTGCGTGAATCGTAAAATTTGGAACTGTGTTTCAAGGATAATAAATATTCGGTACGCAGTTTGCAGTCCTGCGCGCAGTCCTAAACTAAAAGTTGTACGATTTACACAATTATTATTAACCAAGATCAGTTTCAGATTTGCATTTGGCATTACTAAAAATTTATCTAATTTGAACTTTCGTGATCTCGATTAGGTTTCACATTGATATTCTCATTTTACTTGTGTATGACGTATACTTGTGCACATATTTCAGTATATATTACCTCATTTATGCCACTGTCGCTCGATATTTCCCAGATCTTCTTCTCTCAGATTTTTTCGTTGCACGCACATAACACAATACTTGAAATACAGTTAATTACGATTACACATTATGAACACTAATCATCAGAATAAAATGATCACACGATACTTTACATTCTCGATATTAATCGCATGCGATGTATACTATACTAGGATGAAAGAATTACATGATAAAGATATAATGACGTCACATTACGCTATAATCCGCTTGACACTTGCGACTTCTCGCAAATTAACGCAACGGATTCGAATATTAAAACGACAAAAGGCTTTAACATGTTACCAAATTCCGAATT
Source organism: Wasmannia auropunctata (assembly GCF_000956235.1). NCBI lineage: Eukaryota > Metazoa > Arthropoda > Insecta > Hymenoptera > Formicidae > Wasmannia > Wasmannia auropunctata. The sequence goes on from NW_012026890.1 coordinate 4,534,510, forward strand.
TATGCTTAGTAAATATTAAAATGCGAGATTAATTACAATTATATCTATTAATTAAACGTATCGCGACGCCATTCGACTCAATCGTTTCCGCATCTGTGACATTCTGTTAATAACCGAATAATTTCACGAAACGACGAATGTTGGTAGTTTTATTCTGATTCTACGACACAATTAATAAATTACATAAGATGTGATGGAGACCATTCAAAAATACCTACTTCAAATTCAGTTTTTATACCGTTTTCTCGTAGTACTTGTCCGGATTGCGATTTGAGAGGTAACCCTCCACACGAAGCGACTGCACGCCTACCGGCACGAGTCTCGCCGTGCATATGATAACGATGCGATTTTGTATAAACACAACAGTGCGCCGTATACCGTACGCATCCACATCCCCTCCAAAAAAAAAAAACAAATACCGAGTGCTAACTAAATTATCATCGTTACGAAATATTTGATGTAATACATTATTAAGCGACAGGCAGTAATGCTAATCGCTTTGTGTGTTCTTGTCTCTGCAACTGCGATTGTGGCAAGTACTAAGAAAAAACACTATCGTTCTCTATGAACAATTAATAACAATTGATAACTGAATGCCGAATATTTTTTATTCTTCGTACTTCTACTTTTGATGAATGGACAATTGCACGCGCGTGAAATTTAACTTTATCTGAACAATAAAATTTATCTTCTTACGATCGAGAAAGTATTTATGTATAAAATATGTAAATTAATTAATATTATTATCTTCCGTTAATAATTTTTACATTCCGAAATGAATAAAACTGCGAGTTTAATGAATCAAGAAAATGAGATCGCCGCGAAAAGTGTGAGGTTCATTTTCTTTATTAAAATTTTACAATTTGTCAGTGTTCGAATTAACAGACCAACGCGAATGACGTCATGATGCTTTTAATTGTTAAATACAGTCATAATTAATCCCATATTTTAATATTTATTTCAACCGCGTATGCGTATAGCATACAGATTTCGACGTTTCCTCGATAAATTATTAAAATCTAGCACTGGTTCGAGGTTCATCCGTTGCGTTATTTGCAAAACATTGTAAGTGCTGAGCAGGTCATTAGCTTTTTTAGCAGTAATGTAATAAAGTGCGCGTCCTACGCGATTAACATCGTGAGTGTCGTGCAAAGTGTCGTGATATCATCGTATTCTGGTATTTAGCGCGCGCGCGATCGTAATTAACCGTGTTTTCGTTTGTAAGAGTTGTGTTAGTGCCGTAAAGAAACAGCAACGGCAGAACACAAGAGAAAAAGAGAAGATGAGGCATCAGACGATGGCAGAGCAATCATACAGTGTTTAATTTATTTGCTTGTTACTCGCGGAATAGAATCTATTTATGTATAATTATTTCATACATGTAATAGTATTATTTTTTATATATTAATCTTTTTACTAGAGACACTAGCACATATTACGTATATATATATATATATATATTTAACTAGATTTGGAATGTCCAAAATCAGAAAACTTTGGCTTCCCTTGTACTTCAATGTCCATGCTCTCGCTTTCCCATTCCAACGACGACAACGTTTTTACGTTTGCTTGTACGGAGCCGATGTTGCTCTCCGTTTGATTTACGATTTGCGGACTGAAACTCATGCCGGAGATCTGAGGAGGCTCCTCGGTCTGCATCGCGGAGTCCGAGTTCGGCGAGTTCGGCGGTGTTTTGCGCAGCCTCTTGTAGTCCGAGAGCCTGTTCAACGACACCTGGTCCACGCAGACGGCCTGCGTGGTGTGCCGCGTCTTGTACAGTATCGGGCAGCTCTGATCGCCCTTCATGCTCAAGCTGTACAAATTGGCGAGGCGACGCAGCTTCTCGCGCTCGGGCTGTCGCATAGGATGGAGCTTCAGCTCGCTCTGAGTGGGATCCTGCAGGAATCGCGAGACCTTCTCATTGGCCGACGTTATGATGGAGTAACCGGGCTTGTTGTCGACGTGACGTCGCCCGGCGCGGATCTCCCTGCCGCTCAGGCCCTCGCGGATGCGTTGTATTCTCTGTCTGTAGTTCTTCTTCGCCTCCGCGACCGAGTGCTCGCCGTGCAGTATCATTTGGAAGGCCGTGTCCGCCGTGGCTTTGTCGTCGCTCGTGCTCTCTCCGTCGTCCCGCCAGCTCGACTCTCCGATCCAATCCGACTGCTCGTCGTCTCCTGCAAGAAATTAATTATATAATTTGTAGATCATATATTGCGTGGTATATTCAACTCTGCCTCTGAATCACCG
>NW_012026890.1:4536776-4582461 GCF_000956235.1 Wasmannia auropunctata
ATATATATATATATATATATACATTTACTTTAATATTGTTAACAAAGAAAAAAACAATAGCGAATGAATATTCACTACAGTATTTTTAATTATTTTAATTCTTTTTATTTTTGTTCAATTGTTTAATTGGATTCAAATTGAATAAAATATAACTAAATAAAAAATTAAATTGCTTATCTAACTTTAAAAAATTCATACCCCTGAAGAGTTATTTTCTGCGCTGCTATAATATGAATATATTTGTTTTTTTTTAGAGTTCAACAGAGCTACGATTTCACTGCAACGCATATTGTATTGGTGAGTGAAAAATTATTATCTATTTTAATTTGAGGCAATGAATCTGTGAACATTGTGTAAGGTGTATACAAACGTAAGCACAAATATTTGAAAGATGTGAAGTTTTTAGTAAAATATATAAAAATATTATAAATAAGCAGAATTATTTTGTAGATCCATTGCCTTGAATTAGAAATATTCAAAGATCGATATTTATTTTTGAATGTGTGTGAGCAATTATTGCGGACTTTAATATGCGTATTCAGTGCGCGCGTTTGTAATACACATACGTTAAATTATGGATGCGTTACTTAAAATTCGCGGAACATTTGTAGATTTATTTCGACGATAGCACTATTAGGTTCCGCAATTCCCATTTCCGTATCTCGACTCGGGGCGAAATCCTGAAGTCGCGGAATAGTCCGTCTAAGTTCGTGCGGAGAAATTTCGAGAGGAGAGAGAAACACACGGACCCCCGCGCGCGCGACATCCTCGGTGGTTCTCTCGACGAGATCGATCGAGAATTCTTTTAGCGTGAGAGCTCGCCCGTTTCAGGAGGAATTAAGGTTAAGATTTAATTTCTGATTAGGCGGCATCGTGCTCTCCCGCGGGAGCAATCTCGCTCGGCCATTGTGACTGACAGAAACGCGCGATTCCACGAGATGGAAGGACCGACCGGCATACGAATCGCCTGCTTTAACCACTTCCAGCTAGCATTTCGACTAATAACGACTAACCTTCTAGCAGCATTCTACCTATAATGGTATGCGCTAGCGCGAATCTCCCATTTCCTTGTATATACATATACATATAGATACGTAATGAAGGCACGGATTTCCTATCCGTTGAAGAAGCAGCTTCTTATCGTATAGCCGTCTGCACCTTCTCGCCGGAGAGGTTTTGCGGCGCGAATGACGACAATACCAAGCTTATCGCGCATTTTAGTGGACAAATTTTCGTATTATCACGAAAATGAAGCATACGTCACGCAATCCAAAGAGTTTGAAATTTGAGAAATCTCATTTCGATTTTTTAAATTAGGTGTATATTATAGGAATAAATTAATTCAAGATGTCTCGTGGTTGATTTACTATTAATTGCATTTAGAAATATATATCGATTGAAATTTGAACCTTATTTGATGAGCATTCCGCAAAAATGTTTGCACGAGCAACTCTGGAGATACGAATCATCGTACAAGACAATGCGAAAAACAAAAATTAAATCTTTGAAGTTATACATGTCCCAATCTCTACAAATCTTAAAATTTATTTTTTATTTTATCTTCTTGGTTTACACCCGTTGAAAGATTTATAGTCGATTGATAGAATGTCACGGGACTTTCGGGTGACAGGTGCACAAATGCATGCTCGACCGGAAACAGACCGGAAGTCCAGCAGGGCGCGGATAATATCGCGATGCGCGGTCGAGGAAGCGCGGTGCGGAATTAAGATTCCGAGGAGTCTCTGGGATCTCGGTATTAGACTAACGCGGGCTTAAGTCCTCAAGATAATTTACCGTTCAAACGTTAACCGGGCACGGGTCGGCTCCTCCGGTCGGATGCGCGGGCGGATGAGAGAGGATAGGAGAAGAAAGACGGAAGGAGAGAAAGAGAGGGAGAGAAAGGAAAGGAGAGAGGGTGAGGGAAAAGGAGGAAGGGGGAGGGAAGAAAGGAGAGTAACGTTCTCCTGGGCCTGACAACGCCACGACGACTCCCGGCTCCCGAGCTTTTTACCCTCGCTGCCGGTGACACATTTCTTGATTTTCAGAACAATGGCGCCATGCGGCAAGGAGGGTGTGTAAGACCGCGTGGTAAACAAGGTAGTACACGTACCTGGCAAGTAAGTACATGAAGCCGACCGGCGGCGCGGCGTGGCACGACGGTGCGGCGCGGCGGCGGCGGCGACGGCGGCGGCGTGGCGATTCGAAATGCGCATCGCGTACCGTAACGCCGTTCCCCCGGCGCTCGTAGAATCGAACACGGTGGCCTCGCGAAAATTCGCGGAGAAAAGCACGGCGGAGGAATGCCTCGTGCAGGAACCGCGCTACCGGAGGACGACCTTTTTAAGAACTGCGCGAGCGAAAGGATCTCCAGGGCGACTCCGGTATTCCCTTTACGTTTTTCCCGTATCTAGATCGGGACCCTTCTCTTTGAATGCGAATCGGGGAAATGACGTCCGGGGAGTATCGAAGTCATTGACGGGGCCGGGGGGGGGGGAGAATATTTATCGACGTTATTTGGATTCGGACGATGGCAGCCTGTAACGGTAATGCTATATACCTGTGTGGAGAACGTGCGTTTGCTATATTACCGGCGTTTCCCTTTGACTCCCTTTGAGAGTCGGTATGTCTTTCTCATTGGCAATTGTCGGCGTCAGTGAGGTGGAATTCTAATGGTTTGGATTTTAATTAGATTAGAGTTAATTAGATTGTTGCGTTATATTCAGCGTTCATGTAAGCGCAATTAAATTTCGCGCAATTAATTGTTTAGGTATGAATCAGGTCGAAATGTCTTTTTGGGGAGCCAGTGGATTCGCATCGTTAATAACCAACCAAATTACATTTGCAATCCTAATTTTCCGAAATATACAATTAACGGCCGATTACACTCGCGCGGCGAAATCAGAAATCGAACAATGCCCGACACTACTTAAGATTCGAACATACGATATCAAGGACGGAGGAGTGCCACGTCCTTCGCGCAAGATCCAGACGGAGCCGACAATGCGATCCGTGCGCTCGATATCGTCGTTTTATCTCAGAATTGACGAGTTCTACGCGGATAATAAGAGAAAGATGAATGAATAAGAGAACGAGAGAGAGAAAGAGAGAAAGAGATAGGAGCTGAAGGACATGGTATTAGTGGTGAAGAAAGGGAAGAAAGAGCGACAGACGTCTCGTTCTGGCCAGACGGTGGACGGAACCATTCGCAAGAGACTCCTGCAAGCGAAGGGATGAACTAGCGCCGGATGATTATTTCGTGGATCTCCGGGATTGAATCCGCGTTGGAGGGTGCTTGAGGGTGCGTCCAGGCCTTCGAGAACGAGAGTCCGTCGGCTCGGCTTTTCATCCGGTACGACCTTCCAGCACCGCGACTGCGACCGCCACTCCCGGCACACGGTGGTGTCACGAGCCAGCCCGACGCCGCCGACGCTCCCTCGCCCCCCTCGCTATCTCCTCCTTTTCCTCCTTCTCCTCTTCCTCCTCGTCGCAAACTCGCCGCCACCCCCGAAGAAGCTCTTTATCTAACCGCGAATAATCGGACAATTTTCCACGTCACCGCGCTCGCTCGTCTTGCGACGAGCACTCGCCGTGTCTGCCCCTCTCCCCTCCTCCCCCACCCCAGCTTTTGCGAGGAGGCAAAAGGGAATCGAGGATGGCGAGAGGTTATCGTGGCATTCGTCGTGAATCACGGATGTCATGAGCTCACGGCCGCTCGAAAAGCCATCAGTCTTGTAGCTCGCGTGAGTGAAAGAAAGCATATGACAAGTGCCTCAGCGTCGTCGGATGAAATCCATATATCAGATCATAGATATTAAAGAAGGATATTAAAAAGCTGATCATTTTGATAATGAAACTGACGTTTGTTTTAATATATGAACCGATTCAGAGGAATAATTTGAGAAAGTCTTTTGACTTCGAATTAAGTTTTATAAATATTGAACAAAACTTTGACGAACAAATCTTGCTTTCAAATAGATATTTTACTTTATTTGATAGATATTTAATTTATTTAGTTCAGAAGTTAATTCTTTTGTTAATTCTTTCAGTAATTTATTTACTTATTAATATAAAATATATTTGAATCCTTTCTTTATATTTTAATTTTATTTTGTTTCAATTCTATTGTTTTGTTTCATCCAATCTTAATACATAAATAAATAAAAAATTATCTACACAACACACAAATCGCATGGAATTTTGAAACGTTTTCCAAATATGATAAGTAAATAATTAAGAATTAAATTTTGAACCAGATTTTACAAATGTGAGGAAAACGTAGTTCATTCGCATGCAAACTGTAATATTTTACGCTCACATTCTTCTAATGAACAGATTTCTAATGAATTAAAAGAAGCGTATAAGATGAATCCGAGCAGGCGTTTGAAAGAGTCTTTTTACATCCTTAACGCGGATTCGAACGTCGCGGGAAGGACGCGACCCAAATTTTAATCAGCCCGCGAGAGTATCTTCTGCCCCAGTTTCGAAGTGCAGATTCGCGTTCCGGAATGTCAGGGTGAATCAGTCAGGGGGTCGAAAGACGCGGCGCGATTCTATTTAGCGGCACGTCGTTTGACGGGGTTTATTGGGGGTGCAACAGGTCGGGTTAGACTGGAGTGTGTTCTCTCACCACCATCATTAGTCAACGTCACCACCCGGCTCTCTCACTGTGTACCTACCTCCACGCTCAGCTCCGTTCTCTCTGTCCCACCCTCCCATCCTCTCCTCTTCCTCTCTCTCTCTCTCTCTCTCTCTCTCTCTCTCTCTCTCTCTCTCCTCATCGCCTCTCTGTCTCCCTCTGTATCTATTACCGGTATAACGTCGACTACTAAATCGCCCGGCGCCTCCACCAGCCGCTCGGTCATGCGTGCGGCTTCACCTCGAAATCGCGGAAACGTTTCGTAACGGTTCGTTCAACTAACTGTTTCACTGACGCGATGCCGACTGTAAAACAGAACCGCGTTCACGTACGTACTTTAAATGTGCGTTTCTTCCCTTTAATTGAAAGTTGTAGTTGAATGGAGCGTTAAAAGAAATAATCTTTTAGATAGAAATAAATTGATTATATGTTTATACAATTGACTACGTTGAAAAAAACTTGTGGAATCTATCACTATTAACGTTAGATATATTTTATTTTAAATATTGCTAATTAATCTCTCATCCTCGTCTTTACAATATAAGGACAATATTCTTTTAGATTTTTTCAGAATTTTTTTTTTTTTAGAAATGATTTTTTATGTTATCGATTAATACACAAATATCACGTATTAACGCTATTCGCATTCTATTGCTATCGGGATCGTCCTCGGGATCTATCCCGACAATTCGAATTCTGGTAGGCAGATCCCCTAATGCCCGAAACAGTAGCCCGCAGCTTCCAACGCGATCGCCACCGAAACGTCTCGCCAGACGCGCGATTGTTAAACCATGCGCCGGATATCATAACACCGGAAAAGCAGTAACAACGATACCACGGGCCTCTGCCTCGTCGGATCGCGTAATCCCGGCAGGATCATCCCATTGTTGTTTAGCCCACGTGTGGATACGAGCTTTGGAGTTTCACGAGCAGAAGCCACACCGCCGCGCGCTCTTCTTCCCCCCCCCCCTCTCTTCCCCCTCTTTGCCTCTTTCTCTCTCCAAGCCATATTTCCCGCGGTTCCTGCGTGAGTTCTCTCTGCCCCTCGGGTAAGTATAAGCTCTTTCCAACAAATCCACCACCTCATTTAGTGCCACACCGGGGATTAGCGCGAAAGCCTTCTTCTTGTGTCGCGCAACACGTCTGACCACGTATACGCGCGCGCTACTGTATGCTAATTCTTCGCGGCCGCCCGTAATAACCGGGACACATTCTAATTTTCCTGCCCGCAAAACCAGTCGGCTGCAAACGCCGACGTTACTCCTTAAACTTTCCGTGAATGCACCTATTCTTCCTACCGGTTCAGTGGCTATATCTGGATAGCTCTGTGTACTTTTGGGGTGCGTTTACGATTCTGAAATACTTCCATGCATTTTTGCGATCATCATTCCGATGAGAATTAATATAACATTTATCTTGTCCTTGCAAATATTCTTATCCTGATATTTTTTGCGGTATATCTCACATGATAAGAAATATATATTTCAGTTGTTATGAAATTGATTTGAGCTCTTTCATCAGAATGGAAGAAATTTTTGAAATAGTTTATTGAATGTTTTACCAGTTACTTAAGAAATGTGAATGTTAAGGTCAATTTAACATACGATAAATGTGCGAATCTGAATGGTACCTTTCATGAAAGCTTCTGTGCTCAGAGAAAAATTGCACAATGAGACTCGCATTGAAAGAACGATATAGACAGGAACAATCAAATTTAAGTGTAAACTAATTTATTTTTTAATAACAGCAGCAATACGCTTTTCGCGAGATGAAACTAGTCTGTTGAAAAATTTGATAAGCCGTTTGGCAATGCGATGTAATATTTTGTTTAAAGAATTTAAATATAAGCTGCCCATTATTAATCCGATCACCATTTTATTCCGATTATTACTCATTTTGCCTGAAAATGTAGGGTCATAATTTGTACGACTATCGAGAGAATTACAATCAATAACTGGAAACGTCATCACGCGCAAATATTAATTCTGTTTTGTTGAATTTTTCACGAATTATGAAACAAATGTTTTTAACATGCTTGTTAGTTGGATTATCGGCATCGAAATATTCGGCAAAATTAAAAATTTTTTTTAAATGCTTAACGCATTAAAGGGCGTGTACGCAGTAATCAGTAAAGTACACTTCACTGATTACATTAATACATATTTGATAATATAAAGTATTGTGTTATATTACTTCTAATTCCTCCTAAATATACAAAGTACAATACAATATTAACCAGTTGATTGTAAATGTGGTGTGCATTTGTTATCATTTTGTGGAACACCTATGAACGTGAAACATGCCTAAATCATGCCTGTCTCATTCTGCAACAAGAAAATTCGTGTTAATGTATCAAGCTAATACTTTTGATTCCGCGGACCGACGTGCGGATTTGCACTGGGCAGGCTTCGTAAAGTCAAGTAATTCCAGCGTGTTCCTCGTGATCGGATTGAGCTAGCCTCGGTGTAGGAAGGTTGAAAGCCGCTGTCAACATCTCTCAGTGGACAGCGCTGTCTGGCCCGTAAACCTTGTTATCAACCACCGGCCATTAGGGGTCCAAGGCGACAAAATGCCGAGCAAAGTGCCATCTTTCCCGAATAATTACGCTCCACATTGTCGATGCTATCGCGGCCCACGTACCTTCCTTATCCGCTTGCTTGAATTAGGAACGCGGGGAGCTTAACGATTTCAATTGAGGGCGTTACCAACGCTTTCCTCAAAGCGTGCGCGTGAATTAAAACGCGCTTAAAAGCGCGCGTCCTTAAAAGCGTGCATAAACAGGACGGCGATAATGCAATATATTTCAGAGACATTCGGGCGCGCGCTGCGGCGAGTAAACGTTCGCGAAGGCGCGTACTTTAAACGCAAGAAGGACTCGTATCTCCCGACTTTATCCCGCTATATCTTTAACGTGGAATTTCTGTCGTGAAATTATCTATCATTTTCTGCAGCGGTCTTAAAAGACGCTCTTCACATATCATATAACATATCTCACAATGTTCGAAATCTTTTTCACAGAAACACTACTCGCACATACACTAACTTTTTAATATAATAAAAGTAATAACAAATGACAAATATCATGACCACAGTGCTATTATAATTTTTCTAAATATAATACTAATAACATCTTTGTAAAATAATATTGATTGATTTTAAATCGAATCATATCTCCTTTCAAAGAAATGCGTTCATACGTCGAGTTCTATTTGCACTATTCGTAAAAAAGAATAAATATAATATCGTAATAATTTACCAATAATTTATATAGAAATTGGGACACACAATATTTTGAGGGTCGCCGCGTTGTTTGAGAACGATTCGCGCCGCTGGCGGCGGCGGCGGCGGTGACGGCGGCGACTGCAGCGACTGCGACGCGAGGGGGTGGCGGATGGGGGTTAGGGGGTGCAAACGCCTGTCGACCCATCGCTCATACCACGTTTCTCGTATACACGCTGATCTAGTTGTATTTATGCCGGCAGTGAATCACGTCGAAGGTTTGATTTGTCGATGGCTTTTATGGACGGGAATTAACGCGTGCAGCGCTTCGCATTTTGTTACTGCAAATGCTCACCACCCCGCCCCCACACCGGTTCGGCCTCACTCGTCCGTTCCCCCCCATCCTCTTTCGGCTACTCCAACATTTCCGAATGACCGGTAGTCGCTCGATGATTTGTACTTCCACTTTGCCAATTTTTTTAATGCGGAAACAGCGGTCGGGCGAGCGCCGCTATTGCGTTGCTTTTTTCAACGCTGCGTTCGATCAATAATGATTTAAATTATTTTTCGGGAACGTGAAGATGACAAATTGCGAGGCAGAGAATGTGCGTATCGGATTAATTAAAATGCACGGTCGGAAAAAAAGAATAAGTTGGCTTCGAAAAGTTTAAATATAATAGTGCGCGACACAACCTGTTGAAAGATCGATATGTTGGATTGAACTCAAACATAACAGCTTAAGTTATTAAAGTAAACGTTAAAACGTTTTCATCTATATATGAAATACATATGTCATATATTGCATATTATGACAGAGAAAGAGAGAGAGAGAGAGATTTTATTTAAATAGTGAATTTCTAAAAAAAAGGACCCAATTTGTTTCTCGTTACTTTCGTTTAGAAACAAAAGTAGTAGATATTTTCTATAACGAAAAAGAAGAATAATTAACGTATGTTACACAGTTGTAATTTCCAAATAATTTCTGAGAGAACCTAAATGCATTATTCTGAGGATAGGACTTGGCAAGATGCCATCTTTCTTATCATTCCATGGTATCATTATTCTGCAGTATCGCAGTGATGTACGTGAGCGCCTTAATTTATAACTCGCGCTAATTAAAAAGATCTATGGCGTTCTCCTTTTCGAATACCCCTTATCGGTATCATTTGGATTTTCCGGTCCTTTCTCCTGGAGCAAGCGGTCGTTTCCTCGTCCCTATCACCGCGGCTGGCATCCCTGTGAAGGCCACAGAAGGGGTCGCGTTTAAGCTTCGAGGAGGAAAGCTCCGAAAGAAACAGGACTGGACGATATTCGGCCCTTCGACCATCGTGGATCAGAGTCACCCCCTTCCTCTCCCTCCTCCCGCTACGCACCCTTACGGCGCGCATCGAAAAGACCCATAAAACCAAGTGGGGTGGAATAACAATAAACTATCCGTATAAATCTTGGCCGGGGACGGCCAAGCGGTTTCGATAGCGCGACCGATTATCTTGGGAAATGCGTTTTCTCTCGCGGAATAGAAACTCGCTACAAGATTATGGCTGACGAAAGGGAGAAATGGGCTTAAACGAACGTCGGCAGGCTTGATTTGCTTTACGTTTACGAGTCGTTAGAGGGCCTTATAAATCTCTCACGGAATTTCTCTGCTACACTACGAACGGTGACAAAGAACGGCATCTTTTATTGCAATAAAACTGATTATGTTGCACGTTCATAAGGTTTTCATTTGTCATTTGGCCTGCATAAATTTTAATTCAAAAGATTGCGTCAAATGTGATATTTTTTCACGCGTGTGTGATATACGGGATATTTTTCATACAATTCTACAAGTCTAGCGCAATGCAGGTTACAATTTAACATAAATCATACAAGAACTACATACATAACCGTGAAAGAAATTTTTACTATCACCTATTTTGTATCCTGCATTTAACTTGACGCATTGCTTTCTTTGCGATTGAAAAATTGTTTTTATTTAATTTTGCATCCTTATAAAAACACCTGAGTATACGTATAATTCATTGATCTCATTTCATAGCATAAAAAGGCGACTAGTGCACGAAAAAAAGTTTGCTTGTTTGGCACCCCCGTTTCTCATCACGAGTTATAGTCGTCCGGACGAGCGAATCGCGCGACAGACCCGCGTGCTTGATTTCCATCTGTTGGCCGAACCCGGCGGCTCTGCGGAGGGAAATAAAATAATCGACGTCGCGTCAGTTTCGATCGAACCGGCCCCGCGCCACCCCCATCCGCCCCATCGAGAGCCGCCGCTGCCGCCACCCCTCGCGAATAGTTCGGAGGTATAATATGCGGTGCTCACGGTGATTTATAGGCGCGTGATATTTCGATACAATGGCAGCAGCGGTGGCGGCGGTGGTGGGATCCGCGGGAAGGGATGGAAGGAGAGGACCGCGGCAGAAATGGGAGACAGAGAGGACCAGAGGGAAAGAGAAAGAGAGTGAGAGAGAAAGAGAGAGGGGGGGGTGAGAAAGAGAGAGGGTAGCTTCGGGCTGAGAGGTTACCAATGTGTGTCGAGCTTGCAAAATGAATGCCCGCGTTTCTTGCCCCGTGCAGGACTCTATCATGTTGCTACCATACACGCCCCGCCTGCTGCTTGGCTGCTGGCAGAGGGAACGGGGGGGTACGGAACGGGGATCGGAGCAGGAGGAGGCTCTCACTTATCTCGCGGTCCGTAAATAATAAAAATATAGACATTACGCGATCGTATATCAAAGCGGCCGCGTTTGGTTCACTTTGCGTTTAAGATAAATTCGCCCGCCGCGGCGCGATTCGCTACCCACCGAAAAGCGAGTCCCGAGAAGTGAATTAGATGAGGGGTCGGAAGGAGGCGAAGGTCGAAGGGGAGGGGAGGGAAAAAAGAAACGTAAACCACCAAGGGTCACGACGATATCAATTCTCGTCTCGTCGCGTGCCTCTTTCGTCGCGATAATGCCTCCCGGCTCGTTTACGCGCGTCCGATCGAATCGAGACGCGCTTTACGAGTTAATTTGCACGACGGGGTCAAATTGACGGGGTCGACGGCGACGCGTCGATATTACTTGGTCCGATCGTTTTATCGGCCTAACAATAACCCGTTAATCTGTCTCTCTGTGTCTTGCAGCCGGACAGTTCCTATAACCTAGATGCAACAACTCGCGCGAGACGTAGCTACAAAGAACTCAATTATTGGGCCGAGCGACGCGGGTCCGATGAAATTGTCAAGATCAGGAAAAAAGGACGACGTCGGCTGCGCGCGCGGTTCTATATATCGGGCCTTGAAGAATCGCCATGGACTTTTTTTAACGTTACGTCAACCAGAAGACCGACGTCGTATCTGATACAAATAATTCTTTATCGACTTCCGTGAGGTGCAGCCTATATCCGCGTGCCATGACCGCGGATATCATACAAGTTGCGACTTTCAATAGAAACGAATGGATCAGTATTATATACCTTGCTTTTAAGATTCCTTAATAATATCGCGATTTCCTACATAATTACATGAAATTATTAAGAATTATTGGAGTTGCGTGGCAATTAATGAACAGTTGATATGAAATTCCGAAAAAAAGCAATAAAAAAAATATATAGTAGAAATATTCTAATATTCAAAATCCGAATTAAAGGAATGTAATGATACATGTTATAGAAATACGGTTCGGATTAGCAGAAATAAGATACGTACGTAGACATCATTAATTCGAAAGCATCTTATTTTCTGTTTGCCGTTTCCGGAGTAGATCAAGATAAATGGAGAGGCTAAATATCCCAGGCAGATCTAATCTAAGCTAGATAAAGACGGACAGTTTCTTCTGTTCCGGGGTGAGTCGGGCGCGCGCGCGCGTGGGCGCGACCTCTTCTTATTTTACGTCCGGATGGAGGTCAATCGGGGGGAGACGTCGCGCATCGCCTCTGCGCGTCGCGCGACGTACGAGCGGCAAAGGCATCGGCAGTCCGCAGCCGCTTTATAAACTATTCCTGTTGTCTCCTTGGGTATTATTCCGGGTGCTGATTTATCGGCGCCATTAATTAACGGGGCGCGCCTTTATTCGTACGAAAGGGACGCACCTATTGCTCACCGGTTAGACGCCAATTCAGTGCCATTGTTCTTGCGTCGTTCGCGCATACACACGCAACGCACACGTACGCACGTGCACTCGCGCACATGCAGATCGCGGACGCGCGTAGACGCGCGCGCGCGCACACACACACACACACATAGCGGGTGCCGGGAGGGAGCGCGCGCGAGCGCGACGATAATTTTTCCGAGTGAAATAAAGTCAGGAAAAGCGCAAGCATCGGTGGAGAACGTCCCCCCTCCGAAAGGATGGAAGAGAACGAAGGGAAGAATGGGAGAAGTCCGAAGTGGGCGGGCTCGCAAACGCCGTGAGAAATATTTTTCCACCCGCGAAACAGCCTTCGCCTCCATCCTCCTCCTCCTCCTCCTCCTCCGCCACCTCCTGTTCCTCGGCTCGCCTAGGCGTGTGGACACTCCTTTTGAAATAATGCTTCGGATATGGCGACGATACGAATAAATCGTCAGCGCCAAGACTACGGGGAAAAGGGTAGGAGAGACGGCGAGCGGCGCAACACGGGACGTGGCGAGACAAAAGGAGGACGAAGGAGTCGAGAAATCGCTTTTAAATCGATAATCGCGCGGGGGAAGGAGAGGGGGGGAGGACATGTGTACGAAGTCCCTTCCACAAAGTTCGACGGTGCACAAAAAATTCTGTTTGCATGTCGCATTCTATACATCATATTTCTGAAGTATAATATTGACGTATATGATAACGAATGTCTGCCCGTGGCCATTTCCGCCGAAGATCAAAAAGCTCGCGCCCCTCCCCCCCCCCCTTCCGACTTCTGGCACGAAAACGGCTAGATTGACCTCGGACTGAACCGTAATGATTTTTCCGTCTCCCTCCAGCCCCCCTCCCGCGTGGGCGTTTCACCGGGGAAGAAGAACACTCGCAGCCGGCTAATTAAATATGGATGGCGATATCCAGCTGGAGAGAGAGCCGACGGGGAGCGAGCGGCGTTAACCCTTTTCGCGGCAATTAGCACGGCAGCCTCGTTTACTCCTGTTCACGAGGCGGAAGCCGGCTGGATTATTTCATCCCACGTAATATCGCGTTGTAATGTTCGTTGCCGGGTGTTTGAAATTGTTTGCCCCGGCGCCTTCTTCAGCGGCGGTCGCTCGTTTACCGTGTCCTACAGCGCGCAGACGTTTGTCATTTCTTCCTTCCGCTTTTCCGCTACCGATCGCACGTCTTTCGGATTTTGCAAATCTGACAATAATCGGAAGTATTTTTATTTGGCATCCACAGTGGAAAATAGTTGCAACTGTGTATGTGTGTGCAATGCTAGAAATAATAAAAGTATTAAATTAAGTTAAAATAAAAAATGTATATATAATTTTAGATTCTTTAAATGCAACCCGAGTTCTTTATTTTTCAGTATCAAATAAGTCTGCAATTAGTTTTTGATACGAGTTATTGTAGCAGGAAAATCGACTTTGGTTTAAAAAAATAAATACGCTTCTAAAGTTTAATTCGATTAATCTGTACAGCTTACGGTGAAAGTCAATTAATTGCCCGCCTAAATTACGGGGCAGTTTACAAAACGGAATGAGTTAGCGGAATTGTCTTGATAGAATTTATCTCTTTGCATGTTAACACGCGGGTTTAAACACTGTAATGTATAATCGGTTCTGTCGCGTGTGTATTCGACGCGAGGAAGTATCACCCCGGCGTTCGGACGCTCGCGCGCGGACGTTTTATAGAAAATTATTGGTGAGCGCCGACGGGCAATATATATATGTATATTTTTTTTATTGTTTTATCTCTCGCGCGCGCGCCGAGTCGCACGTAAACTTTGGCCGATGGAACTGTATTCTGTCTCTCCGCTTGTCCATCAGCTTTCTGTCAAAGGTACATACACGGGCGCGCGGTATCGGCCGATATAATGATAGTTCACTGAAATTTTCCGCGCATTATTCGAGACGTAACACATGCTCGTTGTAGCGCGTAATTCGTCCGGACCGGTGGTTGACAGGTGACAGGCCTGACGCGGGCCAGCACGTGACATCTGTCAACTGTGAATGTTTCGAGCGCTGACGGGCGCGTGCTGAACGCCGGGTGACGTTGTTATCGCGTCGACAGTGCCGAACGACCTAATGAGGTTCGATGGAGAGCGGGAAAAAAGGAGGAAACAAATAAATCCACAGTGATAAGGCAAAATCGAGCGGCGCGACGAGAGCTGGCCGACCCGGATTTTCAGAGCGATATTTCCGCCGTGTGCGTTACGTCGAGCGTTCGAGTGTGACCCAATCAGCGCAAAACGAGTAAATTTTGCGACCGCGAGGCAGAAGCAAATATTTCACGATGCGCGACATTAGATATCGTAGAATATATTCCATTTTATTGGCTTCTCAAATTTTCTACGGGGGAACCTTTGTGTATGTTATTTCAAAACGATTGAATGCCCTTTCAGATTCTGTAGTAAATTTAAAAATGGTTTCATCAACAAAGAAGAACCCTTACAGGAGGTCGCTATTCGTCGAAGATTTCTCTCTCAATATCAAATACTCTGATAAAAAGTATTAAGTCTTAAATTAATTATTGTGTCGAAATTACGTTTATAATTTTATTTTTCGGGGGGAAAAATATTTTAATTGTGCTACGACTTTTGTTCGACGATATGAAAGAATGTGAGGAGACGCGTACACAAAGCGTTTGTGTCATATTCTCAATAGATGACCGTGTCAATTTAAACGAGATATGGTACCTATGACAACAGCCTGATTCTTCTTCTCTGGCACGTCCATTGATTCGAGTGCTGGAATTGACCAGCTGCGTTTACGCATCTCGAGTGCGTGCACATGGAGGGTCGCGGAAAAATGCATGGGGAATGTAAACGATTCGCAGAACCGGGGTGTGAATGAAGAAGGGATGGGGGAGGGGTGTATGCCACACAAGGGGCAACAAAGGGGTGAAGGCGCGGGTAGAGAGGAAGAGAAAAAGAGAGAGAGAGAGAGTACGCAGGGAGAGGAGAAGAGAAAGGAAGAGGAGAGGAAGAGAGAGAGAGAGAGAGAGCCGTTATTTGTCACAGTAAGCGGCCTTTCTCGCAGTATTATTTCCCGCAAAGTGTTATTAACTGCGCTCATATTTCGCCTTTTTCTACCGCTTCCTTGTTGCTCCTTTCTCCCTTTTCGTTCTGTCGCTGCCCCCTTTTTTGTTTTTAATCGTTAATAGCGCCCGTTCATTTTGGCGCTTAAGCGCCCTGCGTCACGCGTAGTTATTTAGCTGAAATTTTAGTGCGGCTACGCTGCACTTCTCCGCGACTCCGTAGACCGGCCACGCGGGGCGTCCCGGAATCGGTATCGGACTCGGCGATTCTTCACGCGACGGAAAATAGGACGGGGACGTATATATGCTTTCGCGGTCGCGCAGAAAGACGGAATCGTTTTTTTTTTCTCCTTATTTTCCGAGTCATCTTTCGAGATCAGCAGTTAACCTGTCAACGATGTGGACCGCTTAATGCCTCAATGAGAACGCGACCTGAAAGTTAAGGGGGGAAAAGCGCGAAAGAAAAAGAGCGGTCTCCTCTCGGGATCCTCGCCGGAGATGATAAATGATCCGCACATCAGCCGGAAAATGCGGGCGTGCTCGCGGACTCCGTTGACTGAATCAAACCACTATCAATCACGTCGACTCGCTATGCGCCTCGCTCCGTGGAACATAGTACCGGCGATTCGTGTGTAGGCACTCTTAAACGCATCATACTAAAAACGCGGTTTTCCACATTAAGGCTCCTTTCATTTGTCACCTCGTTTTGCGGAAGCTCGCTCATCCATCGGTAAAAAAAAAAGTTGATGGCCGTGCTCGATTGGCCTCTTACGATCTCATAAGTTGGTATAGCGGCGCTACAGCAAGGTTAAAGTAATTTTGTAAATCGATATTCAGAAAATAGTGTGTAGATCTATATATATATATATATATATGTATTTATTTATTTAGCTCATTTTAAATTAGAAAAATAAATAAATAATGCGTCACAGGATGTACAGCAATCTAGCATAATTTAATAAAGCTTACAAGAAACTTCTCAGTCTATCAGATCTAATCTTCAAAAAATTTTGAGAATTATGCAATAAGGATGTGCTTGAACGTTTGAGCAAAATAATTCCGATTTATTCTAATCTTCCTTAATCTTGTATGAATAACGTTATTTATAAGAATTGAAAAGTGCGTATAATACGCAGTTGAATCTTATTCATTTTCCCATACGCACGAATAATTACCATATCGACGATATTTATTCTTTCGCGCTAGCCGGGAGGGCAGGAGGCAGTCCGATCGCGCTAGCCGGGCGACCACTATCGCGACACGCAGACGACAACCGCCGTCCACATCGTCAAATTTCGGATAATTGGTTGGCAGGATGATAACGAACGAAATGGGAGACGGGTGCCGTCCCGTTAACTAGCGGCCGATGCTCATTAATCATAATCGCCAATTTGTCAAATTAAACTACATAATTTTACGAGCCGGCGCAATAAACATACACTTATGCCTGTACCAATTATGTCGACCGATCGAGTAGTCAGCCCTCGATACCTGCGAGCGCGTCGGTCGTGTCGAAACGACATCGACGAAAAATCGATCGAGGGCGAACGTGTAATCCGGGCCCGCGTCGATCGTGCGTTATTGAACTGCGAATCTCTCTTTCTCTCTCTCTCTCTCTCTCTCTCCCTCTTGTTCTGTCTGGCCGGAGAAACTGGAGTCCAGGGAGGATCGGGGCGAAATGATATCGCGATTGGGCATCTTTCCTGTGTCCGACCATTCGCGGGAATAATTCCCCTTTAACTGGCACAAAAGTAATAGGCGGGGCGCGTTCGAAAGAGTAACGTCGTCGGCGCGCAATTGACGCTCTTTTTTTTTTCTTCTAATAAACGTTTGTTTCCTTAGCGCGTCGTAACGCCGCACCGCGGCGTGACGAGATAGGTGGTCGAAAGAAGATCGTGATCGCGGACGAGGAGCGGGGAAAGCGCGGAACCAGAGGGGGGAAACGCTGCTTCGCAGGAGAGGGTGGAAAGCTCTCGCGGGCGCGGTGTAAGTAATTAACGACACGTTTATACGATATCGTTTGCGAGAGGGCTGCGGGCGGCCGGTCGCGCCAATGAAGAACCCCGCTAATAGGAAGTGCTAACGGTGATATTCCCGAATGCGTTCTCCCGCGCGCCCGGGGGTCGTTCCGACCCTCCCCTCCGCCTCCGCGGCTTGCTCGCGACCCTCGGCCCACTGTAATTCTTCCATTAATTTTTGCTGAGCTCGAGACTAGTTAATATGCATTAAAAAGGGTTAATAAAAGTGGCGGTGGAGCAGGTCGCGGAAATACCGTCGAGCCCGAGGAGACGTGAAGGGGACGATACTCGCGCAAAGGGTATCGGTCTCCTTCGGCGTCGTCGCGCGTTGCGGTTTTCGATTATCGATCACGCTCGCAACAGAGAGCAAGTCGTATTTCAATGGCATTATGGAGCAGGAACACGACGGCGCGGCGGCGGCCGCTAAGAGTTTTCTGTTTGCGCTCCTGAGAGATATCGCTCCCGCGGCCGCGCGCGCGGATTCTCGACGTCGCGCGCGCATATTTATCGCCGAAAAATGCAAAGGGGGCAGGCGAGAATACTCGCCGCGCGGACAAAGCGCGCCCCGGCGAAAGAGGGAACCGATATTTCGAGTCGGAAGCGTCGTTTTCGAGTCGTCGTGCCATTGTTCGCCGTGGGAATAATAATTGGTCTCCCCGGTAATCCTGGAAGGGCGGCGAGGTGGCTATGGTGCGGTTCAGGGTTCGCCGGTGGAAAGCCGACGACGGTGCAGAAGGAAGAGCGACGAGCCGGGTCGTCGGTGGCAAAAGGGAGAAAGGCGGGGGATCTGCATGAGCGAGAGACGGGACGCGAGGCACAGGGGAGAGGACCGGGCGAACGAGGGGGCGGAGAGCTGGTTTCTGGCTACGGATAGTCGCAAATCACTTTAACTGCGCGAGGAGCAGTTTGGAGCCGCTAATGGCGTCAAGTGTCTCAGATACCGCGGCTTCGGGGTCGTCCGGCCGGTCGTCGACGAGCCGGTGTTCTCCACCGAGGACGAAGACGCCGAGAAAGCGCACCCGGATCATTGGGTTGGGAATCACATGCGCTTTTATTGTTACTCACGACGCGGGATTTCAGATGTTGAGACTCGTGTAATCTCCATTCCTTTTAAAGATTTTTTTGAACCAATGTGAAAACTTGGTATTGCTTTCGATAACTCAATTAAATGACTCGCCATATTGTATAATCTGATTTAGAAGAACAATAACACGAGAAATTATTAAGTTATATAATATACAGAAAATACTCTAATTCGATGTAGTTACATCTTCTTATATTTTTCAAATGATTTTTGAAAGGCACATATAGTATGTGTATATATATATATATATATATATACGTTACGCATATATAACTTATGTATTCCTAAATCGGCAAATATTTACGCATGCAACGTTTCCATCTCTCACGGGTTAGACCGATCGAACGGCGTCCGCTTCTGCTGAAAACTGGCGACCCAGGACTCCGAGTTCGACCTTTCGGCGATGCCGCAGCGTCGGCAGCGCACGCGGCGGTTTTCTGCGGAGATGGTTGGTTTTCAAAGGGTGGTAAAACGGCCGCTTGGAAGGGCCGCTATGACGGTACCGCGTTTAATGTCCAAGCCCGTCCTCGCACACAGCGGGTAGTGTCCGCCATCCGTTACATCTATAAATCTAAGATAACAATATTGCCACCACCACCACTACCACTACCACCATCACCACCACCACCACTACCATCAGCGAGCGGCACCGTCGCTATCGTCGGCATCGTCGCCATCGCCGTCGCCGCCGCCGCTGCTCTTGCCTCGTGCTAGGGGGGTCTGTAATGAATGTTTGTTCAGCGACCATTAGCGCTGCACTCGGGATAGTACATCGTGCCGGGTCCCGCAAAACCATTTCACGCACATGGGGACACTCCGCGGTGTCGCTCGTCACGATGCCGAAGACCACTTACGCTCGCGATCCGAAGTATCCGTCAAAATTTTGCAACTTTTTAATATTATCTGGCGCCTATTTATAAAACGTGATACTCTTATCTTTTACATGACGAACAAGTTCTTCGATGATTTTCCTAAATTTTGCTTCGTTCCATTTGGACATATGTTTAACCTATTTTTTTTTACGTGCGAAAATCTAAAACTGTAGATGCGGTTTTTGGTACTTTCAAATCTCACGTTCGAGCTTTCGTTTTCGAATAATTTGTTTCTTAAATATAATCATATTTTTTTAAGATGTTTCGATTGCTATGTCGATGTACAATTTCATGAAAATTTCTATTACTAGGATTTACAATTAATGCATAAGTGCTATTTAATATTACAATTATTCGTATTGTAATCTAACGTTTATAAATTCATTGAACCATACGTGCAAATTGCGGGTTCCTCGTTAATTAAATCAGATGCCGAAACGTGTTCGAAAAATCGTGTAATCTGGGAAGCAACTCTTTTAACGCCAATTCAAAATTCGCGCGCATCAGCCTCCTTTATAACGCGAAAAAAATGCGACTGCACCGAGTTTATTCGGCCGAGTTTATTTGGAAAACCGCGGTTTCGCGTTTTACACGACATAGTGAGCTTTTCGGGCTTGCCATTGTATGTACGGAATGTATTACTAACTTGCGTATCCGTGTAATCGACACTGACCCGCGCGCACATTCACACCGAGCCGTCGGTACCCTACGGGTATTTTTGGCAATAAAAAAAAACAAGGCGTGTATAAAAATGCTCTGTGACCGGTGTGCACAGGTGTGAGTGAGCGGCAAGGGCCGGCGAAACGGGAGGGGGAGAGGGGGTCGGCGGCGGGTGCGGTAGCGGGCTGAAATCGACATCAGCGGCCAGCGCAAAATTTATTTATTATTTTTGTCGTGCAATTTTGTATCGTGCCCAACTGCGGTGAAATTAAATTATTATTTTGCCGGTATAAATCATCGGTCGTTCGAGAGAGGGATGATCAGTGAGTGAGAGCAGGATAAAAGAGAATGCGCGGGGAGGAGGAGGGGGGAGGAGGTGGAAGAGGAGGAGGAGGAGGAGGACGAGGACGAGGACGAGGACGGGGGAGTGGTCAGTGGAGAGTGGATGAGCAGTGAGCAGTGAGAGAAAGAGAGCGTCGCGGGTCGGGGGTGGATGGCGAGGGGGGTGGTGGAGGGGTGGCGGAGAGACAGAGCGGAATGGTTCGCTTTAAATCCCCGCAAATGAATATTTATATTTTCCATTGAATTACTCTTTCGGGGCGGCATAATACGCGTGAAATTGAAATATATTCGATAAATTATTTTATCGAGCGACGGCACGGCTAATCGGCGTTATATTCCGCAGAAAATCCGGCGCTGCACTGTGGCGGCCGAATTTTACGATGGCTGGGTCACGTCCGACCTTCGCGGCGAGAGGAGGAGGAACGGGTGCTACATCCGTGCGAACGTCGTGTCGTGATATGCGAATCAGGAAACGAGAATTGTAGAGCGTAAAACGGTAGATTATCTGCGCGCTGGAATCTGGTACGCGTCATTTTTGAAAACGCGCCGCAGTTTTTTCACAGTCGTATAATCGAGACGAGAATTCCACGACGTACTTCAGTTTCTTTGTATTATTGCAACCTGATTTTGCATTTTCGCAAATATACCCCGTGATTGCGTGTATGTCCCCTTTGACTGTATTATCCTCGCGAGCTTTCATCCAGAGTGCAGCGAAGCGTGTATCTCAATGTTAATTCATCCGTATGTTTCCCCGTTTGTCACTTACATATCAGACGCGTTTTAATTGGCCGTATTTTTCTCATCGGTCGAGCACAACAAAACTTTTCGCTCGTGCGTGCGCATTAACAGACTCCATTGTAATCAAAGGTGCGATTTTGTTTCCCCATTAGCGGTCGGCGCAATGAATCGGCCGGCAAAATAATCGGAACGCGGCCATCCCCACGATCGACGTTCATGCACGCGAGAATGATTGCGCTCCGTAATTCCATGTAAAAGCCCATTCCGCGATTTCGTAATTCGAAATAATTATCGGTACGCATTGCGACGGCCATTATCGCGGACAAACAGTTTTATATCGTAAACAGACGCCATTAACAAAGAAGAATTGTTCGGCGTGTTTCGATGCGCTCAGCAACAAAAGCGCGGCCGATGTAAACTGCTGTAATAACGAACCGCGCGGATTAATTTCGCAACGAGCATTGTGGTTCGTGCCTGCGGCCGCGGCTCAATCTGCGACTACAACCCCGCGACAACGCGCCCCGTCCCCCTCTCTTTCGCGACCCACACCTTTCCGTCATCTTACCTTTCGTTTTCCCCGCGTGTCCCTCAGCCCTCCCCGCGATAGGAGGACGCCGGTGCCTTCGGGGCGTCTCACCGAGCGAAGCGCTGAAAATTGAGATTCACCATATTAGGGACGTAACCGCACTTTATTGGCCACGGAGTCTGCACGGCTGATACAGCCGCGTAATATTCCGTAATAACAATGATTTGGTGTGCAGGGCTGCTGGCAGTCTTGCCTCTCCTCTCCTCGCTCGCCGACCCGGGTCCTCCTCTCCCCAGCCTCTATCATCCTTGCACCCATCGCGCACACCTCCTTCCCGCACCCCCGCGGTGAGTCCGCTCGACACCAGCCCTGCAAAACTAAACGGCGGCGGACGGAGCGAGAGGAGCGGAGATAGGGTCGGCGAGCCGAGGGGGGAAGGTAGAGCTTGCGGTGCGGAGAGACGCCGCGCCGCGCGCCGGGGCGAACGAAACGCACGCGGGGCGAGAGGGACGGGACAGAGAGCAGAACCAGCCCACCGTGAGTTAAGCGTTTAATAAGCTTAATCACGCGACAGATCTGTGAGATACAACTTGCTTCGCCTCGCCACCGAGCCAGCCGCCAACTCTCCCGCCCCCATCCCCTTCCCTCCCCTCCTCCGCGCGTAACCGTCCTCTTTGCACCCTCCGGCACCTCACGCCGGTTTCATCCCTGCTGTACCATCTGCTGTTACTATTTTACCAGCGCGGCGGCACTATACGAATGTGCGGAGCCGCCCCGCTTCCCCGCACTCCCACGCAGCCCGCGTGCTACCCCGTCC
Organism: Wasmannia auropunctata; assembly: GCF_000956235.1. NCBI lineage: Eukaryota > Metazoa > Arthropoda > Insecta > Hymenoptera > Formicidae > Wasmannia > Wasmannia auropunctata. The sequence goes on from NW_012026890.1 coordinate 4,558,816, forward strand.
TATTAACGGTGGCCTGTTTATTACAACGGAATAACGGATCGGCGAGATTATGCGAGGATCGCTAAGAGCCGCCGCGCGCTCGCTCTCGCTCTCGTTGATCGTTCGGGGCGCGACGGAAGGGATAATTTATCTGGAGATTGGATGTCCGACAAACGTATACGGAAAATGAATTTCTATACGCAGATGAGTTACGATTACAGCATGCAATCAATCGCTTTTCGATTGATTGCATGCAGAGCATTTGTATATTGATATACATTTTCCCGATCTATTACAAGACATTTTCTCGCAAAGCGTAAAAGTTTATAAGCAATTTCGTCCGCACGTTGGCTTTCTCTACATTTTCGTTTAATGACAGTAATATAAATCGTAAAAATATATATTTCACCCTATTGCGGGAGCGCAGTACGTATAGAGAAAATAGCAAAAGTTTATTAATACACTAATACTTGAGCGCTTTATATTCTTAAAATAAGAAGTAGAATATGGATAAAGAAAAGCTGTAATATCGTATATCACCATGTTTAAGAGACTCACATTTATATCCCATTTATATATTTACATTTAATATTCACGGGCTCACATTAGACAAAGCTGCGTATTAATATCGCACGGCGACACCACGATGAAATGCAGGCTCCGATGCTAAATAATGACGATCGCGAGACAATACGCGAGTTAGTAAGGCCCGGAACAGGGATCAGGAACTCGTCGAAGTTCGACAGGCGCCAAACTTTCGATTCACATGCCGCACTCGATAATAGGGGCTCGGCTCGTAATTCGGTATAAATTAACGGCCATTCCGCGGGGCATAGAATCTTAGAGCGATTGTTCGAGGAGTGGTTGCTTCCGTGGCCGCGCGTCTGCACCGGAGAACGAACGGTCGACATCAGCATAAGTCCTCCAACGTGCAGATCGCGCCGAATAGTTCACGAACATTGATCATGCGCCGGTTGCCGATACGTGGAACAATGGATAGACTCGTCGTGGATTCCACTCGAAACTGCGCTCCAAGTCGTCGACTTCTGTTCGGGTGGGACGCGCACGCAGGTCGTTTTGCGATTTTCTCAAGACAATGTAAAAGAACATAGATTTGAGAAAAAAACGGCAATTTGTTACGCGCGTTTATTTTAGAATGTATTAATTGCTCAAAACAAGACGGGCCGTGAACAATGTAAGTTTATTTAGATTTTCCATAAAATGGTAAAGAAACTTTGAGATTTTAGAGCTCCCTTATGTTTCTACATATCGCGTGAAGGAAGAATAATGCGAGCGTCATTCGAGATTCCTAAATACCCGTAAAATTGCATTCCTTGGGATAAACACGTTGATAAGGACGGAGAACCGGAAGTAGGTGCGGTGGATAAATATCGCACACAGCCGAAGTTCCGCAAGTTTTTTATGACGATAAAATAAGCTCGACGGGTCGACCCGACAAATAGGGAGTGCAGATAGCATTGCAGCTGCACGGCAATTAGCAGTCACTTCCTAGTTCCTTCAATGTTTTCTGCGCTGTCGCGTTTTTGCCGCCCGCTTTACGGCCACTTCTTGCGAACGAAAGCTTCACTGTCAGTTCCGTTACACGATCGCACATATTTATGACTCTTGGAATAGCCTATGTTATTTCGCCTATTTACACGTGAGCAATTCTGGTTGGAACTTGAGAAATATCAAGATTATTCAAAAGATCTAATTCAATAATATGAAACAAATGGAACGATCTAATACATATAAAATTACAAATTATGCAATCTTATTTCTTGTGATAAATCTTCATTTATTTATTCATTTTTATATATCGTTTACTTCGATTAAACGATTCTGTTAAACTTATCAATCTAGAGAGATTAAAAATCTTAATTTTTTTTATATTGAATTTATATGAGTTAAATTTTGAATTTTATAAATTAAAATTAATTATCACCTATAAAAACTAAAATCATCTCTTGCATTTGACTTTTAAAATGCTGCAATAATGTCGTGATACTATAATATCGTGACAATGATTACATAAAAAAAATGATATACTTTTATTTCTCATTTTATAAATTTTATATATATATTTTAATTTGTTTTCAGAGACAATATATTATTTCTTAAATTTATATTAAGTAAAATTTATGTTCTCTCGTAATATAAGAGTCACATTAATCAAATTCTAGAACTCTGTTGTTTGTCGGGAATTTTTAAACCAAGAGAACATACGTCGGTCGCGCGCGCGCGCGACAAGTGATTCGCGGAAATTCTAAAAGTACGGAGCAATTATTTCCAGCGGCGTGTATAAACGTCTCGCAAATTTTCACTTCGGGTTTCCAGCGCCTCCGAGGAAGCCCGGTCTCCTCGCAGCTGAAGAGAGGTTACGGATAGCTGCTGCTTATCTGCCTTAAACGGCGATGAAGTGGTTTCATCCTGGTGTGGGTGTCTACCTACCGGCTCGGATGCGAACAAGCTCGGCGCGCGACGTCTCTCCTTCTTCCTGCGGGCGCGCGCTCTCGCTCCCGCTCTCTGCCCCTCTCTTTCTCTCGCTCGTTCGAGGGAGCCACGTAACGCGGGGTTCTGGTGAACGATGACGCCCTTGAGGCAAATGCGTGGTTTCACGAAGCACGCGCTGACAAATGCATTCGTCGCCGCAGTCGAAACAAATAATCATCGTTTGCGCGATGACGCGCGACTGTGTCAATAACAGAACGCTTTTACTCGTCTGATGCGGAAAGGGCTTAATCGCTGTTACCGAGTATAGTTAATAATTGCTTATCGCACACCACTTTTGATCCTACTCCCGTCTGGTATTGATATATCGATATAATTGTAGCCGGTTTTGCTTCGTAATGCGCTGCGCATCGTTTACAACCTGCTATTTGTACGCACATGATAGTACAATATATTAAACTTGAACAATTGTACACGCAAATTTGAATATTGAATATCAAACAATTTTTGAAATGTATCTTGTCATAAATAAGATAATTACATATATTATCACAAGAAATTTGTATTTAAAAGAAGAGAGATTTGTAAAGAGATACACGGTTTTTTGAACTTATGTACATTTTTATTTTATATTATTTAAAAATGTTTCATAAAATTTAGCATAACCTATTGTGACGCCTATATAGCTAAACAGTTTTGGTATAAAATGTACAGTTTCTATTGATAAGAGATCTAAGCTTTATAGTATGCCTTGGATTCGTGATATGAATGTAACGTAACCAATTGATCTTACGCCCGCGAGCTTTATTCCCTTTCTTAGCTTCCCACTGCCGCATTTCAGTGAGTTACACAAAGCGAGGCGTTCCGTAACGAGGCACGATAGTTTGATTTTAGTCGTTCATGCCGTCTCGGACGGTCGTCACCGCTCTTTCGGTCTTCTTCTTGCCGCCTCTTCGGCGTGAGAAACTTGAGCAATTTCCGGACGGAGGAGCCGGTCCGGTGTGCCACGGGAGCTAAAGGAAGAAGAGCGTCTTCCACGCCCGCGGCCTCGCCAACTCGTTAAATATGCATGCGACCGGCGGGGCGGCATTGCGAGGGCGAGAAGGGGATTTTCGTCCGACCGTCTTCCTTAATTATCCCGCAGTTGACGATCTAATCGCGCGTACTGGACCACCGAGAAACGGAAGGGAAACCTTTGAGCCGTCCACGCTGGGTGAACTCTCTCCGCGCCTTAACACCCGACTTAATACCGTCGAGTACGCTTATGACAGCGGTCGAGGCACGAGGGTACGCGAAATTATGCTTGTCAGGTCCATTATCCCTAGGCAAACGCCACTAGATAAGCAGCAGTCGGTTCGGAGGCGTGCGTGGCTCAATTTAAGTTCAACCAGGCTGTTATGATCAAGAGACACGTTGAATATTTTTACTGGGAATGTATTGCAAGTTAACATTCTGTTTACAAAGATACAGTAAGATAATTATAATATTATAGATTATAAAATAATCTATGACAATTTTAGTTATCTGTTTTCTATTGCATTTTTATCGCTAGATATGTACACTCCTAAAGTATTAGTTTTTGATACTTTTTTGGACTTTTGGATAAAATATCTTCTTCTCAATCGCAAAGAAAATTGTTATACAAATTGTCAGTTAAGATTATTATGAGGAAGATCTCTATGCGCCTAGATAGATAAACCGGACATAAAGGGCAATAATGGCCTTAGAATCTCGAGGTCTTGCGGGCTGGGAACGTAGATGCTAATAATAAATTAATAGTTTTCTCAAACGCGGGGGGGATGTAATGGTCTTGAACGTGAATAGTCTACGAATTAATCGCCCCATCAAAGCAACCTGATCCGTTAGGAGGATCGGTCGGATCACGCATTAGGTCGCCTCACGAAAGCTCGCGCGTTTCTTGCACGTTCCAGGCTGAGCGCGTGCGGAAAAATGGAAACACGTTTCAGCGACCGGGGAGAAAAAGCGGGAAGAACGATGTAGCCGCGTCCCGTTAATGATTGCATTAAAGTAAACGAGCGGGGGCTGCGTACGGTGGGCGCGAGAGGGAGAGGGGAGGGCGGCCGCGGGTTGACGAGGTGGAAGGGTGGGACGAGAGCGTGGGACTCATTCGGCCTGAGCCGAGTAGCAATCATCATTAATTCACTATTCCTGACAAACGACAGGGTATTCGCGCTGCCACGGATAAAGGGGCCTGGATTTGCCCGGAGAAGAATACGATTAATTTTTCTTACCGACGCGGGCGGCAGCGCTCAGTCAGCCGCACGTTCTCCCTGCGGTGTCTTAACGGTGATCCCGCGAATCGAGTCCCAGACGTTTCGATGGATGGTGCCAACCACCCTCGTTCTTTTTAGCCCGTCCGCATTACGCTCTCCCGTTCGCACGTACCGCAGCGAGCCGTCACAGCGCTGTCATCCCGAGCTTCCCCGTACAGCCGGAACGACACCTGATGATTTTGTCCGCCTTCCAGATACGGTACCTTGTCATGCCGCGTATCAACAGGAAAATGTTACAACTAGCGGTATCTGATTTTCGAAAATTAGAGCTAGAGATTATAATTAAACGAAAAATAAAAAGGGATTTATCTCAAAGAGCTCAGTAGGAAAATGATACTATTATTCTAGCAGTTGTATCACCACATGTTTAAGTAAATTTTTTAATTATATAAAAAATGTGACCAGTGCAGACAATTTTAATATCTACAATTGTTCAATATGTTCTTTGACATTGTTGCAAAATTGTAACAATATCATTAAATAATCATACGCGTCACAATGAGAACAAAATCTTACATCTATTATATTAATAAGATTATTAAAGTAATAAGATTACGATCTTAATTATTTAATTGAATATACGATACAATAGTTTATTAAACGAAATATAATATGACCAAATGTATATGTTTCAACATATTATGTTGTATCTTTATTACCCCCGGGCGCCTCGTGTCTGCCCATAGCGTTGTTTTTTCCACTGAAAGAAATTCCTCTGTCTGATGCGAAAGATCAAATATGATTTTCGCCATGGTTAACACCGCGCGCGAAAATTGTGTTGCGACCGCTAATAAAATCGACAATTTCTCTCGTAACCCCCTCAGTTATCTCTCTTCCGCCTCTCCGTCCCACAAACTTCTATCTTGCTTTAGAGATGGCACGCCGATACATCACGAAGTGACATGCCGTATAACGTGGTCGTATTGAGGCATCGCGCAGGGCCGTATAGGGTGGACGGCCCGAAAGAGGGTGGCGACGCTGGACGGGAGGGTGTTGGAATGGGAAAGGGGTGACGGGGCGGGGGCGGGGGATGGTCAAAATGGGAGAGGGAGGGAAGGGCGCGGGTGGTAGAGTAGGTCCGTTGGAGGGTGGCGGGTCACACATAACGGCCGAGCAGCATTGATACGGCCGGATCACAGCCACCGGACCAATGTATTTTACTGCCCCGAGGCTTAGCGCTATCGAGGCACGCAGTCACCCGCCATCACTCTGTGCTCGGGTATGTAGTGACGGTAATAGTCACTATATCATTGGCTCTTGGTAATACCCTGCCGCTGCCGGTGGTGTCTCCCGCCTCGGATCCCCGTGCCGATCACTCCCCCGCGCCAGTCGCCCTCTCCTCCACCTGCGCGTAATGTCCGAAATGAAAATGAATGTATTTCGGATAGCGATAAATACCCCGGCGATCCGACCGCGTCGCGCAGCACCCGCGCGTCCGCTGGTACGCTTCGGAATGAACAGGTGATCGCAATGGGCCGGACCTTTATTATTATGCCGGCGCGTGTGCCTTCGATGCGTGTACATTCACCGCATCCCGTCTACTCCGCACCGCTCGACCCGACCATCGAACGCGTCCCGACGACATTAAATACAGGCCGTCTTTTATTTCATGCATAGAGAGGAGAAATGAACGGTTCATGTGATGATTTTAGACACAACTTGGTATGTAGAACAAGAATAATCGACATGTTATCGATGATTGGATATTACTATGAAATAAAATTTAGAGAATCTTATTAAAATTCTAATAGAGATCAAGATCATTTACCTTACAAGATTGCCCTATTTACAGTCATTTGTAAGACACACACGCACCTATTATTTTTAACTTTCAAAACAGCATTACCGAAATGGGCAGTTACAAATCTTTCGGGATCATTGAACATTGTTAAACACGCGATATCCGTCGTTCTTTTCCCGTCATCTTCTATGTATACGTCCCTCTTTTTCCGTTCCTTCCCTCTTTCTTCTGCTATTACGCTCGCGCTCTATCCTACTGCAACGCTCTCCGAGATGTCGTCCTCCTAATTTATGTGAGCGGGCTACTTCCCGTTTGCGGGAAGAACGTAAGAGAGGGAGGGAAGGGGGGTGGGTGGCGCAAGGACAACCGAGAGGATCGCGGAGCGAAAGCGGCAAGAAAGGAAGAGAGAAAGAGCGACGGGGTTCGTGTCGCGGCAGACAGCGCGCCTGGACGGTGCAAGGGTGAAGGTGTACGCTCCTGGAAGATATCTATGTATCCGTCGTGGCGTCACGACGTCTCACTAAATCTGGCGCTACGTGTCTGGAGCGCCGCGCCACCGCCGGGGTAAATCAACCTGAGTTAACTCCGTCTCATCCGACACGCCGTTTCCGGCTCCGTCGTCGCTGACAAGCGCACGTACACGTGCGCGTGCACGTGCATGCTCGTCCATGTGCGCGCGTGTGTGTACATCTGCGCGTGTACGAGGTAGGCGGGGGGAGGACGGGAAAATTCCGCGAGCGAGGAATTCACACTTAGAATAAAAGAATCCAGCGCCGGCAGCCATCCCCGACAGAAATCCCCAACGAAATCTTTCTAATCCGCTCGCAGCTTTCCCCCCCTTGCCCCCCCCTCCCTCTCTCTCTCTCTATCTATCTATCTATCTATCTATCTTATCTATCGTTCATCTTTTTCTTCGCTGGTGAAATTCTAAATCGTGACGCAAGTACTCATGGAATGTTACTTGTATATTCGCGATAATTAGATTCTCAAATTAATTATTACTTCTTACCTAATCAATTGCAAATAAGAGAAATTAATCTTGCATTAATAGAGAACATTCACTCTCAAATAGTGATATATTTATGAAGTTAAATATAATACACACAAAATATACAGGAAAACGGTATTTAAAATTTATTGTCTATCGGGTACGTCATAAAATATTTTGTCGCGTTAAGGCTGCAAAATGCATAAGGTATTCCTTTTAACCTTCATTAAACTTAATATCAACGTCAATGGAAATATAGGAGAGTACCTGGATGGGAACAGGATTCAGATGTTACGGCGTTAACAAGATACGTTTTCTACGCAGAAATCGGGATTCGTTGAGACGTGGGAGATCCAACTTGTCCGCAGGGATAGGTGGAGGTTTTGGCCCCGGCTTTAGATTCCGGTCCAGGGAGATTGATCCGAGGTAGCATTACTTCTGGTTAGCCTCCGAGCGACGCGCTGTTAGTCTTCATTCCTCTCCACCTCTCGTAACCGGCCGCAAACTCCGGCTCCTCGCTTGATTGCGTCTAGTTAGAACCACGCCAGACCCATCAGTCGCCTGCCGCACTCGTTCCACCGCGATTATTTGTCTTCTCATTTTAAGAGTCCAGAAAGGGGAGGGCCCGCAAGCAAAGGATTACGCTCTTAGAGACGATTGCGCGAGTGTTGCCGTGAGAGAGACTGTGGCAAAAATTTGGAAAGGCTTCCTGACGAGAAATTGGCACGGTGATGATTGAAAACATTGCTACATCTGTAACTATATTACTGTAAAAAAAAAAGATACTTTTAATCTTGTATTTATTATCGCAAAGATTAAATTTGATTTGTGTTTTTAATTGAGAGACACCAGAGATAAAAGATTTTCGCGCAATTTTAAACTGATGACGGGCGAAGAGAAATCTTCATAACTTTCTGATTGATTGAATGCGTCGGGACAAGAGAGGGTGGCAGAGCACGAATGGACGTACGCGGAGGGTGTCGGTCCTCGATCGTACGAGGGGAGGCTGCGATCGGTCGGTCATATCGCGTATACGCGCAACGTTTAATAAGCCCCGACCGGAAATGAAAACACTCTGGCCTCTCTTTCCCTCTCTCTCTCTCTCTCTTTTTTTTCGTATTTCACCTCTAGGACATACGTACGTATACGGTCTGGGTGTACGGTACGTGAAATCCGATCGTAATTTCAGCCGCACCGCGCCCGCCGCGTAGCTGCTAATCCATTCATACGCTCTCCGGATCCTCTCCCCTGTCTCTCTCGCCCTCCTACCCCTATCTCAACCACCTCTCATTCTCCTCTCTCTCTCTTTCTCTTTCTCTTTCTCTTCCTCCTCTTTCCCTCACCATCGGTGTGGCGATGTACACACCAGGTCGGATATATCGGCCGGTATTTCAGCCGCCATGCGGAGGTAATGGATTCAGAAACGCGGCGGACACCGCGCGCCCCGTGTTAATAACAATCCATACTTATTGCCCGCATATTTTACCGATCCCCCGCGCCCTGCCGCTTGCTACCGACTATATTACAACATATGGAGAGCATAAACTTTTATGGCTACCCTTCTACCGCCGCCCCTACCACCTCCGGCCGCCACCTCCTCCGCCGCCTAACAACCGGCCACCCCGTCCCCCTCCGCCACCCCGTGTGCGCCCCCGCGTGCGCTGCCTTTTTCTAGTTTTTTTCTCTTCCCTGCCTACTTTCACTAATTACAGAACGAGACTACGAAAGGGGACAGTTAAACGATCGCGCGCCCGGAGGATCTACGGCCGGACGGGCGATGCTTCGACCCGGTCTCTACGTCCACCGACGAGAGAACGGAAATAGCGCACGCGCGTGCTCCACGGAAATTCGATGAATCGAGTCGAGTGTCCCGAGGGGGTAAATATTCTTAGGCCCGTGACATACGATGTTTGCAAATGTACGCTCAAGTACTGTTAACGGACGTTTACTCTCTCTCTCTGTCGCTACATTTTCTTTTGCGCGGTATAAGAAAGCTTGTACTACGAGAAACGTATATATTGATATAATGAGAATTAAATAAATATTACTATAAATATATCGACATGTGGGAATTGTTTGCACAGAGGCGAAGTTGAACGATGCAAAAACGTGATTGATCAAAGAACAGCTAAAGTTTATTTTTCTATTAAAAATAGTTTGTATTGTGAAATAAACACGAGGCGATAATTTCGTGGGATTGCGATAAAATCTTATATTATTAAAAATGACCAATTGATGCGAAAAAGGCAAAATTCTAAAAGCTCCTAAAAAGGAGACAAATGGAACCGTTATTCAGACCTCAATTCCAAGTAGAGATTAAGACCGTGGGTATCGACTACGCGCTTACAATTCCTCGAAGGAAGAAGCAAGCGAGTTGTCTTCGAACTGGGACTCGTAGATCATCGCAAGAAAGCCCGTTTATCGAACGATGGCGCCACTTCGGTGGGATGTGGGAGACGTTCGAGGTCAGGACGGGGACAGACGGCGGAGGAAAACGGTCTCTTCGACGGCCACCGAGCAATGAAGCCTGTCAACCGGATGATGAACGTCAGGGACGTAAACCTGACGGGTGATTCCGGTCGTCTTCGGCGAACGGCCGACGCGGCGAACACGGACCCGTACATCACTTTTATTGCTGCCCAGGCTCTCGTGATCCCTTGCACTGTACGCTCACTGCGGATTGGACGGTGAAGATTTTGCCGCCTATCTCTGCCCGACCGACGTTCGACGTAGTAATCACAAACGGTCAGTGGCATAGGAACGTGTAACGTATCGGAAAATCCCGACGAGGATTCAGCGTTCTCTGGATGTTTCAGACCGTTTCACATTTTGCGCGAGTTATCATTTCATCGATAAGAAAAAAAAAGTCAAGAAAGTTCCAGAAGCTTGAATATATATATTCTTAAACAATTACATCTTTGTGAAAAATTTTTTTTATTTTATAAAAAAAATAAATATTTATATAATGGATTGTATCTTATCCAAAATTGATCCAAACATTATTATACGAATTTATTTCTATATATGTAAATTTATTTTACAATTAAAATGGAATTTCAATGGGCAATCGCAACCAATTTTATACATAGTTTAACGATTGTAAAAATCTTTTCGCAATTGATTGAAATACGACGGTTTTATACAAGTAACATTTTTGTAATCAAATCCATCGTCGAACAATTGAAATTCGTCTTAAAACGTGATGCATGACGTTAATCTGTACGACAATTTCTTACGTCACGAGAGGGCGATCCACGAAGCGGAGCGAATCGAGCGCGAAAATAAACAGAGCTATTCAATTTCTGCCGCGCGCTATCAAGCAAATTCTCGCGTCTCTCGTTTCCCCCTTTCACGACATCAACGAGCGACGCTCGAGCAGTAACGGCGAATAATAAATTATCAACGTATCCCGCTTCCACTACCCTCTCCCCCTCTCTTCCCCCCCCCTCCCGCCTACCACCCCCATCATCGCCGCCGCCCTTTCTCGCTCCACGTCGAAGTTCCACGTGCACCACTATGCGCATCAACGTAATTGCTCGCATATTATAATTTATATCGGGCCCTGAATGAGGACTATTTGGATGTGAACAATCGGCACGCCGACAATGCGAGACCTTAAATCATAATTTGGTTAATGTGGAATGTAATGTCGATGTTGGCGCGAGCGTATCTCCACCTGCGGATGGAGAGTGGGAGAGCTTTCTCTCTCTCTCTCTCTCTTTCTCTCTCCCTTCCTCTCTTTCTCTTTATCTCGTTCTCTCTCTTTCGTACACTTACCCGACCGCTCACTCGTTTGTACGCAAGCACATACACGCGTACTCTATGCGAGGGATTATAAATCGCGGGCCAATGAGTGGCTTCCATTCGTTATCACTGCCGTTGGCACGCCAGTTAGGTGGGCACCTACGTAACGCCATCGTGTTTGCCGATGTTTTACGCCCAAAATATCGCGCTTTCGGCACCAACAAAGCTTTCGGCTATTACAACGCTCCTCGTCGGCGAGGAAACCAAGTTGAGAAAAAGACGCGCGAATGTAGGAGGAGAGAAAGTGAGTTACGAATCAATCTTAACTCAATTTACTGAAAATTTGCATGGCTATGATGTTGTTTTTCTATATGTACATATCGAATATGTTGATTTGGATTAGAGTTCTGGCGATATGTGTTTGTTTTTTTTTATACTTTAAAGTTTAACATTTAAAGGATGTTATAAGCAAAAATTTTTTTCACAGATTTTGCTTATGTATATAATAGACAATACGTATCTCTAGAGAACGTCAAAAATGTTAATAAGATAAAAGATCTGATTAACGATATGTTAAATAAGTTTATGAGAATTTTTATATATGTATATTTTATTCAGTAAACGTACTTAAAAGAATATTGCGCTGTGAATTTCAAGGAAAATGTATAGATATTGTGGTCACACATACACCGTTTATTCCTGATTCAATGGCAAATGTGAATTCGCCAGCCCTAAGCTGGTCTCAAGTTGTTGCACGATGCTACGAAAGTGCCGCTTTTGAGCCTTTTTCCTTAAAAAGCTCCTAGACGTACCGATCTGGAGATAATGGAGTTAGGCGGGTGGATAAGGGTACGGGGCGATTCTTTCTTACGTACGGCGTGATCGCCGTATTATCGGCAATGTTGATCAAAATAAAGAAATTTGATGACGAGCTCAGGCTTCTGTGTTGCGTTGTATGAATTTTAAAATATCTCGAAGAATGTGCTTTTTTTTCGATATTTTGGAGGCGAAATCATGCTCGACGATTCGAATGTTACGGAATTTCTCGATTGTACGGCTCTCAGGCTCGCTCTCGTCTGCAAAACGCGATCGATAAAGTAACGACGTTAGCTCGATGCTACCTCGTCAGGCTCCGGTGTCGAGACGAGTGAGAGGGTTGAGTGACGGCCCCGTCGGATTCGATGTAACAACCCTTCGACGTCGATACGACGGTCTTGATAAGGCGGAGAAACGAAGCCGTGCGGAAAGAGAAAAAATAATTATTTCCGTACTGGCGCGGTATGTTAGTAGTACTACTAACAGTAGTAGAGACGTGTACATAGTCAGCCCTTGTGTATATCAATAGAAAATAAAAAGCGGCTATCTTACTATGTATGATAATTGATGACAATTTAAAAACAGTTTTTTAATTATCAAGAATGATGACATTTTATTTCTTACATTTATTCGATCATAAGGAAAACGTACAATAAAGAGTATTATGTTTCAAATGGTATATTTATATTATATAACACATTACATACAATTACAAAAGGTTTAGAAAGATTATCTTCGCATTAAAAGGAACTTAAGTGATTTTAAATAGGTGCGACGCTATTCGCACAACTACAGTGAACACCCGGGTTTTACTGTTACATTCTCCAAGTGCGTTCTGTAATGTATGTTCCCCATGATCGTCGTAACGACGGCAAAATAGAAGCTGCAAGAGTCGCGGAAACGTACGATAACTATGCGCGTCCCGAAAATTAAATTCGTATTGCGGCACGACGCATCCCTCCCTATTTTCCGAAACGAGTCTGCGCAGTCCTATCTGCTAGATAGCCGGGCATCTTTAAGTCTCCTTCTACTTTATACGACCGTTATCGTGGCAGCCTATCTCCTGGATGGACCTTTCGCACCCCTGAACGACTTGGCCGCACATATGCAATGAACTCCCTTTTACTTCTCGTGAATTTGTTGGGGTTGGCGATAATGGTGACCCTCTTCCACTCCGGGGGGTGTACGACGGTCGAGAATGAAAGAGAGAAAAAGATGGAGATCAGCTCGCGAGAATCTGACTACGTTCGGGCACAAGGAGAGGGAGAGGGGAGGGGGAGGAGGACCGAGATTCGATGTTGCGTGAAATATAATACCTACTTTACGACGGAAATACCAATCCCGTCGATGCGATCGGAGATTCACCGTGGAGCGATTAAGTTGAACGAGCCTCCTTTCTGAAAGCTTTCTTTTGCCGCAACGATCCTTTTTGTTGTATATACGTTTATGCATAAAAACGCAAAAATGGTGTTTTCCCAAAATTGTTATACATGTATATTATTAACGTTTATAGTCAATAAACTGCATTTAATAGAGTTGAGATACTCGTCTCGACGTTTTCCTTACGTCGTCGATTTTATTCATCGCTCTCGAGACGCTAACCGGAAGTCGCGGTCTGTGATTCGTTCCGGACGGCATGCTCTTATCGATGGCGGGTGTAACCCGGGACGGTATAGTCAGGGACCACACGGAAGTATCGTATTCGTCTCCCGTTGGATGATGTCATAGTCGAGCACGGCGGTAGCCAGATAATAATTATAAGTTACGAACTTGCCGGGGTCGGCGTTTCGTGGGTTATAGCACAGAGCCAGAGCCAGGCTCCCGGTGGCGCGCGGGGGCTAGCGAGCGGAGAGATGGTGTGAGTCCTGGTTGCGGCTCGGCGAGCGGACACTATCGCGTTACGATGTTGCATTAATCTGCAGCAAGCAAGTATCGGCAGCCGCCGGCCCCTGGGTGGGTTGCGGGGTCGCTTCTGGGGGTACGGAAGAGGACGATACTGCGCCAGAGGATGGCCCGGCAGACGGGATAGCTAACCTACATGCTTCCTAAATATATTGTCGGTATAACACACCGGTAGGCGGTAGGAGACGGGAGGGGGACGTTAGGGTAGAGCGGCAAGGGACGCGGGTCCAAGAGGCAGCAGCAGCCAGCTCCGGCAGGAGAGCGGTGTGTATCGTCGTCTCCCTACACTCGTTCCGCTCGTGTATACTGCAACGGCATGGCACGAGCGAGGGAAACGAAGCGAGCGAGCGGAGGAAAGTGCCGCGATGGGCGAGAGTGGGACGGACGGTCTGTCCATGATGTGGGTGTGTAATGGCATGTGTAGTGGTCGAGGGCGAGACAGGGTTGCTGGGACAGCAGTACGTCCCCGAGGCCCAAGCACACCGCACACGGAGGGCGCACACGTGTATACACGTGAGCACGCGCGGTTGGTGTATACTATATGATTCTCATCCACATATATCCCGACGTCGCACTTAATGCCGCCTGCGAAATGAGTAGAACCGGAGAGGGAGAGAAGAGAATGAGAGAGAGAGAGAGAAATGGAGAGGGAAAGAGAGAGGGAGAAAGAACATGCCAGGAGAGGGAGGTAGTTCGCTCGATTGTACTCTCTCGTCCGGTGAGGAAGAGAGACGACGATGCGGCACAAGTCGCTTAGATAACTGGTATCGTACGTGAGAGCGTATCGTTAACTCGAGCGAGAGCCAGAGAGACACGTCCTTGTGTATCGAGCCGCAACGCGATGTCGCGGTGACACGTGAAGCGAAGTTAATGCGCGATCGCTCCTTTTTCGTTCGTATACTGGATTTTAAAGATGATACAAATTTAATACGAATAATTATATAACCTCGCATTTGACACAATTTTTAAAACACAAACACTCTATTTTTCAAATTAAGAAGGTAATAAGTAATTTTGATCGATAGTTATAAAAAATAATTATTTTTTGATAACAAATTATAGTCTATAACAATACTTTAAAACTTGTTAAAATATTTTTTTAATTTATTAAATTTAATTTACATAGAAATTTACATAGAGAAAGGTTAAACGCACATATCAAAAACAACATTAGTCTTTGATAGAAATTGTTCCTATGTCTAAAGAATAAATTTTATTTTTGATTGGCTTTAAGCTTTCAATGGTATATCTCATTCAGATGCGCTTATCTTTTCACAAGACTTTCACAAAGATTTATTTTCCATAAGGCGAAGGTTTTTACATAATAAGCGATCCGATGCACAATACGTACTTAAATCTCATTCTATTTTGAGATACTCGTGCACGCGCGTATTTCATTCTTCTTCGCGGATATCGTGCGTCATGATCAAAGCGAAAAGAAACGAAGAAATCCAAACGACACGGAGAGAGAACGCAAGGCGAAAAAGGAAGAGGAGCGTAAAGGGAAAGAGCCGCTCGACTGTCTCGCCGTGCGGTTATTCCGGCTTTTTGATATCGGTCGGGTTTCGCCGCGGCAGTATCGAGCTAACAATTAATTATTGGCGGCGCTTCAGAGGGCTGCCGGCAGCCGTAGTTAAACATTACGCGTTCCATATCTTACTGTGCTATCTAATCCCCCCGGGGGCTCGAGCGCTACTGCAGTAATCTCGTTTAATTGCCGGCTGTAGACGCGAGAGTCCCGTTCAATTAGTTTTTCAAATAAACATTAGTTTCCTTAACACGCGGCGCCATAACGTGCCGGAGGATGAGGAGGGCGAGGAGGAGGTAGGTAGGTAGGAAGAGGAGACGGAGCGCGAAGAGGGAAGAAGCGCACGATCGAGGGATGACGTGAGAGTGAGAGAGAGAGAGAGACGGGAAGAACGGAAGAGGGAGCAGGTGAGAGAAAGAGGGGCGTAGATGGTGCAGTCGGAAGGCAGTCGGTGGAGGTGACGGGTCTGTGGAGCAGAAGGGATGTGGCGAGTGTGGGGAGGGGAGGAACACCGATGGAGGAGAACGGCGGCGGTGTCGCGTCCGCGGGGTAAGTAATTAACGACACATTTATACGATATCGCCC
Source organism: Wasmannia auropunctata (assembly GCF_000956235.1). Lineage (NCBI taxonomy): Eukaryota > Metazoa > Arthropoda > Insecta > Hymenoptera > Formicidae > Wasmannia > Wasmannia auropunctata. Next base: position 4,574,844 of record NW_012026890.1, read on the forward strand.
ACGGGCGAGGGTGAGACGAGAGGTGAGGCGAGGCGTGGCGCGGCGAAGCGAAGCGAGAGCCCAGGATCCCGTCCGTATGAAGTGCTCCGCTAATAGGAAGCTATGCGCTCGTCGATAGATACCTAGCTCCAACCGGTAACCGGCTACTCCGCTCGCTAATACGAACGAGGAAAAGAACTGCGGCTCGATTCTATCGCGTCCGCGTGCAAACTTTTCGACAATTCTCACGCCGATGGTATGTTGGGATAGTAACAGGGAAGCCACTCGCGCATTCCCGTTCATTCAATTCTGATTCACGACAGTCTGGATCTACATCCCTCTCATTCGACCGAATTCTCTCTTCTCTCTCTTTCTCTAAAAATTTGTAGAAGATATTTTATTAAAATAAGATTTTGATAAGAATTTTGCTAAGACTTGATTATATATTTCTATTCTCGGCAAGTCTCATGTCTTACAGATTCACGAAAACTGACCGATATAGATATAGGTACCTATAAAGAAAATTGAGATATTTTACAGACAAGGTGACTTTTTCTATGGAATTCAAGGAAAGGACATAAAAGAAAATTGGATATTTTTTTATCCTTTGCGATGAATATATTTGACGGATACGATAAATCGGAAGGTTTTCGTGATCGCATTTCTATCGCGATCGTCTTAAAGAGACGAAGATCTTATTCCCAAAAAGAGATTACCGTTCTTAGGCCGCCGCGGAATTGCCTAGAAACTTTACAATTACGCAATGATTACGAGGAACGCGGGGGGACACGTTAACGGCGAACGAGCGGTTAATACCACTTTTGTCGTCGCGCAAAACGCAACGGCTGCCCGTGCGGCTGGTTATGGTGATGCGGATTATTCACTAATATGATTTACGACGTATTACCCCGACGAGCTAGCGCGCGCGACTCACAATGCGCACATAATGTGTGGCATAATTTATTAATTTTACTAATGGCTCCTGCCCATTATTATTGATTTCGGGCCGCGCCTCGTTCGGACGGGCGCTGATTTATCCCGGTCGTTATCGCCCCCATGTTAAATCGTCCGCGAACCAGGAGCCGCGAGAGCACAATGCGACGGTGCGCGAGCTTTTTCTTTATCCGGAACACGCAGTACCGGGCGATGCAAACACCGCCGTGCGTCCCCGGCTATGTGTGTCGTTGCGAGAGCGCGGGAATCTTCCCCGCCGAGATTTACAGTCGACGCAGCGTATTAGCGAACCCGATAAAGTCACTGAAATCCTATGTTTTCGAATGCGTTCCCGATTTGTAATTTTGGCTTGTACTTGATACATTTTTGTATTTAATGATTTTTTAGATTTTATTTTTTAATGAGATAGAAATGTTTTTCTGGCGCATTACATTTGATGTAACAGCGTAGCCTCTTCAAATTCTCGCCAACAAAATGTTTCTTCTGATGCTTTTATATTTTATATTTAATTTTTATAATTCCATGCTACTGATTTAATGATTACAATTCTATTTTGATAAAAGATTCGACGATTTAAAAGATATATCAGTATTAGCGTCGTCGTAAACGTACCATTCGATGCGCGGTACGTAAGGAGGATGAAATAGACTTCCCTTTACACTTGTTAGCGAGCTACTTGCGAAAAAGTGGCGAGAGGGGACACGGGCGCGGGAGACATCCGGTATTATCGGTTCCGGCGATCGAATCGGCGGCGGTGACGACGAGCCGGGGCGTATGAACGTCCTAAACGCAGACACCGCGTTGTCCGAACGACCACACCGACACGATATTAAAACATTAAAATAATATATCGTCCCGCCCGAATCACGTTATAGCCGGAGCCCCTTTGCGCGGCGCGGGGGTGGCTGCGCTTGACACACTCCTCCGCGCCGGTATAGCCTCGTTCCCTCGTCCTTCTCGTCGTCCACCCCACCCGAACACAATGTCCTTCTGGTCATATAGCTTTCGTCCACGAAGAGAGCACACATAGGCGTAGTACAACCCCCGTGTCGCGTCCGTCGTACATCGGGGTGACTTTCAGCGGTTTTCCGCGGCAATGGCCACTGCTGCCATCTGGAGCCACGAACACCGGGGTGGATATAGATAATTCCGCACTCTCGCGCACACAACACACACACACACACACACACACACACACAAACACGCATTCGCGCACACGGAGGAGTCACGACGAAACGAAAGAGTGGAAGGACAACGATTCTCCGGAGGGCGCAGGAGGAGACAAACCCAATATCTGCGTCCGTCTGTTTGTCCTGCTCTTCGCCGGATTCGACGCCAATCTTACTCCGCGGACGCTGTTATTGCACGATCCGTGTCTCCTCGCTCACCACAATAACGTTTTTATTAAATAATAAACATGTATATATGGGTGCCCTGGTGGTTATCCTCGGGCGCGCGGGGAAAGAATCTTCAATTGCACGGGGAAGATCTCAGAACCTCGGTTCGTTCAATAAAAATAATGGACCGTGTCCTGTGAAAATGGATGAAAATCATGAAAGATAAGATGCCGTTAGCCTTCGGCGGCTTAAGTTATACATATGTCATTCCGCCCGAAATCGTGTGAGGAATATTGAAAACTTGTATAGGCGTGTTGGTAGATTTTTTGCAACAAGATGCCATAACACATTGTTCTTGTTCTATTATTGTATATAGGAAGTACGGTTACAACTATACTGCAAATAGTGTATAAAAAATCCCTCATGTAAAAGTAACACATTTAAATGTGACTTCATATTTTTATGCAAAGTACTTATAATGTGTTATTTTTACACAGAGATGAGGCACTTTTTACGCACTCTGGATTTGCAGGCATATATTATGGATGCAGTCGCATATATATTACATTTTACGTATATGGATAGTCGCATTTATTATAGAATTATAGATGAAGAAACAATATATAATTGGGGGGCTTAACAATGAACGAGCTAGAAACGAGGCGGGAGATCCTCCCGATCGCGGGGACATTCGTTTATTGCAATAATACACAGAGCGCGCGTGAAAGCTTCAGCGGAGCGAGTCCGCGGCGACGTTACGCTACGCGACAAAGAAAGAGCCAGCATGCGGCGTAATTCAATGCTGTCGCGCGGAGATGGGAAGCGTGCGGTTTGAGACAATGCCCCGCTGCTCAGAAGCGGATACCGTGCAATAGACTGGTCGCCGTGGATCGGATATACAGTAACAAGGGAATTACATTACTCTTACTCGATGAACCTTTGACGATTCCGTTTGAAGTGCCGCGAAGGTACACCCGGCCGTTAACGGTACGTACGGTGTCACCCCCGACTTCGCGTCGTATAGGAGGGTGAGCTTTCACAGAGGGATTACACGAACCTCTTGACTATGGGGACTCCAGCCACGTAAACCGCAAGCCGGACAGCTATTATTAGCGAGATACCTTGTACGCGGACTTCCAGTGAGCCGCTATGTTGTTGAATAATTAGAACGTCGCGCGCGAGTACGACTCCTCGCGCGCCACTCCTAAACAGACGTCATCCCTTCTCAGCTCTCGCAAGGTATCCTTACCCTAATTGTTCGCGGAACGATTTTTTTTTTTTTGCCGACTCCGAGAGACTCCGCGAAAAGACGGAAAACCCGCAGCTCGGCACCTACCTCTCCTACTGGCCGTTCTCCGATTTCCTTCGTTTCCCTGCGCAACTCGCCGCATGATTACGCGTAATATCGCGTAATTGATGAACACGTACGTAATGACTTCTTCTGTTCGCGGTGCGCGAGCCCGCAACGCAACGGCGGCAGGGGGCAAAAGAAAGAAAGGAAAGGAAACCGGGGTGGGAAGGAAGCCGAAGCGCGCTTTGATCTCCGATTTCGATTATACGGAGCGCGACGATACCGATAAGATCCGCGTATGTGCACGGAGACTGTCTGCTCTTTAATTCCCATGTCACGCTCGTTGAATTAATAATACGGTAATGCGAGATCAAAAGTATTTTGAGCCCTCAAGGCGAATGGTCTCGACCTTTGATTTACCCGTAATACGTGAGCGTGCTCGCGTGCACGCGCGCGAGAGAGCGCGCGCGGGAGCACGGCGGCGCACCGGTGAAATCCTGCGGAACGTTCTTCGACCCTTTGACGTCAAAAAGTATTCTTTCCCGCCCTCTCCCGCGCGTCCGCTTTCCTTTTGGTCGCCATTTCCTCCGCGCAAAAATTTCATCAGACTGCCAATAACCGCCGCTTGGTAGCGCCATTCGAAGACTGACGATTAATTATCACAAAGCGACGCGTGTTTGATGTCGGAGGAAATGTTGGTGTGGCCCGATTGATCGGTTAATTTAAAGGGACGGTAAGGAGAGGGAGGCGGGAAAACGCGCGGAGAGGATAGGCCCTCGGGGGTTTGAGGTAGAAAGGGGGAAGACCACGGTTCGAGGCAAAGCACAGAGTGGCTCTGTTGTGCTGCCTTTCGTTCGCCTCGACACTCCGACAGCTCTTTCATCTGCGGATGATTACGTACTACTCCTCTCGTCGGTCTAAACAAACCCCACGTCCTCCGTCTCGCGCGCGCTCTCTCTCTCTCTCTCTCTCTCTCCATTCCACGACGCTTGGAAATTACTTATCCCGTTGGAAAATAATTAACGCGCGTTCTTACGATCGGCGCCCGATCGAACGTGACTGCGGTCGCCTATTCTCTCGAACGCATGGCACAAACACCCAATCGTAGCGCCTACACGTTATATGACACTTGACGATACTACCGATTATGATTTAGCTTAACAACACGCCGAGTACTACGCGCGGCCGTGCAGGCCGCGTACGTGGCGCGAAACGCGGGGTAAACCGGATGTAATAAAGTCTCGCCGTTCGTTCTAGAAATGTCAGGTCGCGCTATATTAAGACCTAACGAAATTCGGGAGAACATGCTTCACGATTCGCGTTCATTAACGGGACAAATGCTGGCTCCGCGGGCGATTAATTATCCGGCCCCCGGCATCATCATCCGTGTGTAACTCGCTGTTTCGCACCGCCCGTTTTTCACCACTCGTCGCCCGTCGCCGCGGCGTAGGCGTCGGCGTCGTCGGGCGAAACAGCGTCTTCCGTCTCGTGCCAGGCTCCCCGTCGTCCTTAACATTAACGTCACGGCGTTTCTCGACGGAGTCACAATTATGCACCGGCGGAAATAACATTTACTTAGTCGAGTCCCCGCCCGAGTATTGTGGACCTGACACATATCACCTCAGCCGCGTAACTTCTCTCGGTTGCGTCGCCTTGCGACGGCAGCTTAAACTTGACTTCAACTCTTGCCGCTGCCGCCTTGCGTCGCTCCGTTAGAGGGACGCAACGTGTTGCATGATGTATCGGGGTACCGCGCGGAACAATTTCGTAAATGGAGGATCCGATTTCGTTGCGCGAATGAGCGAGAGAGCTGGCGTGTGTCAGCGGGACCGATCGGCCGGTTCCCGTCACGGGAGATTTTTTAGCAAGATCGGCGAAGCCATCGGAATGTGGACGAGAAGTCGGCCCGCTGACGCCCGCATCCGCGTGTCAACCGGTTTCGTTTCGCACGAGCGTAAATTGCCGTCGCTTTCTCGTTGCCGGCTAACGGGAACGTTAGTAGGATCGAATCGGAGCGGAGTTGCAATATGCAGAAGCGCCAATGTTTCAGCTGTCACTCATTATTCTATTGCAGCGACGGCTGCGATTTTTAGAAGCGTATAAATATACGCTCGACCCGTTTTCCATCGCGACCTATCCGTCGCGAAAAGAACCGGCTGAGTCGATTCAATTCGTAATACGACCTACTTTGCGATACCTCGAAATTTATTCTTTACATACGTTGATCACTGATCAATATTTATTACATCTGCGATCGATTAGAAGATAAAGCTTGTTGCTGCCCATTTTAAACTCTTACTTTTTTTATTGGATTGCATTTATCACATTTTTTTAGCTTTTAAGAGCGCACTTTACACAGCTTTTTGAAAAGATATCGCAGATCGATTAATGTGTCAAATCTTTCAGCAAATAACCGATGACTGTATAAATCGGGATTATTATAAAAATGAGTTGAATAATATGTACACTCATTTTTATAATAATCCTGATTTTTAAAATGTATAATTTTTATTTCTATTTTATACCTTCTATATTTTGTGACAGCGGTAAATGATAATTAAAAACAGATATCTACGTATCATTCTTACCGAAATATTTTCACACCTCAAAGAAGCATATTGCTTATTTGCTACATAACATAACTAAAAAATTATCATTTTTGAGTTGTTCGTCCAAAAAGAACGGAAATTTATTTTTTGGGAAATTTTGTTTCTTGAGTTACGTCATTGTTGTAGTAAATAAGCGATGCGTTCAATTTTTTATAATTATTGTAGAAAGTAGAATTACTTACCACCTTATTTACCGACCGCGTGTCATCGTATAGACGGCGAACAGGTGTGGCGATTTAAAAATCATCGTTACAAAACCGAACCGTCATTCATGTGACCGCGAAACGTGTGTATCGGCACACTCGGGTACCGGAACAGAGGCGGGGGGGACTGGGAGACGGTATCTCGCGCTTTCTGAAACGCGGTGTCGGCTTAATTTACGATCGTCTGGGTCCTGAGTCTCCGGGCGCCATCTTCTCGTCCTCTTACATAAAAATCAGGAAACTGCTCGCGGCCGGGAACGGCCGCAAATCATCGTCTGTCATCCCGCGGAACGAATGGCCGCGCGGAATGGCGGCACAGTTGCCTCCGTCGCGACGCGTCGCGACGCGACGCGACGCGACGCGTGCGGAGCGTGCACGACGACGAATCTACATCATTCTGTCGGGCCAATGGACCGAAAGATGCCGCCCCGGAGTCTTATCCCAGTCGCCGGAATATCCTACGCGGATCGGCGTACGTTTTCTCCACAGGCGGGAGTTCCGCGTCAAAGCCCGGCGTACGTTTTCTCTCCCGGCAAAAGAGAGGAAAAACACGAAAATTACGTCAAACCGGGAGATCGGGAGGCAACGACCGGCGACGAGGAGATTCGGTGGGCGGAGGGGGGGGGGGAAATGGGGGGATACCGACGCTCCGGATGGCCGATTTGAAATTCCAAAACTTTCCTGATAACGTTCCTCGCGATGGTACCTAAGTAGATACGCGCGTACGACCGACGGGATGCATCGTATCGCCGATCGTCGCCGTTTCGCCGATCTTTTCTTCCCCCCGTTCCGCGTTGGCTCGCCGCGCCGAACGCGAGATCGTTGTTACTCGTCAAGAGCTCGAGCACGAACGTAACGACTCTCGGGTGAAATATATTCGTCGTAGGAAGTTCTTCCGCGGATGCCTTCGTTTCCGCGCGCGGGTGCTTTTGTTCGCGGCGCGGAAGTTCTCTCGATGACGGGCGAGAGAGAGAGAGAGAGAGAGAGAGAGAGAGAGAGATATCTAACAGAGACTGAAACAATTTTTTCGCACATTGCATGTGTTATTTGTTATTAAAAAATAAAGTGAAAAGCGAATATACATGATTCGAAATCATGTTTATGTATCGTATTTTATATGAATCTGTAAAATAAAGTCTCGAATTTACGTTAGTTATAAAGGTTTTATATTTAAAATAAACCTTATAAATTATGCAAAATTAATATTATGAAATCGAATCGACTCGACTCTTATACACTTGATAT
>NW_012026890.1:4582481-4619458 GCF_000956235.1 Wasmannia auropunctata
GAGAGAGAGAGAGAGAGAGAGTTCCGCGGCACTTCGCCATTTCGAGATACTGCATACCACGGACAAACGCGGATTCAGGAATCAGCGAATACTGTGTAATCCTGAATTGCGATTTGCTATATGAGCTTCTATCAACGCGCGCGCGGCGACATTGCCGATACCGAAGTAACGCGAACGATGATGAAACGCGTCGGTCGTTCTCTCTGCCGTTGAAATTATACATACATCCATTTACATTTGTTTCCGTAAGTGATTCGACTTCGACGTAGGGCGGATGAACGGCCGTCAACAAATTACGTCGGAATAAATTTTTGTAGCTTTATCGTGGCAGTTTATTAAAATAAATCGCCGGAATGAAATATGACAATAGATATGAAGCGGAAATAAATGATTGACGATGACCGAATCGCGAAAAATGGAACGGACTTTGCGGAAATAAAATAATACGTGATTGAAAGCGCAAATGGATGAGATAAATCAGAAAATAAATAGCCGTGATAAAAGTAGAATGAACGGTAATACGCATTAAAGCTTGCGAGCGATCGATGAACGTGATAAAACCACGTAAAAATGAAATAATGTACAATAATTGCGAATATATGTGAAATAAAATAAGCACCCGTTGTAAACCTTGCGCGGCCGTGCGGTTATTGTTATTAAAGTACGCGGCCCCTCGCTCGCAAAGGCTGCGGCCAAATTTGATAAAACGCGTATAACGCGCGGAATTGACCGCGGCGAAAATACGACCGGGTGTGCGCATTATAATCGGATAAATCGGACGTATCCTACAAATCCGTCGTGCACAAACGACGCAGACGCGATACGCAAATAATATCGACGCGCGCGGTCCGGAAGTGTGCAGCCCGAAAGAAACGAGAGAGAGAGAGAGAGGAACGCGGGCCGCGCGCGGAGTGCCGCGTTTCACGGCGCTCGAACTTTGCATGTACTTTTCATTCCAACGGGCGAACGTTGGATCGGGCGCGCGCGCCGTCAGCGGGAGAATAGGCAACGAGTTACTAATTTATTTATCCTCTCTCGCTTGAACTCTCGTCGACAAGACGAGTGGGGAAGAGGGGCGGGGAGGGGGGAGGGGAGGGGAAAAAAGGTCGTTCCTTCTTCGCGTCCGTCGCGGACTGAAACGAAATTGCAGCGCCTACCGCGCGCGCGTTTCCTTTGACAGGAAAAACGGATTGAAAGTACTCGCAAGTTTATTTGCGCAGTTATTGTCGGGCGCTGCGACTACGCCGCGGGTTCAATTAGCGAATTAAACTTTTAAGCGGCGCTTCCTTTGACACCGACGGCTCTCATCCTTTCCCGTAGCCATTGTTTACGCGTCTTTTGTTTGACTCCACGGAAATTATGAGGGCGCTCATGATTTAAAGGCGAAGGGGAGACCTCGTCGAAAATCCTCATGAAAGACGACTCGGAGGAACCGTCCTTCTCTCCGTGAAGCGACGAATTCTCCCCCTCCCCCGTCCCCCGTCCCCGTGCCTTCGTCTATCCCCAACCCTCGGCGCGACTCGGCTTTGTGCTTAATCGCAATTCTTTTACGGGTAAATGCCTTCTGTTCGTCTTGGCAGTCGTTAAAGCGGATTCAATCAATGGACGGTCGTAACAAATAATCAGACTAAATTAAATGGACCTTCGACGGAAGTAGATGCGAAATAGAGCGAAGAATTTCAGAAGAGCAGGCAGGAGTTCACGTGACAATTTATTTTTTGCGTTTAGTTAAAAAGAAATAACAAATAAGAATTGAACTGCTGCGTTTACGTTGCTGAATTTAATTAATTATAAAAAATAATATAGCTTTTTTATAGTAGTTCGATCTTAATAATGTAATAGTTTTCGAAAATGTTTAATATTTTTAATATGCTTCATATCTTCTCATCTGCTTCTGTTAAGTTATGCGCATCTTGGAGGTGATATGTATACTTTGTAGCTGTAGCTAATATTAATACTAGAACCACGGCGATTTAGGCCTCCCCTAGAATTATAGATGGGCTATTTATGACTCATATTATATATTCTTTTGTGATTTTTTGATAAGTGATCAAAGTGATAATTAAAGACTGCACTTTTATTAATACTAATTCAGTCTATGAATAACCATAGTCAACAACAGTGGGGGGAAAAAAAATTTATTAGATGGATAAAAAATGGCACAGCCGCGATTCTACACCCCAAAAAAATATTCTATCCTTTAGCGGTACCCTCTTGATGCTAAAAGATTTTCCTCTTACATACGGCTCAAGGAGATATTCTAAAATGTAGAGGAATATCGAATTACTATGAGAATTTATTTTTTATTATAGCACATATGCCACTTCTTTATAGATAATATTCTTGATTATAACGCGTGTACCACTTTTTTATAAATAAATATGCGTTATAGCTGAGGAATATGCTTCATGTAAAATTTTTTTGCTTAGAAGAATTTTCCGCTTATAAGAACATTTTTTTGGGGTGTAGTGTTAAACTTAGAGGATAATACATGCACTTAAAATCAAGCTCCAACAGACAAAAAGAGATCGCATTTAAACAGTCTCAGAAAAATGTCTCGAGTCATCTCATCTGTTTCGATCAAAACGTGATAGTTTTATGATAGCGTCTGATTCGAGACAGCCTCAATGTTCACGAGTTTATGGGAAATTAAAGCGAAATCTAAAGCTATAAATCAGCTTAGATATAAGAGCAACGGAGACCGCACGACAGCGTGGATGGGAAAGAGGCTTGGAGGACGGGAGAGAACGTGAAGAAGGAGGAAGAGGAGGAGGAGCATGAGACTCGCGGATCCTACGGACGGAAGTTTCCTCTTCAAATTAACCAGCTCGAGAGACGCTACGTAAACCGAGATTATTATAATCTCTCCGAGGCCTGACTGCGGTAGCATTAAACGAAGAGACGCGCCCTTTGTTTCTTGGTGTACGCATATATATGTACATGTGTTCGCGAACGGGAGAGAAGATGCGGAGAGCGAGCGAGGGGCAGGGAGAAGCTAAAGAGCTTCGGTATGCCGGTTGGTTGCCGCTTCGCTCCGCAGCGGAGCTTGCTGGCGACTTTCCGATGCGTTCACCCCCCTCGGTAATGAAACCAAGAAACGGATTAGCTTCAAGGTTTGCGATAATGGCGCAAGGAAAGAATCGCCATTTGCCAAGATCCTACCTAAATCCGGTCATGAACAAGGGGGCCGCATGCGAAAATGTCGTGTCTTTCTCTCTCCGCGTCCGCGGCGCGGCGCGTGCGCGCGCGCGAAACTATTGGCCTGGTTACAAAAACAGGTTCGCAAATAAATTCGATTATAACCGCGACCCTCGGCGAGAACGGCGGTAAAAACGGAAAAGTTTCAGAACCGCTGCCGTGTCGCCTCGACGTCGCCGCCGCGCCGATGATACTAGTCTATTAGCCGAGCTGACAATACCGAGTCGCGTAATAGCCGATAATGCATTATTAGGTACTCTAATAACCACCGGCCGTTCTGGTTCAAAGTCCAAGAGCAAATTTGCCGAAACGTATCAGCAATTATCCTCGGAATCGAATCGTGCAATCGTGCCGCCCCTGATCTACTAGAGCGACTCGGCGTGATTGCGTGCGCGATCATCGACGGACGCGTATGTCTCTTTCAGGGCGAATTGCGCAAATTGTTTCTTCATTTTTAATCGAAGATCCCCGCGCCGCGCCGCGCGCCGCAGCCGCGGTCGTTAATCGTCAGCAACAACACCGAACCTGAGCTACAACTATAAATCGCGCGCGGCAACTACTTTACGTTTGTTTCCATAAAATGCAACGGCCGCACAAGCGCCCCCGGCGTTTCCCCATCGCACTTAATCCCGGGGTATTTATTCGCATAATAATAATAGTAACGCCGTTGGAGCGTTTTCAAGAATTATAGCTGTCCTTGCCTCCCACGATAAATGAGTCCGGAGGATTAGCTAAACAGTGGCTCAAAAATGTTATTATATAGCGGCATGAATATTCATCAACCGGCGAACTCAGCGGCTCGCTTTTAAAACGTTTCAACCCCGTTTCAACCCCGTTTCCTCTTGTTCCGCGGCGGAATCGCTTTGACACAGCTGAGTCAGTTTAAGTACTTGAATAGAAGTGATTATCTCCTGAGAGTCGCCTTATCCGTATGCTTAATTTTGATTACCCGCTGAATGATGTGGATAAAAAAAGGCGTTTGCTGCGCACTTTCTGCAAAATTTCTAGGTCATATTCCACGATAATATCGATTTCCAAGATATGCTTTAAATATCCTCCGAGCGCTCTGGAATATATATATATATATATATATAATTATCTAATCTTATTGATACTGGCATAGTTTTTAACGGGATACTTATTATTCATATGATCGTTCTGTGATTATATGAATAGCATTCCGATTTCTGGAATATTTTATTAAAAATGTTTTAAAAATAATATAGATATAATACTCATTTATTCTTAAGCGCAGTAAATTCTTACATTGACGATAATTACTAAATAAATTATTCAGTTGCTCTCTATGTTACAATATTAAAAATATGTAATATATTTGCAAAAAACAGCTCAAAGTAGTATTGTTTTAAAAGAAATAGACATATAAATATTATATTAAAAAGGCCATTAAATATACATTGGATTTTATTAGAATTAGAACACATTCGATCGAGTCACAGAATAGCGAAATAAGCATTTTGAACTTAACGCCTAGCTAGAAATGGGCTGCATGTCCAAGAGATTGATTTCTTCATGTAGAACAGGCCCGCGGTAATTGGTAGAATGAATCTCGAAGGTAAGAAGGATGGCTAATAAGGAAGGGCACGTAGGAGGCGTGTCTCGCGTCCGAGGGTTACGCTATGAATTGATATCTTACTTTGATAAAGAGCCAATCGCGTCGCGTATCCCAAAAATTTTAGATTGCGATTAAATTCGCGCGGTTGCAACATCGACGACCTCCGGGTCGTCACGAGGAACGTAAAGCAACTGCCGGAATTCATCTTTTTTTTTTTGCTCATTTAAATATATGACGGAAATAAGTAAGAAAATATCAGAGAGTGACACTTAATCCTGCCATACTTTCTTAAAAAATGGCAAATGAGAGATTATACGCATTCACGTTACGTACCTAATCTCGTGATGTATGGCGCGACTACTTTACTCGACAATTTATGCGGCGGCATAAACTTGTTAATAACGCTTTCGGGACAGAATCCGACGGGAAACGTAGCGTGCGTGCGCACGGTCATAATAGCGTTGCGCAACGTGCCCCATTGTAAAATTCTTTCGGACCCGTCGATCGCGACGTATAAATCGTATATACGTCCGAGAAAAAAAGGAAGAAAATATCGGCGAGGGTATCGCCGATGCCGGACTAGATCTCGTTAAAGTTTTCGCATAAATTTCATGCAGCACGAGGACAAATTGAAATTCTCGTTGTGCAGATAAGCGCGGCTTAAGAGTCACGCGTTATACACGTTGCGCCGCGGCGCGGCGTGCAGTTCACGCAGAGCGCAACGTATATATGTACGTATACACGCGTGCGTGGCCATTCAATCACGAAGTGCGTGCCCGCGATAATATATACGCATAATGCCGCGGCGATATTTCGCGCCGCGCTCAGGAAGAGAATGCATATACCAATGCTGCCGGTGTTAAATCATACGCGCTCGCGCGTACGCGTCGCGCACGCATACACACATACACACAGGTATAATATGCAATGCGTGCGCGCGCGCTCGCTCACGGCGACTGTGAAATATTGAAAATGGTGATTAATTAAAAGGTACACTCGTTAAGCGGGATTACACGTGCGATTGATATTTTTGCTGGGACCCCGTTCGTGTAATCGCGTTAACGTGGCCGCCGAATTTAATTTGCTTTTCGTTCGATGCGCGCCCTCCCGTCCGTGTCCGTGGTTGTCGCGCGCGCGCGCGCGCGCGTATACGCGGATTGATTCGGACTGAATAATAAGCGGGTACAGGTCCGAGGAAAGTGCAGTAATTAGCGCCTCCATCCATGACTGCAGCTTCGGTCCCCCCCTCCTCCTCCACTCCTTCCTCTCGACTCGCTGGCACGCACTGTCACTGACGGGTGAGAGAGGGATAACCCACCGAACGTGTTTGCCGCAAATTGATTTAGATGGAAGGTACACCGGGAGAAAGCCTGTCTTAAGAAAGCACGATTCTGATATTTCTTTAAGCCAGATGAGTCGACCGAAAATAATTCGATGAAGAAATTTATGTCTCAAAGTAAATTGATGCAGAGTAACAATAGAATCGCAATACTCTATGATCTTCGTCGTATAATATTTGTTTCCTTATTCAGAGTTTATCGATTAGGAAGAATCTAAACTATTTGCGACAGTTATATACGATTATGATAAATTTTATTTGCAAAATTATATATGCGCGTGGAAAAGTATATATACACACATCTATGTACATGTATAGGAGTGTACTTTAATCGTCGCTTTTGTTATTCACGAAAAGTAAGGACCAATCTTGTATGCTTACGATAAGTCGAAATCAGAATACGTTGGAGGTTTCGCGGACTAACGGAACGACGCATACCTTTTGCAAGTGAAAGTCGATTGACAAGCGCAACCGGAAGTCGAGAGAAAAAAGGGAAACACATCGACGCGGCAAACGCGGCGGCGGCTGGTCCGAGCACTTCGATAACGCGATAAGGTAAGGTTAAACCCATGTTTGGCGGGCAGGTTATAGGTTAAACGGTGAGCTAGGGGGTGCAACAGGTCGCGTGAACTTGGGTGAATTTTCTGTTCCAGGGCGCGCTGTCTGGCCCTCTGGCACCCCCTTCGCCCCCTTCGCCACGCCATCATTAGTCAATGTCGACGCTTGTAGCACGTGGAGCTCCGCAGAATGCAACATCTGCCTGATATCCCTCTGTATCTCTCATACAAATCCGTGCCGCGATTCTACCACAAGGTCAGCGACGCCCCCTTTCCCTCTTGCTGTTCTAAATATACAAAAAGCCGTTTTCAAGTATATTAAGCTGTGCTTTTCGGGCGATTAAACAAATTACGAAAGTTGTACGTCGCCGATGGACTTGCAACGTCTGCAATAACTTTTACCAGAAAATTTTCTTATATTTAGATTGAACAGAAAAAGTTTTAACACATTAAAACAGCAGAATCAATTCTTTGAATTTCCAAGTACTTTTTCAATCACTAAGATTGCATTTTTATCAACTTTTAATGAATATTGGTAAAGCAAATATTGGTGAAAGATAGGAACCAAGTTTTATTGATTAAAATTAACTTTTTTTAATGTACAAAGTGGAGAATTACTTGCCTATTTCCAGTGCTAATGTTGTATTAATATATTTAGTAAAAAATAAATTAAATCGAAAATAATATACGTTACTGGTGTGAAGTAATAGTTGCAAATTTATTTTTTTTCTCATTAATTCAATAAGAAACAGTAATATACTTACATGAGAGAGTGGTAAAGTATTTACATAAACGCAGTATACATATGTATACAAGCATATTATGTAGGTATGTATATGCAATTTGACTCTTGTTTTAATAATAAATCAGATAAAATAGCCTAAATTAGAATAATTAAACTCACATTATCAATGATGATAAGCTGTACAAATTTCTGAAAATAAACATAACTAGCATGTAATTATCATATATATATAATCTTTTCATATTAAACGCGATGAACAGATCAACTTCCTACGCTCCGCTATCATAATCGTTACTCACGGTCTCTGTAAAGCATGATAAATGCGATCGTTATACGAATCTAAGAAACAAACGTGGCAAGCAGCAAAAGTCAAGTAACAGACGAGTGCGGCAGAGACGACACGGGGATGAAGGCGGGACGGGTAGAAGGGTTACCCACCCGCAGAATTTAGCCAGCCCTCGCTCGGTCGAAGAACAAAGCTTGATTTATTGTAATGAGTTTGCAGGAGTTAAGAGGTCTGCCCCTGCCTCTCCCCCTCCCCCGGCCTCGCCTCGATATTCAGACTCGTGCGGTTTGATGGGGATCCTCGGATCAACCCCCGTCATAAACCCTTCTTAGCGGCGGCCACCGTCGTAACCCCCTCTGAAATATGCATGAACCCCCTGCATACTGATTGCGTTATTTGTATCACCTACGAGAAGTCGCCGCGAAATCGCGTCTGCACTCGGCTCGCATGATCCCGCATGAAAGCCGCGAAGTTGCCTCTCCTTCGGCCATCGATCGGCTCACAAAAGGGCCGGATCCTCCGACGAAGGCGCCGAAGCTGCCGTATCGTAACCATATCGTTACTCAAGACATCGCCAAAGACGCGTTTTTTCGCGGCTACGACGCCGCCGTACGATCTCTCGAGGGTTCGCGAGAGGCTCTCTCGGAGATAAGATGCCTTGAAAGGCCGGCCGTTCTTCGCCGAGCGATGTTATATAATACGCGCGATAAGAGGCGTTGAGCGATAAGATTTCTACCTGATATACATTGACAATATTTTATCTTTCAATTTGTAGCAAGGTGGAATTGTTTAAATTTTGCAAGATTACAAGAATCGTCGATGATGTCAACTTCGGATATCGTCAACGTGTAATTATAACGATCAAATCATCGGGCGTTCGTTCGTGTCAAGAAACGATGTCGCGTTCCATCACTGTCGAACGGCGAACATCAATCGGTCTTTTCCTCGTTTCACAAACACAAGATACGTCTTCGAGTACCACATCGTGCGACGACACGATGATCGATGATCGCCATCGACAACCTGTGTGCAAAAATGAAAAATAAAAAAAAAGTTTAAGTCGCTCTCGTATTTCCAATCGTTACTTGCAAGTATCGTCCGTCGTAACAATAATATGCGTGAAGATATAAGCGCATCATACATATAACATTGTGGCAGATTCGATTTGCATCTCTCTTAATCTTCCTGTTAATTAATTAAATTATTTTTATAACGAATAATAAATTTAATGTCATATTTTACTTTTAAGTAGATAAATCATTTTTGTAATCATCTCGTGTTTCGAAATATACCTGCGAGAATAATTTATGAGATGAGCGAAAATTATTTATCTGAAATCGAAATATCATGGAAAACCGTTCTGCGATAATTCCCCATCTCTCCACCTCTTCTTTTTCTCTCTCACTCCCTCGACGTAAAAGCGAATGGCACAATTCAAAGTATAAAAAAAAATTCATACTGTTTTATAGGAGTGATTAGAAACAGCTCCTACACGTTATCGCGTCATATTTCTCTCCCGCTCGTAGCATAAAAATGTATCATCTACCTAATACAGTTTCTACCGTTGTCACGAAACGGCGGGCTTTTCACAGGCCCGAAATCGATCATTCGACAACACAGAGGGTGGCAAACGCGCCGCGCATTTTGCAAACTACGAAAACCGTAAAAAATGGCGTGCGATTTGGCGAGGCGAGGCCGCTCGGCCGCTCGTCGGAACGCATCGATTCCCTGCCGAAAACGCTGAATTCATTGGGAATTGACGGGGGAGCCATAACTCGCGTCTCGGTTTGACATTAATGCCTCCCCTACTTCGTGCCTCGCAGATAGGCAAGGGGGTTAAGCTCACTGCGACATATTTATGGAGAGGGCGAGATGCTATCAGGCACGAGGACTCCGGGTTCGCCCGATCGCGCGGCTGCGGAGCCCGCCCTTCCTACAATCTACTTCGCAATTATCGGGCCCGACGTTAATATTTGACCCAGACCATCGCCCCGGCGCGCTACCTCGATTTTGGAAGGAACATCGCCCAATCCCCCCCCCCTCTCCACCCCTCTCTCACACGCACACTCGCAACCCCATCTTCCATCACGCTCGTCTCTATAGATCGCATCGCCGCCGTGTCTGCTCGTGTGCTTAGGAAAGTTTAATATTTGCGGTCGATGTAAGGACACGAAGGGCTGTAAAATATTTCGAGCAGTCAAACGTGACAAGTGCTACATATGTTAATTAATAGCTTTAATTAATTTGCATTGTTTCAATCTCCCTTTCACTCTAGTACAATTTATTACACATTCTTTGCATATTTTTAGATAATTATTAGCCTCTTTATCTTCGTATTGTCAGTGGTTTATGAAGGATTGTTTATTAATTAACTTTTCTTTTTAGCAAATACGGGTTGAATTGTGTGTATATGTTTACTTTGTCCGAAAGAATTGCGCGCATTGTCCTGTCGTCATCAATTCTTAAAATGGCACTTTGAAGTAGCCCTCCTCCGTCACTGGAACGAAGTTTAACGATCGCTATATGGCCGGCCGGTCAAGGACGGGGCTCGTCGCTCTCGAGAGTATCTTCGTTAGTCTTCGACACCGCACATAAGGGACCGTCCCAGGGCCCCACTTGTCGCAGAACTCGAGGCAGAAAGCGGTGGCGGCAAGAGGACGGAGGGGTGTGGTGTGCGTGTAAATTAAAGGCGTCATAGATTTTCGTGGTAGCCCGCAGGATCAGGGCCTTAGATTTGCGTCCGGCAGATTACCTCGGGGGTGAAATGGGACAATGGGCGTTAGTCTGGGCCGACGGCGTATAAATAAGGATCCCCAGGAAGCTTCTAGGGACCAGGGGGCGGCAGGCGGAGGAGATGCTCGCTTGGTAGCGACGTGGTAGCGGAGCGGAGAGAGCCCGGCTAGTGCTGAGACCGGTCGGCCGTCCATCTTGGCCGTCGCCGTGGCGGTCCTTATCTGCGCTCACAGCTCCGCTGCTAGACGTCCGGTGATCTAGGGCACTTCTCTCTCTCTCTTTCCCCCGCCCCCGTCTCTTTCTCCTACCTACCTACCTACCTACCCTTAGACCCTTGCCTCTCGCTCGGATCTCTTCTACCTTAATTATACTGGCTCATGACGCCGCTTCTACTATCGTTCCTCCCCGTCTTTTTCTCATCTCGCGAGAGGAAGCACCTTTCCACGAAACCTGAGCTCGGGTGATTCCACGGTGTGACGCCGCGAGGTCGATGGAGCAACCCTTAAGTCGAAGCGGCGCGTCGATCTTCGCGCTCTTTGTGGCGCACTCGAGGATGAAATAACATCGGGAAGTGTCTCGTGATAGGCGATAAGGGAAATAATTTAGATAGCGCGAAAGGGAACTGCGACACTTAATCGGCTCCATGTTTTGGTATATTATTTTCCGCGAGATTTCAGAATTTATTTTGTGTGTTTAACTCGGATTTTCTAATCCTTAACTCTATCGAAAGATTTTTATTCTTTTCTCTTTTAACATGTTTGGAGCGTTAAAAAGTTTTACGCAAATAATATAAACTAGACCTTATATCTAAACTATAAATAAATTTATTAAAACTTTTATAATTAACTGACATTCATACAAAATTGTTGAAAATGTATCTGATTTATTCGGAAATAAAAAAGTATTACTATCCCACGTGAAAAATGGCCTAACTGGCGCTATAAGAACGCGGCTTTTGTTTAACATCTCTCATATATATACTAATCGGCAACAGACAAAACGAAGACGACACACATCTGTATTGGGATTAGCATCGAGCGTATCGGTAGATATTTACGAGCCTGGACAGGACAGGCCGAGTACTACGAGGAGAGATGCCAGTGTCTCTCCCTTCGCGGAACTTGAGGAGCTTTTGCGGCGCGGAATGAATGAATGCGAGCGATGGTCCTACCGGGCCCTACTCAGCCGCCCGGCCGCGCCATGTTTTCACATATAAAACTGCCCTTGACCCTTCACCCGTATAATGAGCCACCGGCGATCCATTATTCATAGGATGCGTCTTGTCTTTCCGCTCCGAATCTACGCTCGTAAGTTCCCCGTTACATCGGTTGCCACCGTCGCCGCCGCGATTTATTTTTCGGTCGAAGGGAAAGGCCGCGCGCGCGCGCGCGCGGAGGGATCGGCAGAGCGCGAAGAGGACAACCGGTCGCGGACTGGTAATGCGTGGAGTAAGGAGCGGGCGAAATACGCGGTGCGTCGACCTGCCTCGCTACCGGCGCGACCGTACCGCGCGGGGGACGGTACCGGTATCCATTGTATGTACGAGATAGTTTTTGCACGACGTGCTGGTATTTATTGCTACGTAAGATTGCTGATTCGAACGTGCGCTGGATGTAATGTATGCTCGCGTGTATAGAAATTTTCTCGTGCCTCGTATAACGTGTTCTTGTAACCGGCAATAAGACGTTTTAAAGAGAATAATTGCTAATTACCGTTCGTTCAACGGCGTAATCGTTTTGATTAATGGACGTCGACCGTTTGTGAAGTTTTCGACGCCAATCCAATTATCGAATGAAGAATTTTCGGTCGACGGCGGAGGAAACTCACGCGAAGTAATCCTGGCAATTTCTTAATTTTTCCTCCGTCATTTAATTCGCTGTTTGATTCGTCGCTTGGCACCGGTTTTGAGACCGCCGTCCAACAGCGGAACGTGATGCAGTTGACGATCGTGAAGGAAAGGATGACCGCGAAGAGAGGAGACAATGAACGTGTCTCGTGAGCCAAGCGCCCTCGCACACGCCTCTCTCGCAACCCTCAGTTGTCAGTTCACATACTCGAGAGGACCCACCTTTTCCGCTCTTTTCCCCACCCGCGACTGGACAATCTCTGGGAATCAATATAGCACCGGGGCCGAGTATTCGCGAGCACTCCGTTCCGAGCTGCCGTCACTATTGCCGCCACCACTTCGGCCTTGTAATTAAACCTGCTGCTAATGTACCGGCCAGACTATCGCCGTTATGCCATTCTGCCACCTTCGCGGCGCAGACTAAAAACCGACCCCGCGCGTATACAAAAACGGGTGGAGAGGACGCGTACCCGGCGAACGCTCTGGCTCTGGCGTATGCGTGCGCGAGAGAGAAGACCGCGTGTACTATCTTTACCTGTTATTAATCCTAGAAAAATGCAGGGAAGCTTTTAATTTGCGCTGCAAATACATATATATGTATATATTATTAACAACACAATAAACAGCTGTTGTCCACTTTTGTGTCGAAAGAAATTTAATCTTTTATGCCAAATTTCTATACGAAATACCTATATAATTTACATTCCCAAATTACATATACATAATATGTTTCTTTCCCGCGCGAATTACGTAACACATTATCGAAATTAATTTTAATTTTAAGTAATTTTACAAGAATTAAGTGAATCGTATTTTTGCACAGATTCGAATTATTGGATTTATTTTTAGGATTAAAGCCACCGTCCTCCGTGTTATCTATCTGTCTCTCTACTGCAGATCTGTCACTTGCCACGTCAAAGAACGACGCAACTGTGTACTGTCAGGTTTTTTTTTATTTCATCCGCGGGGTGTGTTAATTCAGTCGTTAACCCGTCGCGTGTAACCGTGACATTCGTTCTTTTATTAAACTCGCATTTTCGTACATCGCATGTGTTTCAAGCGCCGTATCGCGCACGTCGCGCGACACATACACCTCCGACCAGCCCATAAAACCGCACGTTGCTTCGTTATTTGATTATGCACTGCGTTCGTCACGACCTCCCTCGCTTTTTGACACCGTGTTCCATCGTCCAACTGTTTCTACCTATCGCAACGACATCTGATTTCAAATTGATGTACAAAGTCTTTTATTTTATTGGCTTATGTATCTCTCAGCACGCGATACTTCCGACAGGTATTTAAATTTTCTTGAAGGCTATTAAAATATTAAGCCTGTATTTTTATATGTTTTATTAAAATCACAACCGAACATGAGAAATTGATAACGATTACTGACGCAAGACTGATGAAAAGCACCAATTCCGGTGCTTTTCATTAGTCTTACAAATTGGTATTAACGCGGAATATAGTACGATCAAGATACATCAGCCGTTCTTCTTCATTAAAGCGACATATCTCGGACGGAAAGAGTGTCGACTTTCCATTTTACCGAGGTAACGAGGCCAGCGCGCGGCGCGCGTCGCTTGCCCGTCTATAAAAATCCAATAAGCGGCGCGCAGATATACGTTGCTACGACGAAATAATATTCCCACGAGCGATAATTTGTCTCCGATAGAGCGCGAGTCTCTGCGAGACGCGCGCGCGCGCGCGTCGACAAGGTATTCGGATTTTGCGGTCGTCTAACGCATAGCAAAATCGTCCCTCTCTCTCTCTCCCTTCCCGATGGGCGAGGCGGTGTGTGTGGCGGGTCTTTGGGGTCCCGTAACGGAGTCTCGTCACACAGTTGTCTGTGCATATCGGATGAACGGCACTCTCCACGATCTCGGCCGGCACTCATGAAAGCTTAATCGCGGTAGCGCGTACTTATCGAACGTCGCCTGGAGCCTAGGGCTCATTCTGCGCTCTTTGCCGACCGCTCTGTCTCCCCCTGGCCCCCTCCCGCCCGCGCCGCCTTCGGGGAGCAACCACCCTCGCCGAGGTGTTTCGCGGTAAAGGAAGAAACCGGGGTATTAAATATTGGAACTGGTATCGAAATTATAGAGGAGCCTGCGTGTGAATGCTCAAAAGTCGAAAAAGATAGAGGTAGGAAGAAATAGAGAAGCAAGAGCGAGAGAGGGGGATGGGGAGCTAGAAGCGCATAGGCAGAAAAGGAGAAGTACCGAGGTGGTCTTACGATGGTAATGGTGTGAGGCACCTTACGACGAGTGGCGGTGGGGGGCGGGAAGGGGAGGCAAAAGGAGGGGGTGAATCGTGAGGAAGGTCGACGGAAAAGCCGGGTAGTATTCGCTCTAGACGGGTGAAACGACTCGGGAATGGTGAGCTTGTACGGATACACCAGGCAATTGAACTCCTTCCGTTTATTGCTTCTAATTAAACGACCGAGATATTTCTGCTACGTTTCATTAGCGTAGAGCCGAACTCACGGCACGACGGTTCGGTTAATGCATTACCGTCGCGCAGTGCTCCTTCCTCGCAGCGCAAGAAAATTTCGGCCGCAACTCGCGCACGCGGCGGCATCGGCGGCGGCGGTGCTCACGGACTCGCTCACTCACGTACATCGCTGCTTCTTACTGTTTCTTCATTTACGTCTAACGACTCGTCCAGCTCGTTCCGCCGCGGTCATTTCGGTCGGTCAATTAGGAGTTTCAATTATTGTATGTACAACGAAACATAAGAAATATTAACTCCTTCGATCGATCGAGGCATAGAATGGAGCGTACGGAAATTCCACTTCTCGAGTTGGCGATAATCAATTTATGAAATCGACAATTTCAAAAAAGAAATAATTAAGTCTCTTAATTCGTATTTTTAGTAGATTTATATCCTACGCATTGTTATGTATATGTATATGTATGTAAATTCAATTCACAGATCTTTGAAATATACGTATATATGACTGAAGGTCAAGATTTAATATATGAATTTTTAAAAATATTTTATTTTTATTTTTGTTTTTATCTAGTATAGGATTTATTTTTATCTAAGATTTATTTCGCATTAACTCCATGAAGCTAAAGACGCAAGAAATTGTAAGCGTCCCAATTTACATATTAAATCTGTAC
Organism: Wasmannia auropunctata; assembly: GCF_000956235.1. Taxonomy (NCBI): domain Eukaryota; kingdom Metazoa; phylum Arthropoda; class Insecta; order Hymenoptera; family Formicidae; genus Wasmannia; species Wasmannia auropunctata. Next base: position 4,597,884 of record NW_012026890.1, read on the forward strand.
CTTTTCTTTTCGAAACGCGTGAATTTCGTAACGCATTTCGCGAACATTTGGCGCGTATCACGGAACCGATTCGGGCTAATCGCGGCCGCGCGAATCCTCTGATGAATATTCGGCGAATGTAACGAAGATGTCGTCGCGAAGGCGACGACGCCGCAGAAAGCGAGCGAGAGAAGCGGTCGACGTGACTCGCTTGCGCCAATTCTAATTTTGCGCTGGCTCGCTTAATATCTCGTCGTAGCGAGAAGCCGGCGATAAATCTCCGGATTCATTATCATAAATTGGCCTGACGGAGCCCGCACGTCGGCCGGTTGATGCTGACGGTGAGGCTCGTCTCGTCGCACGACGACGAGGATGACAGATCAAAGCGGAGGCGAGGAAGAAGTTCGATTCGCTCGTTTACGCGAGCGAGCTTGTCGTAAAAACGTCGTTTCGCTTGTCCCCTCCTCTTTTCTTTTCGCCCTTCTCGCCCGTCCCACACGTATACGAGCCCGCCGTTCGATTTATGGATCCGAGAACTGGTCCGTCTATAAATTAGGAGGACCGCGAAGATCGAAAGATATACGAATCCTTTTTTTTTTCTTTACTGCGAATGATTATAAGCCGGAACTTTCGGCCGCGCTGCTCCGGGGATAAACTGGGACTCATGTTGCCCAAAAACTAATCGTGAAACCCGATCGTTTTAATTGCACACTATCGCTGAGTGAATATATTTTCAAAGTTAGTTCAATATAAACTAATATTTGATATTTATAGATTATAATTCAACTTTAGAATATTTTAGCAGTTAACTTTGGCATGTATAATATTTTATGTTGATTATTCCTATTATATAAATAATGCTCGATTTCTCGGTTCCAAACAATTTTTGAGATCCATATATAGCTGTTATTAACGTTTCGAATCAGCCGTTTCGTATGCATCCGGGACACGGTGCCGCACGATAGAAATAATTTGCAAAGATAATAGGAGAAGACATTGTGCAGTATGACGTAACTCTATGCTCTTCTTAGAATTTCGCGGTGTTTACTTGGCTAAGCTATCTCGCATTAGCGCGCGACATGTGTCTTGCTCCACGATGTCGCGGTGACTGATTTATGCGCCTTGATCTCAGTCCTTGCTACCGGGAGAAATAACAATAACGCGGTCATAATTTTCTCCCGCGGACGTGAAATTGCATTTCTCTATTTTCCTAGGACGTTGAACTAGATTGCGAGAGATTACACGCTACGGTAGAAACTCTTGCATCAGTTCGCGTCATATTGATCGCCGATTGATGAATAATCAAACGCCATAATTAGACGGGAACTAGAATGAATCGATTAGCACTAATTACAATAGCGTGTGCCAAAGAGACTATAGGTAGGAGAGAGTTGCCGAAATCGTACCACTTAAGATATTTTTGGTTATATATTTCACATTTGGTATTAATTGGAATGCAAACGAACGTTAAAAATTATAGCTTGATGTTCAAAGCATCTATTATTACATATTAAACCTTTCGCTAACAAATTAATGTGTTATAAACTTTTCTGTAATGTGCTGCAGAAAGCACGATTCAGCAAACCGGTGGCCTAAATCGTACTTGTGAGTTTTATTAATAGTACCTCTTTTTAAACTATTGAATTTATGAATGAAAATAATTTAAAACACAAAATTTAATAAAAGAATCATGAATTAATACTTCATTTAATTTATCAAACAAAAGCTGTTTTGCTTGCGCAACTCGATGACGGTTTTTTCCTCTACAGAACAGTTTCGATCGTGTTAAAATAAATAACGTTGATTATGTCATGTGATCTAAAGATAAAGATACATTAGTGTACCTAAATTGTACCGATACGACATAAGAATTCTTAGGCTGGTTAGGCTAATTGTAAGTACGATTTAGGAAACTTGACAGAGATGATAAAAATATTGATATAATTTTTATAATAATTCTAAATATGTATATACAATGAATGTAAAATATTCTATAATAAATTTTCTTTCAAGAAAAAATAACAATTCAATTAAAAATTACATGGTTACATTAATATCAGCTTTATAAATTGATCAAAAATTTACATCCGTTGTATCTGATTTTTTTAAAATGTTGATAACATGCACAAAACAAGATGTTTGGAATCTGTTAATTTTTTGTCTATCTTACACATTTCTTATTTACTTCATATTTTTGTTACTAAATGTTGCTTCTATTAAGTGACACTATAAAATATTGAGCGAGGTACGATTTATGAGATTGGTACGCATTTGGCAACTCTCCCCTATATGTGTTTCTCAATAAAATTTCCTTTAAAAATTATTATTCATATTTTAAATAAAGTGTTTACATTTTTAATTCAAATAACATTTTGGAACAAAATCGGCTGCGCATTTGGACCGATTTCTTTCCAATTTCCAATTTTTATAATAATATATGTATTCTAATATTAAAAAGTTATAATTTACATACATATACATAGTGTCTAGAAGGATAGAAAAAGACAGTTCAAACTGTGTATGTGCATATTTAGATTAAGGGCAGTTTATGCTTCAAATAGAACGGAATTCCTTCAGAGAACAACAGAATCTATTTTATTTCACACAAATAACATTGCTTTCATTCGGGAGTCTAAAACTAAATGGATCGTATTAGCAAATGCAAGTACAAGATTCCTAGCAACTAAAGGCTAAATGCATTCTGACCATATAAGCTGAACCGGTAATATGCTCAGACCTTTATTTGAATTTTCGCTTTGCAACAGTCCTATCTTATCTCCGTCTGTTAATTGCGACACGCGTTCCATTATTATAGTATCGGACGGTCACTTATTTTCTATTTTTGTGCACCATCGGCGGTTTTAGCATAATACAAGGTGACGCCAAACACCTGAAGATTTATCGGACACGTGTTATAATATAAATTACGTATTCCCTATAAATGCAGTAATTAACAGCAAACGTGATTCGGTTGGAAGGGTGCATTCGCTCAGTGAGATGTTCTCGAATGTGAATCGCGAAACGGTATACATTCTGGACAGAACATTTACATTGTAACTATAGCCGCGGGCATTGTAAACACATTGACACGGAACATTCAGTTAACATCGTGCATGCGGTAGGAATAATGCAACATGCGAAATTACATAATGGAATTATATTATGTCCCGCTCGCGAACCATTCCGGGGAAATGTTCATATTTTCTATTGCGTGTATTTTTCAAGAGTGCCGGCATGGCAAATTTGATTAAAGGATATAGATTTTTCGTTGGTCTCTATAAATCGAAATTTTATTACGCATTACATGGGTATTACACAGCAAATTACAGAGAATGCATTACGTTACTTTTTACTGCATTTGCAGTGATTGTATGACCTCTTTCAGATACACACACATACACATCGTACTCCCTTTCTGCATCGCATATTTTTGAAAATATCCATGTTATATGTCTCTTCAAGACCAATTTATCATTTCAAATGAATTTATTTCGTTGAAATTTGGAAATAACAGTTCTGTTCAAAGAATAAACGAGATGTAATTAACGAAATAAAATCACAACGATACGGTTAAAGGTTAATTCGTAATCCACATGATGAGAGGAGAGGCTTTCATGTCGCGTGCATGTTCGGAGGGCGGCCGTCGGTCGCGCAAGGGTTTTTTCCACTCTTTTCCCCCGAAAAGCCCGAGCGTAATCGCGCGGCAGCCAAGTGTCGAGAGCCGGAAGTCCAGTTCCGAGGCCAGGCGTCGGTTGCGCTCATCTAATCTCGAAACGCTTGTCCCGGCTTAAACGAACCTTGGCCGCTAATACGCGAGTGATTAATTATTGTTACGCGTCGGTGTTACGATCTCCGCACATCGGACCCTTAATGGAAATAACTAAGTATTGTTCGGGTGCATGCCTTCCGTACGGAAGCGATCCATCATGACCCGGATAATTAGTACAGCCGTGGTTGCGCGTATAATCATCACTCGGAATAATAATGGCGATCCGCCTCTCTTCCCTCTTGATGCGCCCGAGAGGTGCGAAACGACGCGGCGGGCACCATAAGCGACCCTCGTCGTGCAGTGAATCCGCGTAAACATGTGCCCACACGTGTGGCGCTTATGCACACGTACGGGCCGCTCGTGATACGGCGGTTAATTATTACCGACGCCTTGTACTATTTATCCATTAAATGATCGTTGTTGATACGCTGTACAGATTGCTTTATAATTCGACGTGTCCGTATTTAATGAATTTTAGTTGATACATTTTACGTATGTACAAAGCTAATGTATTCTAATAACAGTTCTAACAACTAAAGCTTTGGTCTACACGAGAGAAGAAGGAAGACCGGGAATTCGCGTATTAGGAACGTCTTCTCAAAAAAAAAAAACTAACGTATTTATTTATTAAATCAGTCATCGGGATCTGTTTTTAACCAATTATAAGTAGGCTTCCTAAAAAAAAAAAGAAATTATTTCACATTAAAGATATCATGTTACATTATGTATGTATTCCTGTTTTTAATTAGACATCTCAAATGTCTGAAATAGGCTCGAGAGTCTGCCTTCACCGCGCTTATACATACAATATTATGTATATTACACGTGAGATACGGCCGGCCTCATTAATAGCAATAGCAATCGTTTTTCAGAGATCGAGTTTAATGATATTTACACACCTTGTCAGGGATATTGATTGCGACGGGAAGCGTCGTAAATATAACCATGCTATCGCTCAAATAATGAAGGTGACTCGAGACGACAAGTTTCTTGCATCCGCCGTGCGCGATATCCCGATTAGTAATCCTGAATCTAAGTAATGTTGATGAGCGATACTTAATTGGACGGCGCACTCTTTTCTAACGGTTCGCCACTGTGATTAATTCTGATGTACGATTAATTCTGCATTTTTTCTGCTTGTGTTTTCTAAAATGTTTCTACGTACCCGTTAATGAATGTATTCAGTTACATATCTGACTCGTAAATTTTTGCAAATGATTTCGTCTCTTCGTGAATCACATTAATTTGAAGAAGCATTAAAAAATAAATCTATATAAAATGAAAAAAAAACAAATAATATTTTTATAATGTTTTAACAAAACAAGAAATTTATTTATTAATCAATAAAACGTTATTTCCACATCATTTTTAATATCAAATAATAAATAATACAATTTTAAAAAATAGCATTTTTTTATTTAAATCGTTATTTTAGAATAATTGTTAGTATTATTTTGTCATATTTAAAATATAAATTCTTCCAGAATTTATGATTTTGCTATATGCGTATAATTTTATGCATCACAAATTAGAAACTAATTATTTCATTATTCGGTCACTTCTGTGACGCGAAATATATCCATTTCTGGATATTTTGTCTAGCGAAATCTTATTTACCGGACAGGGTTCACGACGCAGTGCCACGAGACTTTGGAAAAATCAATCCCTCTCGCTGCGCAGAGCCAGTGTCGGTGCAATTCATTTGCATGGGAATTGCACCCCACGGAGACGGCTGCACTCCGGTATCGATTTTAAGTGGACCGCCTGTTCCGTCAGCCTCCTGTCTCGTCTTCTCTTGGACAGAAGCTACTCGAAGTCGCGCAAGCGCCACCGTGGAAACTTCTTCCATGGATTTCGCGAGAGCCCCGAATCCGACTCGACCAGGAACATTCACTGCCTTCCGCAGAATAGCGCGGAATTTTTTCCGAGAAAGTCGAAATAACGAATGCGCGTGTGATTCGCTTGTATCGAAAATATATTTATCCGATAATTTACATAAAACTAAATGCAAATAAAGTTGTTTCTATCGAAGTTTCAAAGATTAAATTAAAGCCCGGCTGTTAATAAAACCAGATTTGTGTTCAAATCGAGATTTTTGTTCAATACAATCGGTTTTTCTTGGACTGCGGGCATTTGTAAGATCGGATTAAAAGGAGTTTTCGTAGACAAAAGTCATAAAGTCGCGTTTTGTTCGAGGCGGACGGTAAGATAGCGGCGAATTTAAAATAAGTCAGAAATCTACAGCGAATTTCGCTTCGTTGCCGGAGCGAGATTAACGAAGGAGAGAGACAGAGGAGAGGAGGGGGGGGGGGAGGTCTCGTCGTGCGAATTACGAATTATACACGAGGCGGAAAGTAGCTACCGAACAAAAGTCGCTGGTTTAGGATCCGCGGCCTTCGCCGGGTGTGTACTCGGGGAGGTGCGAGTGGATTAGGTATCCCTCGTGGCCAGTACGTAAGGACAATAAGCCAAAAAGTTGGTAAGGCAGGCATGGGCGGGCGCGCCGTAACCCGTTATGAAGCTCAAGGGTGAAGTCAAGATTGTAATTAGCCGGCGCTAAGTTTCGAGGTTTCCCCGGTATATTTGCATGCGATACGGCCCCTCTCCACCCGCTCTCCACCGCCACCGTAGCAGTTCAAGTATACCGACTGCGTCTCTACGCTAACCGCCTACAGACAGCACGCGTTTACGCGATTTCGTCGGCGCAACGAGGGCGTATGAGATAGAGGCGGAATGCGCAGCACGTATCAAAATTTCGTATCGCATCCCTCGGCATTCCTCTAACAACGCGCCCTCCCTTAGCGCGCTTTAACGAGCGGACGCGCCTTGCGCTTTTATATATATATATTTTTTTTTTCTATATTAATCCGAAGAACTCTCGCAAGTTGGGCCCGTGCGAGATATTTTCTCGTGGTGATCATGCATGCGTAACGAGAACACGTATGTGGAATACAAGTTTTGAAGGATAAGTATTGTGATACATATCGATATATCCTCTAACCGCGCGTTAATCGAATGACGTACGGCAGACTGCATTGCTCCATATTTTATTAGAACATTAACGTTCCGTTTTCACTAATTCACCAACTACGTCTATGTACTGAATAGTACATGGTTATATGTCTTCATATAATTACTTCAGAGTTTGTTGCTAATTGCAACTTAGAAATTCGTAATATAATTATATGAATAATAATTAAATAATTATATGAAAAGAATTGATATATCAGTCATGACAAATAAACATATAACTTCTCGCTCAAACGAGGATATAACTTTTATCGATTACGCAGTCCGATATGAAATCAGCGCAGTCTTCTGAAACTTCAATTTTGCTAGTTGAGACGTCGATGGCGTCCACGTGAATTTAGATTTAATCCCTGGGCACCGGTATATACATATATACGTAGCGAGAGCGTTACAAGCCGAGCGTGTCGATGAATAAATAACGACTCAGCAAACCTCTTCGACAATCGAAGCACCCGTACGCCAGGATGGAAGTTTTATTGTCAACGATCGCGGGTATCGAAGTGAATGAGCCCGGAATAAAAGGAGTCATTCGACTCCCGAAGGGGTGGCGGCGACGAGGGTCGCGGGCGGAGAAAGGTAGCGCGCCCTCTGTCTCTGTTAATGCATCGCCTCCGGAATGGCCGATTAATTCCAACTACGGGAAGGAAGCGACTATAACTCGTCTCCGAGGAAGCATTCTTAATCCGCGCACTCTTTATTCTCGGGCTTCGCTCTTGTTCCCTCCGTCCCGACTTACCCCCTCCCCTCCTCCCTCTCCGATCCCCCGCCGGGGAAGAAATCTCTTACCCTCGTCGTCGAGACCGCGTGCACGTTCCTCGGTGTTCCACCAACAGCTAGAATACTGCCACTGACAATACACGTTGTTTCTTTGTCGAAGGAGGCCCGTTATTTTATGGCGGCTCGCTATAGTTCTTATATTAGGATTCCAGAAGTAGGTTTATCGAGGAGGAAAAGAAAACGTTGTTTTCGCTCGTTCCTTATCCGATCGCTTATGAAATGTTTTTTTATGGCTCTATTCATATTTATGTTTGATATATGGATTTATTATATGTTGGAGGCAAAAGATACACGTATTAGAAAAACATGGAATAATACTAATATAATAATGTAATAAATAATATATTATGTAATGAAATGTCATTAGTGACATTTTAGAAATGTTTACGTTATTTGAGAATTATCAAATCTAATGCTATATTTAAATTTAAAGAATAAAGTTGATGAAAGTTGTGTGTAGACGAAAACTAATTTATTATTATTATTTCAAGTTTTTACATTTTAATAAGGAATAAAAATATATGATTTTGAATAATGAATAAAACAGAATACATTTCTTGCAGCGATTAATTTCATTTCCTTGATTTGTATCACGAAAAATATCTGAATTTTTTATCAGAACACAATTTTATTCCACAATTTCACTCTCGGAATATAAAAATTTGGCAAAAAAATTACAATAATCAATTTACATAAATATTTACTCGAAAGAAGATAAATTTCATTTTTGATAATAATGGATTGTTATAAATAGTTCAAAAGGCAGAAAACGGAATATTTGATTTTCGATTATTTCAGAAATTGATATAAAAATTTGGTAATCGCGATGTATTAGCTAATACGTAACACTCGATGTTACTCCTTTTTTTTGCGATGAATGATGCTCTGTTGTGCTTCCACAAGATCGCCGCGCTATCATTCTCACGGCGAGATTCGAGTCGGCAGCGTGAATCGCTCTGTCGTAGTGTCATTATTCCTCGAACCGCGATACCGACAATGTACTACGAGAACACGCTATGATTCCCTACGGATAGTTAGTAATTATGATCCCCCGCGATCGAATAATTCTTGTGATTAACGGGTCTTAAGCGTATTGAAGTAACGATTATTCATCCAAGCCGATATTCTTCGCGATATTATTGAAGAATTTGAAACGATAAGCAGAATAATTGTAAGTTACTGTTTCATGGTTATAGATATTTGTATTACTTCTTACAAGATTGATAATTATTTATTTGAAGACGCTTGAATTCAAATGTCTCTTGCGTTGCGAAATTTTTGTCGATTTCAATGTAATTTGATGATTATTTTTTTACGGATTGACACGCGAAGTAATATACGGATCGCCAGGTTGAGTAATTTAAGTATCGAAAAGCCGTGTTGTGTCGAGAAACGATTTATTAATAACACGTATATTTCAAGTGAGATATGTACTTAAAATATACTGTACGTGCTATATTAAATTTCGGGTATATATTTTTAAATAATCCGTCGGATCTTAATTCGTTAATTGCATCGTATTGCACGGTATAAAACTGTCATGCGATTTAGGAAATTTTTTTATTATTAACAGAACGGAGTCGCGGGTATAAAAAAAAATCGATTTCGAGCCGAGTCGCGACACATTTGATAAATATATATAATTGTTAATATTGCAATATTTAATATTTGCTAGGTATAAATTCTGTCTCTATTTCGATTAAAGCCTTAAGATTCGTTCGTTGCCATTAGTGCGCGAGACATCGCGGACGGATGTTGAAGTGGAATCCAGCTTGATACGATTATATTTTCTCGTGTTATTCTTTCGTTGGTAATGTAATGAAATGCGCGCCGTATTTGATTAACACTGGGAGCGCGGTGCAGAGTCCCGCGATATCATCGCGTATTAGGTGATTAGTGCACGCGCGATTGTAATTAACCGTGTTTTCGCAAGTTGTTACATTAATGTAGAAGGAATTAAGAGGGAAGAAAGAGGCCTGTCGAGGCATTGGGCGACGGCGGTGCGACCGCGAAGTGACTAATCTATTTGTTATTTTACATTTGTCACTAACGAAGCTAAATCTGTTTATAATTATTTCATGCATGTAACAATTATCTTTGAAATATTAATTGTTTTGGTCGCTGCTATAATGTGAATATATTTGTATGTTGCAGCTCAACGTGATATTACAACTCCGCTGCTTCGTTGCACATTGTATCGGTGAGTGACAAGTTATTTTTTATTTTTAATGTAAGGTAACGGATATGTAAGGATTGAAGATATAAAAAGACTAAAAGTATTTTGTATCGTTACATATATTTCAACAATTAATTTGATTTATAAGAAGACACGCTATTGTGAATCTTGATTATATTTATTCGTATATTTTATCCACACCAATTTTAATCTTTCATCGTTCTACGTACTTTTTTTATGAAATTAATTTTATTGAAATAATAAAACGGCACTAGGTCTAAATTAAACATCTCATCATAAGATAAAAAAATTTTTTAAACAATCTCACTGTTAATTGTTAACTGTAACAATTATATATCTACATAAATACTTATAAAAAAAAATATTTGATTATATTAAAATAATACTAATGTGTGTTATATCTCTTGACCAACATTTATATGTATTGAAAAAATACAGCAATACTATTTTTAACCTGCCACTTTGGCGGAAAAAAATTGCTAATTCGAGATATTCGCATACGCTTTCCGCATATCTGGCCTCGCGCGGACTGGAAAGCATGGACGAGGTGAAGCTCGCCGAAACACGTACGGCAATTACAGTGGCCATCCCGGAAAATAGAGGGTCTCTATCCCACGATTGTTATCTACACGTGTTGTTTATTGATTGTCTCGTTGTCTCGAGGCAACCGGCAACGTACGTCGTAGGACCAAAAGCACGGCTGGCGGTAATTGCCACCGAGCGAAGAGGCGTAACAGAATGTACGCTGCGCGCGTGTTTTCGAAGAATTAAATTTCAGAAGGGATTAAATTTAAATGTATAGAGAGCGGGGCAGGGTAAAAGGATTTCCGTCGTAAATATCGCGAATCCGGAATAGCTCGTATTTGTGCGCACGTACCAAGTCCTCGCGCGAATATCAACGGGTATTAACGTATTATCAAACATAATCTCGTAAAAATATATGCGGACACTACAATGAATCTATCTAGAACTATCTTAAGTAGAATCTATGAAAAACATCTTATATACTTTTAGTATTACTTTGAATTCTTATGTTGTTACAACATCCATTATTGGGAGATTCTTAGTATTTTTCTATTATCTAAAACACTAATTACTCACAAAGTTATTATATGCTTTATAACAAACTATATCATACTTTACAAATTTATACAAATATAATTTGAAGTTTCTATAAAGAGAGAAAAACACAGGCATCTCTATCGTGTACGTCTGCATTCTCGATCTGTTATTCGTTATATTTTCTAAAGCACCGACAGAGTTTCCATTAGCTTATCGAGTTAAACTTTCGATAAAAAGCATGAGTTACGGGGATCTTCCTGTATAGCCGATGAAATTCCGGAGGAAGGTTTCGAACCGATCTCGACGGGAGTTCCACATCCAATTTTCCTTGCATGATCCCGCGATGAACGGCGCGTATCGGGAGACTTCCGCCCGGTGTGGAGAGACTTCTCCTCTCTCCATACGAATCGACGAATGCAAGCATTGCTGCGAATTCCTTAGAGAAATCTTCGCGGCGTTACATCATCCGGCGTGCTGGCAACAAATTTGTTTCGCATTGTGCCACCTACCGCGCGCGAGAAATGCCCGAGATACTACATTCGTGTCCCTGCGCGTGCTTGCCGAGGGAAGAATGGGATATACAGCCGAAGAGAATGACTATCAAGTAGTTCGACAGATTTTTATGGTTCCCTCGTTCAACAGTTTCCTTCGTGCGGCAACAGAAAGAGCCCGCGAGGTTGCGCAATCTCGCGCGGTTTTACTTCTAATCATAACATGTGAAATACAGAATCCACAGAATTGAAATTAAAATTGAAATTTTCTTTTTTCTTTCTCTTTCTCTCTCTCGTTCTGTCTCGTTTCTCACGCGCATTCAATAAACTATGATAATGTAGCATAAAAAACAAGATTTGTTTTATATTACATATAATATCAGTCTCATCATTCCACTGTTGCATACGATAGAAATATGCAAGCGACTTCATACTTTAAATGACAGATTCATTTGCTATCATCTGTCGTGTAATTATAATAGTTTCGTACACACGCCAGAACGGTTGTTCCCTTATCCGTGTCCTCTTTCATCGGTCAAGCGGAATTGGCAGCCGCCCGATGTTCTTTGGGGGCGAGTCATCGACGCGCATTTCGCGCGTTAATCGCCATTCCGTCGTCTATGGTCGATACCATATCCTCACGACGACGCGTCGTGGAAGCGATGCCTTAGTCAGGCACCTATGCACACGCGGGCGAGCGCGAGAGAGAGAGAGAGAGAGAGAGAGAGAGAGAGAGAGAGCACGAGGTACCTGACTACGTGTACGCCGTTAACGGGCTGCCATTTTCGATAAGAGGCGTTGCAAGGACGACACTGATCGCGCGCGACGTGTAGGCAAGCTGCTCGTAAAGTGTTTAGTTGAGGGCAGGTGGGGAGGAAGGCTCGCCGGAATGGGGTGGATGAGTTAAACTACACGAGGTCTGACGGTAATAATTGAGTGCCGCTCTGTCTAGTTAGCACCTTGTACCGCCGGCTGACTCTCGTCACTTTATCGACTAAACGACAGCGATGCGTGACAAATCCATCTTGTCTTAACCGCCGACGCCGAGTCGATTATCGACGGGATCTCAAAACGGCGCAGTCGACGCGAGATTAACATGTCGCGTGCGGAAACGGTGCGGTGCCGATGTACCGCGTCGAAAGATAATTTTACAGATTAAACGGATATTAGATGTGCGGAGGAGAAAGAGAAAAGAAATTATTTAAATTTGTTTTATATATAATTTATATACGTTTCTCGCGACAACAGTTTTGCTATACTTTTATAGACATTTAATGTTTATAGAATTACAGAAGTGTAATTATATAAATTTGAATAGAAGTAAAGAAAATATTAAACAAATTGGCGATGCATCAACAGTCAGATAAAATTTTTGAGTGCGAAAATTATGACCGATCAAACCGCGACAGTGAAATTCTGAACGTTTGACTCAGAGTGACTTAATCTCCCCCTCTCCCCCTTCCTCTGTGAACTTTGCGCGACTCTCACTGAAGTCGTATGCCGAATGTCTGAGTAATAAAGGCACGCAAGTTCGATCGTTAACACGATCTAAAATTCCACTGGAGGGGGAGTTGCCAAAGTTCGTGAATTTACAACGTTTCTATGGAAAGTGGCCAATGTAAAAGATATTTGCGGGACTCTCGCCCCTTCACGACTCGCTGCCTCGTGTCTCTCCGGGCGATATCGTGTCGTCTCTCGGACTACCCTCGTCACATTCTTTTCCCATAAAAGTGGTAGGAGCGCCTCTTCGCGCCGATTCGATGCGAATTTCAGCGTCACTGCGCGCCCGAGCGAGCTTGCTAATTACCGTCGGTATAACAACGCTCCAGTCGGCCCCGATAAAAAGTAATGATTCATTTCGCGCCACGCTCGTCGGTTTATCTGTTTCTGGCGTTGGCGGAGGAATCGTTCTTGCAACTAAACAGCAGCAGCGCGCCGTGCGGCAAGGAAGATTTACGTGACGCGGTGCCGGGGGAGAGAAGATATCAGACACACGGGGAGGGAAGTGTCTGGCTCGTTTCTCCGTACACTTTTTCGGTATCCCTTACCTCCCCGTCTTCCTCCTCTCCTCACCTCCCCCCCTCCCCTACCCCCCTCTCTCTTTCTCCGCTTTCCTGACCGGCTCGCGAGAGATGCAGGCGAACGGCGGCGGGATCGGGATCCTTGCAGACGAGTTAACGCCGCCGGAGAACGCAAGAAAAGCCGGCGAACGAATGGTAGTCGGCCAAGATCCGCCGAGTTCGGCTCTCGAGTGAATAATTAAATTACGCGAGCGAGAGATCGCGCGCGGCTGCCTCGGCAGTAAGAGGGGAAGGGCGGCCACCGGGCGGCTGGGGGCCGCCAGGTGGCGAGAAGGGCGAGGGAGCAGGCTCAAAGTTGAAATTTCACGCGCCATTGTTCGATCCCGCCGAAGGAATAGGAGTTAGAAGCATTTAGGGAGCGGCGAGCAGGCACGGGGCTGTGAATTACGGTCGAAGATACGGCGAGACGTGGCGTAGAGGCGAAGGGATGCCGTGGATCGGCGGCGGCGGAGGCAATGGCGGGAGGGAGGGGGACGATAGAGGAGGGCGGTCGGGGCTGAGACTTTAATTCCAGGCTACATCCACGGGGTAACGGAGCCACGCTTCTTCGGCCTAAACGACTTCGATTTCGACTCCGCGCGGCGAAACGAGATTAATCGCGTCCCTTTTGTTCTTCTCACGGTCGTGGCGCACGACGACCGGCTTGGGTGCAGCATCACATGATATTTTGAATCGCGAGTTTCATTCGCCTCTCGAATCGCAACGAACGTTTAACAAATTTTGACGGACGCTCGATAATTATCGCGTAATTTCTTTAACCCCGTATTCTATACGCGATGTTTTTTGCGCGTACACCTTTTATGCGAGTCTCTCGTTTATGTGTCGAGACGCCGCGGACACGCGTGGACTCGGGCCCTCGTGGCCTCGGCTACCCTTTTGGCAATGCAAATGCAATCCACCGTACGGTGTGGTGCGTATACGCGACGAAGAAACGTCCGAGGTGAAAGACTGCGCGGAACAGTCGGTGGCGCTGCCGAGGGAGCAAAGAGTGGACGGAACGGGAAGGAGAAAGAAGAAGGAGAAGAAGAAGGTGGAGGAGGGGAAAGAAGAGGGACCCGCATTCTCGGAGATTATCGTGCTCGCCATCAGCGTATCACGGCGTCAGAGGACAAGATTTATATGTAGAGTTTATTGTCGCTGAGTCCGCCCTACTGCGTTTTATGGATGTTTTTCGAAGGAGCGCTGCCGCCCGCGTGATCTATCGCGGCACCCTCGCTCTTCCACCCTCTCCTTCTCACTCTGTCACCGAGCTCTTCTCCCTCTCTCTCCCTCTCTCTCTCTCGCGCGCGCGCTCTCTCTCTCTCTTTCTCTCCTTTCCACCTTCCCTGTCGTTCTCTCCGTTCTTCTCGTTTCCCTCCCCCGCTCTGATTCGGTACACGAGGGTGGCGCTGAGGGAGACAGAGGGATTCCTAATGAACGCTACGACGGAATCTCTCTCTTTTCCTCTCTCTCTCTCTTTCCCTCACGTCTCTCCTCTCTCTCTTCCATCTCGCGCGTCGGCTCTCTCCGGTTATCTCTCCCTTTCTCTCTTTCACTTTTTACCACGTTGCCACCACACTCTCTTTCTCTCTGACTCGTTTCTGTAGTCAGCGCCACGTCGTTCGCCCCACACATTAACGCGAGATTTATACCACAGAATCCTGGACGATATCGCATTTACATTTTTGTCGCATCACTATAAACCACCTACCTACCTACGTTAAACTACCCCGTCTCCCTCTGCCCACCCCCTCCCTCCCTCCCTTCCTCCCTCCGCTACCGTGCTGCGCTCCGGACGCGACCGGGGCACGAGCAGTATTTCATGATCGAGCGAGCTTTGTTTCGTAACGCGCGCGATTTCGCGGAGGTCGCGCGGGTTGATTTCGCTCTCGCCTCGGCTGTCTGCGAGCGATTTCCATTGCGAAAAATGTGACCGCCTGCGCCATGTTCCTCGGGGTAGTTACTTCGCGTTTTAATGTCCCGAACGCTTTATTACCTAAGCTTTGAATTATCGATGAGCCGCATGGATTGTTATCGGTGCTTATCGATACATCGTTGTTATACTTATTGTTAGAAAATGTGCAATTTTAATATGTGCCGTACTTATATGAATGAAATTAACAACGCTATCCAAAAGTCGAAATAGCTTAGTAATTTTAGAAACATAAATAATATGAAAATTAATTATATCAAATGCTAAGAGGATTAATATTATTTTTGTAATAATTTGCAGCTTCGTCAAATTTCTAACAATCAAAATAGTTCTTTTATATATATATATATATATATATATATATACACGGGATAACGAGCTACGTGCGAAAGTAACTACAATTTCACTTTCGCCCTAGCTGCAATAGCGGCCCGGCGACGATTTGTGGAGGGCAAAAATGCGGCTCGTCTTTCGGATGTGTGAACGCGCGCCGCGATGGCGACCGACCCCGATTCCACATAAACACGTGAACGGTAGAGGGAGATACATGGCGGCAGTATGTTACACGTGTTACCGGCCGGCACGTACGGGTTACGTCCGGCAGTCAATCGCTCTAATACTCGCACTCGGGTGTGCGGGCACTGTGTGTACCGCGTGGTAGTGTGCACCGCGATGCAGGCCGTATACCCGTTTCCACAACCCCTCAGCCCTCCCCTGTCCGTTTACCCACTCTCGTCGCGGCCCTCTCTCCACCGCTCTTCGCAGGAACTACATCACCAAGTGATTACCTCCACCTCGTCCCACGTGTACCCTCGGCGGTGCCACCGGTGCGACGCGGCGCGGCGTCGCACACCCCGGCGGCGCATTCACCGGCTCGCGATCGTTTCCTAAACCTCTGCGGCCTGTCACCGCGCATCATCGCCGAGCGGAGTCCTCGAAAAAGTTGGCGAGATTGATGTTTCAAACGCTCCGCATCACCTCGCACTTCGACAAGCCCGTCCGTTATTTCGGTTTTTGGCCCGTCGCGTCGTTACCCGCATCGTTTGTTCTGCATCGCCGAGCAATATCCGGCGAGTTTCGGTCTCTTGGCTGAAAAGCTATAAATCGCCTTTACGATACTATCTAATAATTTTGTTTCACGATGATAAACGTATAGGCGCAGTGACGTCATCCGACAATGTTCGGTTACGTAAATTAAGAGCTTACGGATTCGATCGAGTTTAGGGTATACCTATACTTTTAAATGACACAAATATCAAATAATAAATCAGTGATTACTAATTAATAATGTAAATAAATGATGACGCGATTAATCCTTTTACACACCAGCTTTGTAATGTTATTTACGTTATTGTTTGTAACATATTGTTTATAACGTGGTAATTTCTACACAAACGGTAATTCTACTTCTATCAGAAACGTTAAAAATATATATTTTACGTATCGGTGCGCACACATCAGATTACACGATAATACAATGGCGATAATAGATTGTCCTAGCAGACAACGCTCCTCGCCTTCGCGATGCAAGTTTACCGCTGGCATTACGAAATCGAGTGGCGAGCGGCTCCGCGATGCGGAAAATCGCGTACTCCAAATCCATCCGATGCAAACGGCGCGGCGCGACGCGACGCGGCGCCGAGTATATCGTTAGCGCAAACCGAGCGTAATTGGCGTGGTGTTTAATTCAAGTTAAAAGCAAAGCCTCGTCGCCCCGTTGTCTCCGCGGATCCTCCGCCCGGTATAGCTTAGACGTATAGCTCCGTGGGCTCCGCGTGACGCGCGCGCGTTCGTGGACCAATTAAGATTACTTTCATCGGGCGTCGCCGGATTATTCACGCCACCCCCGGCAGCCTTATTATGCGTGTTTAACAAAGCTGAGCTGATTATATCAATAAATTAAGGAAAGCTGCAACCTCTCCTTCCTCTCCCCCCCCCCTCCTCCTATGCCCAAGCAACCCCCATTTCCCCTCCGGGGCCGACGTCGTAACCCGTGGGAGTCCGGTGCGCCGTAGTCCCGGAGCCGCTTTACCAAGGCGTACATCACCGACGTCCAGGTCGCTCCGCCCTGAGTTATGCTCGACAATTATACCTATCTACCCGCGTGGTGGGCGTTATTATCATATTATACCGCGTTACCCCTCTCGCGTCTGCATGTGTGCATGTGTACGCGCGCGCGCGCGCGCGAACCTGCGTATATATGCGTCTGTGTGTTCACGACCGTCTGTGTGAACCTAACTACGGTTGACGTCGCGGAATACCGAGGTCGACGTCCCGATCCATAACGTCGTATGGCCCGCGACTCCTTGATAGTTATGTTTTATTAGAGACGCCCTTATATTCTCGTCGCGCGACAGTGCCCCCCGTTTTACGATACGCTCCCGCGTTTTTGCCCCGGCATCTCCTATCTGATATTCTCGAAGAGTATCCCCTTTTTATCAGATTTTATTCTTGATTTACGGAGCTTATCGTAACGATGTTATGCCTTCTCTATATCGTCAGATGAACGCGACGGAAGGAGAGGAAAGAAGAACGAGACATTAGCATTTTAAACCCCCTACCCCCTTCATATTCCATATAAACATTCGTTTCTTTGCCCCATATAATTATATCAATTATAGTCCTGCGTACGCGAGATCAGTTAATGAAATGATCGCCTTAAGGAGGCAGTGCAAAAGTTCAAAGATAGGTATCGGCTCGCCGTGTCCGATCGATCGATGCGTGTCTCTCTGCGGGCAATCGGGCTTCGAGCCAAAGCCTGTGCTCTGCGGGACGTCCGTGAAAAATCCCTGAATTATGATAATGGCGCCGACATAATGCGATCCAATGAGGCAATCAAGGGGTGGCGGCAGGGCAGTGGCGGCGGCGGCGGCGGTGGCGGCAGCGGCAGCGGCGGCGGGCGTCGGTTGACGGTATCGATGGCCGATGTCGGTGTTGCGGGGTGGCGCGAGTTACGCGTCCCAGGGTCGTATTAGTGTTGCTGGCCACCGAGCCGAGCCGAACGAGCACGGGACGATCTATGTGTCGGGGACGATACAGTGCGTGTAGCGGGTATAATTGCCGTTGGTGGGCAGCAGTTGCTCTAGGAGGACCCGTTTCCATCAATCAGCCCGTGCTAAACACCCGCCTCGCACCCCCGCCCGCTCGCGCGCGCGGAATCGCACGACTCGCCGGCCGATCGCAATTGCCCCGAATGCGGTTCGCGTGCACGATCTATGTCTCGCGGCGAATTGCCGAGAGCGCACGAGAGCGCCGGGCTCATCTCTTCTCTCCTCTCCGCTCGCCAGACGTCAAAATATCCGTTTTTTCCGGTTCACCGCGGAACGAATCGTCCCTTCCTCCGCGTCCGTCGTTTTTGTAAGACACGGGACGCCGAGCGAACGGTCAGTGCCTCGCGGCAAATTGGCGAGAGCCATTCACTTCATTCGCACCGACGGAACATCGTTTTTCAGTGACTGTCATCACGACCGTATCTCCATACGATTCGTCGTTCGTTGTTTTGTAAAAACACGCACGCAATAAACACGATCTATGTGCCGAGACGAGTTGTCGCGAAATTCATCTACGCCACTGTCGGATTTATGGGATCTGTCTTCTCGATATTCGTCTTTTCGCTTATATAATACCTGTGACGTTTTCACACTCAACAGGATCTTTTTATTAACAGAAAAATGGAAGTGAAAACACTTATATTAAGATTATTATCGAAATTCGGGTACAACCGGCACTTGAATGCCATATTAGTTAGATATTACAACGCTAATTCTAATATAAGTAATTAATGTATACGCATAAAGTTGTCATGTTCTAAGACCCTTTTTTAATAAATATATTTCATCTAAGAAAACTTAAAGTATTTTCTATAATTTTGAAACTTAAGTAATTATTTCTTTAGAGGCCACTACGCAAACTGTGCAGGATATAGAAGCTTATTTATTATTCAAATTACTTCAGACGTCGATCTACGTCCTCTCGTTCTCTCTCCGTCTCTCTTCCTCCCTGACGTACATATGCACGTGCCGATGTACAGGCTGCATCCGACGTACCTGCGAACACATATACGTAAGCATATAGTCTAGCACGTACGGTGGGGCCTGCTGATGGGATGGGACGCCATGCGGGGTAGTTATGGGACCACGAGGATGTTAATGACCATAAACAAGCAATCACTGTAATCCGCCATGAGTCACTCCAGCTGTCTGCCTGGCTACATAGATACGACCTGCCATATGCCCAGCCTAACTGACCAGCGGTGGATATGCGTTGCTGGATCATCCGTGTTCCTATGGTTCCCCTAAAACACATTGCAATGGACCACGTTGGACCGCGCGTGGAATATTATTTAACGGAATTAGACGTAATTCGTTACATTAACGTACTTGGAGCAGTTGGAATTGTTAAATTTGGAAACGTCAAAGTCACGATAAAAACTCGTCCTTTTGGAATACACATTTATTATGGTGCAAAAATTACGAAAGTGAAAGTCATAAGTCACGATAATTATGCATAAATATCGTATTGCGACTTCTGAGCAGTGTTGTAAAATTAAATATATGACATTATCCTTTGGTGCAAATTACGTAGAGCTTTATGTTGAAATTACACGCGCAACCGCATGATAGGAACGTAAACGTTACGGTTAAACAATCGTGACAAATATCTGAAAATCGGGAATTATCGCGCGGCTTTGGATTCCCTCTACGCGCAACGATCAGAAACGACCACGATAGGATAGATAGAAAGAATGGGATGTGGCGGGGAAAGGGTACACGAAGAAAGGAGATGGCAAGAGAGGGAGAGAGAGAGAGAGAGAGAGAGAGAGAGAGAGAGAGAGAGAGAGAGAGAAAGAGAGAGCTCGTTTTGTCGTCGCCGGTACACCGCATTCCGCGCGTCTTCGATACACGCGCGCGTCCCTACCGCACCCGGTAGCGGCACGGCGTTTGCGAACCGCGCCACTTAATCGAAAAGCCGCATACTAAATGAACCACTTTACCGCGAGCGCACGTTCTTGCGTCGCTCTCGCGTTCCCCAGTCGAAATATCGCCCGAAGCCAAGCGCGCCGGGGTAGAGGCAAATTATCGGCATGGAAAATATAGGATTAGGCAGACCGTGACGTGCTCTGCCGTCGTCGTGCTTAATAATCGAGTCTGGTTCTACCTAATAATTAATTCGGAGCAGCGATGGCAATGCTAATTGCAATTTCCGCCGAGGAGGTAATTCCCATTGCGAATTAATCAAGAGAAATACTCGTTAATATTAAAATTCTGCATACGGCGCTGCGATATCCGATCATCGGAAACGAGAGGAAACCGCGTGATTTAATCCGCGCACCATGGCGGTATTTACGCTGATAAAAAGTGCCCGTGCGTGTGTGTATGTGTGCGCCGTCATGCGAGTATATCCCTCTTCTCCGTTCATTCGCGATCCTCCTTCCCTGCATTCCGCGCAGCGGTGTGGCAGGAGAAGCCCCTGCGCACACAATCTGGCAAAGGGTTGTGGCTTCGAATTCATTGTCGGAACACATTCTCAGGCAGGTGTCTCCGCGCACGAGCTCCGCGCTATTATTATTTCCCGAGCGCGACATTTGTCGGAAGAATCCGGGGAGCAAGCTGGATTCGAGACTTCGATGCGGGTTCCGCGGGCGCGGGCGAATCCTTTTGAATACGTCGGCGAGCATCGACGATCTCCTCCGCCGCCGTCAAGCCGGGGAAGGTGGATGACGAATGAATTACTTGGAGCGTGTGTAATGTGAGCCCCACGTATAGAAAGGCAGTTTTCAGGAATTCTTCGCGAGCTCCTTCGTGGAACGTTTCGCTTCCTTCGTACGCATCGTTTCGTATATACGCATCGCTTTGTAAGACCGTCGGCAGGATTTCGCGAGAGATATCGAGTCCGGCAGCTTTGATCTGAATTGTAATCGTAAATATTTCATTACTATCTTTCACGTGGCATTATACTTTTCCTCTACCTTTATCATGCTATAAATTTAACGTAAAACGCTTTCGGGCAGAGAGGTGGACTGAGAGAAAGTATCGAAGAGAGAAAGGAGAGAGAGAGAGAGAGAGAGAGAGTGAGTGAGTGAGTGAAGCGGGGGGAAGAACGTGTCGAGAGTGGAATTCCAGCCAAACGTCCGCATCATATTTCATCGTTCGTAAAATGATAATTTTCCGAGTCGCAGGAACATATAAAGGAAATAGAAAATCGACGTCGCGACGTGATGCGACGATAGAAACGCGACGTACCCTTCGACAAGTCGATGGCGTGCATTCGATACCTT
>NW_012026890.1:4619478-4787231 GCF_000956235.1 Wasmannia auropunctata
GAGAGAGAGAGAGAGAGAGAGAGAGCAAGCTCGATATCGACATCCACGGCGAACCTTACGATCGAGGCTTACGACGATCGTAAATACGTCGGCGATACGGCCCTCTCTCGTTGAAGATACCGAAAGGATAGGAAAAGGGGAAGGCAGATGAATAGATAGAGACAGTGAAGCGAAAAGGAGGAAGAAGGAGGATCGGCCAAAGGGGAGAGGGGAGGGGAGGGAGAGTAGGAGGCAGGAAGGGCAAGAAGGAGCACCTAACCGTGCCGAAACATTTTATGAGTATCGATCTCTGACATAAAGCGACTTCCTATACTACGTGGCATGTAATACATACTTACGCAATGGCGCACACAGACGTGCGAGCGCGCGCTCGCGCGCGCGTGTGCCCGGGATAAAGGTATTACTTTACGTGTTACGTATACCTCCGCTCATAACACTCGATACCTACATTACTTCGCGAAACGCCGAAGGCCACTCGTTACGCCGCTACGTATCAAAGACGAGTCGCGCGATAGCCATTGCTCGTTTAAAACCATCGATTATGAGGCAAGGATCTTGCCGCGTCTTGGCGGGCGCTCCTTATCCTTCTTAATCGTGATCGCCCTTTGAATTATTTCTTCGGGGTGAAGCGTAGCTTCATATTGTTTCCAGTACATACCAACATATTGTTTCCAGTACGTACCGCGTCGCTCGCCATCGCTATTTCTTCGTGAAACTATTTCGCAGTTGGGTGATAAAGATATGTTATGATCAATAATTCTCTCTCTCTCTTTCTTTTTCTTTTTCTCTCTTGTGAAAAAGGTAGTTTTGTAAACGGATTTTATTTCTATGAAATTAAACATTTTAATTTATTTTAATTATGATGAATCAGAAATTGATTTATTAAATTTATTAAAATTGTTTAGTGTTAATTTTTTTGATTTGTAATTTAATTAAATGTCAAATACCGACAAAAATGTCCAGTACAATTTTTAATCAGTAATTAAAAAATTATTTATTTCAATAGTTTTTATCATAAAAGAGGTGCATGTATAGGATAAAAATAGAAAGAATATTAATGATCTTACACCGTATTTCTGATTTGGACAGTTCATAATTTATAAATTCATAAAAATAAATTTCTATAAGTTTTTGTAATATAAATGAGAAAGTAAGAAAAAAAGTTGAATTATTAAAGGCTCTGTAAATCACTCGTCAATAAATCACGGATGAATCAAGCGTGGGGGACACTTACGCATAACGAGAACGTATTACATTCGCGTCGCGTGTGATTAACATCGATCACGCCGGCTTTTCCATTAGGAAAACCTCGCGGAAATAGACGGAGATCGCTCTCTGACTTTCACTCGGCGAGCGATGGCAGGAGTCCTCTCGCTCGATGTTACTTCCGCGAGGAAATTAATACAAACAAGTAACGGAGGCGGCGGCGGCGACCATGAAGAGGGTAAAAGCGATGGGTTGGGCGGGGGGGGGTGGTAAACGGCGGCAGCAGCAGCGGCAGCGCGAGGCAAGCAGCAGGCAAGGCCGCGAAAAGTTGGCGATGACGGCGGATGTTATTGGCAGCGAGGCCATTCGTCGCGATGATGGATGCCTGACAGGCGCTCCTCGCTCGCTTCGCTCGCTCGCCAGGCAGTTATAATAAGTAATGGGCTCACTTCCGCCGCCATCGCTGCCCGAATGCCTCACTGCCTTGCCCGGCCATGCCTCCGATGCCCTGCGAAACCTTCGTGCGCCTCCGCCGCCCTCTTTGTCCGTCTCTCTCTCTGCATCTCCTCCCGTCCGACCCCTTCGCTCCCCTCGGTCTTCGTTCCCTCGCTACCATCCCTTATCGCCGTCCCTCTCCGTCTTCGGCTCCTTGTTTCTCCGTCTCGCTCGCCGCCGCTCGTTCCCTCGGGCTGAGTGAGGCCAGGCCACTCGTCTTCCTACTCTTTCCATCCCGCCTCCGCCTCCTCCTCGTAATAACTACAAATCTGTCACGCATTAATTCTCCGTCCGGCATAAATTCGAGCACGGTACAAGCGGAGAAGGAAAAAGTTATCGCGCGGGGGTCGGGACGGGCAAACCCACCCTCGCCCCTCCCTTCCCACGCGCCCCGGTTTCGACTCGCCGCGCTCTTGTGCCCCCTACGGAGAAAGAGAAAGGAAATATAGGGGTGGAATACCGGGCGAGGAGCGTGATGTTGTGCAAGAGAGGGTGGAAAGCCGGAGAACGAAAACTGTTAATGTCGTAACGTCGCAGAATGAAGAGCGGCCCATGGTTAATAATTCTTCCGGCGCTTGATGATACTTGTGAGATTCATTGGCGGTCGCATAGGAAACAAATATCGATGTATTTTCATGGCGCTAAGTTGAGTGCGTATTGAAATTATTATATGAACAATCGAGTGTTAAATCAATGCGCTTATAGTATATATGTCAAACTTTTTCTATAATATTTAAAATTTAATGTTTAGAATCTATTCATTTTTAGACAGTTAATAGACTACTAATCTTTTATAATAGTTTTTTTTCTAAATAGAAAATTCAATTCCATATTAACTTCATTTATGGAAGTCTATACGAATTACAACACATAATTTAAATTAAATTTGCATCACAAATATTACGCAATACATTCTATAAAAATATAAAAAATATAAAAATGAATAATATGTGCAAGTAATTCGTGACAAAATTAACATGCATTAATCCGAAACTGAATGTTGCCAATAAAAGGCCACTCGGCGTCTAGCCATGCGAACATAAAGCGGAAAGAGGAGAAGATAGCGCCCGCTCGGAGGGATCGTCGCGTCGATCCTGCAACGCGCGGCAGTTATTTGCAAGTGTGTGAATTTATATTCGCGTCAGATGGGGGAGGAAGAGGAGGAGGAGGCTCGGGCAGGAGAGGAGAGAGCGTCGGGATGCATCCTCACTCGATGCAACGTTGTTTATCGGTGTGCTACCACGTCGGGCGCTCCACTTTTGCACATCCACAGCTACCCCTCTCGATCGTCACCCCCACGACGCGACGTCGACATTATCGTAAAACCGCGCTTGATTCCGCATTCGTTTTCGCGGGATTTTTATTGTCGAATTTTCCAACTGTATATCGTACTCGACCACCATATTGTCGCATTTGAGAAACATTGACTGCGGAGTCCTCAAAGAGTCAGTCATTAAAAAGTGAAACAAATATTACATCCATTATTTATTTTAAAGTATCGATTAATTGTTTTGTCTAATTAAGCAGTGTAGAAAATGAATTCGCTCTTCTCATAAACATATAACTTGAAACTGAAAAGAGCATCGAATAAAGAATTTCCGAATAGTTTCCTAATAAAACTCTCAAATAATTGAGTTTTACTTATGGTTTAAGATGAGAATTACGTGACGTTAATTGACATCGTATCGTGAGTGAGAAATAATCGCAACGGTTAAAGGATTAATATGCATTTCCGTAAACTTTTTTTCTTCATAATACAGTATTGTTTCGAATAATCTCAAGGTGATGTATAATTTAGTCATTTACTTGTCGGCGATCAATGTTATGACGCCGTTAAAATACATGATGAAATTGAGATGCCAGAGATTAATTCGCAAAGTCCTTTCCCGACTGCAGGCGGGCGCACAGATGGCAAATAAAAGACTCACCCCCGACTTGTTCGGTAACTCGGCGACGAATTCCGGTCGAAGTTCGCGCTCTCGTTTCGCATTCAATGTAATAGACTCGTTACAAATAGCGGTTCGGTTAGGTTAAACAGCGGGATTCTCAGCAACGTAGGAAAAGGGACGTAGTAAGCGCCGAAGGTGGAGGTAAGAGCGAGAACCCACCTCCACCCTCCGGCTGGCAGAAGGAAGCGGGAGGACCTCCCTCAACGACCGTGACAAATAACTCTCCTTCAACGGGGGTCTGCATCATTTAATTTTCCTTAGCCCCGCTACCGGAATCGATGATCTCCTCTGCCGAGTATCTTACCGAAGACGAATGGGATGACTTAGACGGCGTTTCGCCACCTTCCCGGACGGTGGGGGAGGAGGGGGAGAGTTAGATCGATCAACCAGATCCCAATTATTCGCGGAAAATTAACCTTCCGCATTCGACGCGATCCATCGACGACGGCGATTAATGATCGAAATTGCACAACGCGCGCGATCCACCTCGATAACATAACTCCCTCCGACGTTAAATATGATCTAAGCGCACATCTGACGTTTACCTTGCAATCTTCGTAAAATTGCATTATTTCCATTAACGCTGATTCGATACCTATAAATATAGATGATAAAATTTCAAAAATCTTTATATTGGATTCATATTTAAAAAATGGTATATTCTCTCAGCGCTTATGATATCGCTCAGATATTCATTAAAATTCTCAAGATTACATTGACGTATAAATTTTTATAGCGTTAGGATTTTTGTTATATTATTATGATGTATAACACTTCAATTTAGTTACAAATTAAGAGCTGCTGGAAAACAATTTTGCTACAATTAGCTTAAACTAGATCTAACTAATTAAGCTGCATAACGTCATCCTCTTTAACACACGGTGTCAAATGACAAGAACGGCTATTCGAAACAGTTCTAAGGGCAATGCGATATCTCGACAACTTTGCGAAAAGGATCTCCCTTTCACTCTCTTTCTCTCCCGGTACGGTTTAACTACCAAACGAAAAATTAGAGCCTGCGCTCAAATCCGGGGACGGAAAGTCTAATTTCGGGGTGAGCGTAGGGTGCGGAGGGCCATCGCCTCGGTTCGAGCGATTCTCCCGACATTTACAGCCTTCAATTTGCCCTTCCGAGAAGGTGGCGGCGGTGAGCGAGCCAGGAATGTTAATTAAAGCCGTTCACTCCTCGATCTCGCGCTTCGACTAATTAGTCGCGTACAATGCCACCGTGAACGCTGCTAGAAGAGCCCCGGCTGGAGCGAGACGTGAGAGGGATAGGCGGTAAAGAGAGAAGGAGAGGGGTAGGGTGTCGGACGCGGGAAGAAGCGAGACAGACGGGATAGAGCCGACCCGTGGCAGCCGGAGATCACTTCACTCGGATACCCCCCGATCTCTCGCGCTCAAAGGAACTGGCGAACGTCAAACCCGCCCGCGCTCGCATCCAACGTCGTCCCGGTCGAAAGAAGAATGCCAATTTGCCGAAAGCCCTCTTCGCGGTAGCGAACGTCACGGAACGGAAATCCGTAAAACGGAATTCCAGAAAGATCAGCGCCGGTCCGTCCGATCGGCCGGCGCGGCGTGTGCACGCCTGTCAGCAAGGGGACATCTCGTTTCTACCGAACTGATTTTAATCCGACTTAACTATACTATCTGAACTATGAACGTCGTTTTAGGTCGAATAATTGGAAATAGGAGGCTCACGACTCTCGCACGCGTTGTTGCGCTAAAAATAAAAATTTAAATCTCTAAAGTATAAATAAAATTAGCAGACCGCGCAATAAATTTAAAGGCCACTATATGAACGAAGATTTTCATCAAGATCGTCGAAGAAGTGACAGAGTTTGTCATAGTTCGTACTTTCTGAACGAATCAACCTTGATTGCGAAATCGAATTTCAGATAATTTGCCCTTTCGTCGAGCCACGCGAGAAATGCGGATTTCAATATTTAATGGCCCAAGTTAAACTTAAAGATGTCCTCGGCGAAATACCTGTACAATTCAGTATCGATTCAAGATGCATTGTATGCAAATCATCTATACAATCGTCAGGAGGACACGCTCTCCCGTACTCCAGAAGTTTATGTCGCTCCTTCCCCTTCCCCCGTACATGTACTATCCCCGCGTTTGTCCATGAACCCGTTAGACGGCGCGGGTGGAAGATCGAGAAGTTAAGACGATCGTAACCGAGAGAGAGAGAGAGATTCCGGAGGACTTTCCGTCGAAATCCGGCGGAAGGAACGCTCGTAGGAAAATTCCTGTACCAGGATAGCACGCCGATACCGGGCGGAACGGGGTAATACAGTCGACAGGGGGGACGGGGGCAGGAGGCGGGAAGGAAGGCGGTCGGGTGGCGGGGGACCTCATCTAAAGTTACAAATCGCAATTCTTCCATGGCCGTGGTTCCGATTCTGTAAAGTTATGTTATGGCGCAAAGTAAGCGGGATTTATCAAGAAAGTTGGTATAACTTCGCTACGACTATTGATGCAATGAAACGATTGGCTCCGCCTCATTTACCACCCCTTTTCTCCGCCCGATCTCTCACCCCTTTCCCGCCGATCTCGCTAACGCGAAGGTATTCTTCGTTGTCGACTTGGCCTCCCATCAATTGAAAACCAGTCTCCGCTTCCTCATTGATACCGATCCTCGAAGCATTCACATTGGATTAACGTTTGACGTTTTTTCTTGCGGTTTTCGATGTTTTTTTTTAATGTAAATTTTTAATGTAAATATCAAGCATTTATTTTTATTTTCTCTCTTTATTTGGTTTCTTTATTTCCTTAAATTGAAATTCTTATTTCTTTGACTTTCTATTTCCCGTTTCGAATTTTAGTTTTTTCAAAGAATAATATTGAAATATTAAGTTTACCGTATCATTATTAGGCACAAAGAATTCATATAACTTTGTATATGTATATGCATACTAATTATACAGTCCGTTTCTCCATATCAATGCGTTTCTTTCGCAACTTTTGCTTCCGTTTGTAATATTACATCAATTATAAATATTGCTCGGTCGTTTCTTCCTGTTTATATTGGAAGGGAACGCAATATAGAATGGAACAAGAAATTCCCGAGGAGAAGCTTCAAGCAGTGCTCAATCAATTTGCTTGGAAGACATTACGCGTCGTCCAGGAGGCGAAACGTAACGGGCGTATCGGAGCCGGCCGTGGACGGCCACGAAACGAGAAGGATAGGAAAGAGACGGAATCGTAGGTTTATCTGAAAATATTATGATGGCGTCGTCCGTGCTCCCGTTGCAAGGTGGCCGCCGGTTTTGATATGTCCCCAGCGTGGTGTAGAGTCGCGCGCGGCCGTATAGCTGAAGATATATGAACGGGATTGCAATCATGTCCGTGTTACCCGAGAGTGTCCTGTTGGGATAATATAAATATTGTACAGTCGTTGTCGACGGTGGCGGTCGATCCGACCGGCGGCGTGGGTGGAGGGCAGGCGAGACGTGCGGAGAGGGTCGGTCCAGCCTCGCGGTAGGGGCGGACGGCGAGACCACGATACGACGTCTCTTAGAATATTAGCCGATATCCTCGGGTATCGGCTCAAGTATTTACGAGGACGGTGTTCACGAGGAGAAGTCGGCGGGACACACCCGCCGAGTAGCGCGGATGGGACTGAATCCCACGGAAAAGAGTTGGCGCGAGAGCGAGAGGAAGAGGACGGTCCTGACGAGGGACGGCGAGAGATAGCAGAGGGAACGCAGATGGAAAGGGTAGGTCACCCCGTATCTGCTCCAGCCGGTGTACACACGGGAGGATAACGGGACAGTACTGGCCGGATAAGATTGCGAAACTGGTGTCCCGGGGTCCCTGGTGCCCTTTACCTCCTGGCCTCTGGATGGGGGAGGGCGGGAAGATAGCGTCGTCCGACCGCGGAAGCATCCGTACACGAAAAATCCGGAGTTACGTATCGACATCGCCCGTAGTTCCTGATTTTTCGTCGGCGATCGGCGGACCAGCCGCGCCGCCGCGCCGGCCGGGATGGTCTGCCTCGTTTCACTTCGAGTAACGCGGCTGTGCGAGGAGGAATGTAGCGGAACACAGGGGGCACGCGTAAGCCGGCTAAGCAAGCGTTGTGATGTAGTAGCAGGAAAAACTTTTCTAATACCGTCGCCCGTCCGGGATTACGCCGGAGATTGAAACGTATATATGTATTTACGAACGCGAGCGCACCTTCGGAGAGTACGACAAGATCCTTGGAATTTTTCCCTCTCTTTCCGCCTCTCTGTCCCTCTTTCTCGCTCTCTGTTTTCCCTACCCTTCCTTGCGTCTCTCTCTCTCTCTCTCTCTCTCTCTCTCTCTCTCCTGGTTACCCTGTTACTTAAACGGCCCTTCCCTTATTGCTTCTTTGGAAAGTACCGCGGAAACCTTCGTCGTTATTACTTTGCAACGAGTCCGGGATAACAGCGCGCCGAGAATTATCGAAGTTTATACGTCCCATGAGAAGTCGACGTTACGAGTCGCCTCTCGATCGACCTACTCGAAATTTCATTCGATACACCCCGGGCTGGCCGATGCGAACGCTTCGAGGCATCTCCCGGCAACGCGCGCGCACTGACGAGCATAACCACAGGGCTGTCCCCCCGGAGTGAGGAACTGCGACACCACATAGTTGTTGCACGAGTCTCCGCCGCGACCTCAACTCTCCCCTAAACCGTCCCTCCGGCGAGCCGGCAACCACCCCAGGCCCCCTCCCTCCCTCCCCCCTCCCCGGCTATCCACCCGCAGAGACCACGTTACAAGGGGCTAGTATTTATGTACATTGTTGACTGGCACGTGGATTTATGCACGTCCGTTATATTATGCGTCCTGTCGTCCCCCGTGTAAAGCCGGTATGCCTGGTACCGTCTCGCCCCTGCACGCAACATGTATTTCGGGTGAGCGTCTCGCCCAATACAGCGCCAAGTCAGCGCTTTAAACGATAGGCGTTTCTCCCGCACTCACAATCAGATATGGGAAATAAGAATGCAGAATAGAATCAGCGATCGCGCGCGACAAAATTGCGTAAGATATATTATTTTCGAGTACATTGCATATTATATTACGATTAGTAACCGAAGAAACTTCAGTATTTATTGCAATTTTTTACGACAATTTTGATGGCAATTTTTGATAAACATGTGTACGTGCGGATTAATTAATTTCCACGATTTGGTCAAGGCATCGGTTATTAGCGAATCTGTGCGTTGCATGTACACGAGGAAGAAGCCCGACGAGATGACGGTTGTTTGCGAGTCCTTCTTAGAACATCTTCGGGTACAAAGCCAGGTCCTGGTCAGTGCTCTCGAGTTGACGTGGCCCCCGGCAGGGTGGGCATTGTGTCGGCCCTCTCGACCACCACCGCAACCTACACTTCCTTACTTCGCCACTCGACGGTGAACTGAATCGAGCATGTGGACGGGACAGCAAGGAAATCTCCTTCTTGCCCGAGACCCGTCACTCCTCCCCGTCTCTTTCTCTCTCTCTCTCTCTCTCTCTCTGTGCTCTCTACAACCTTCCGCTCGCCATATCTACCGGCCGAGTCTCATGCCAGCTCCAAATGTCTGTCCAGTGTCCGCCACTACTACTGGCCAAGTAAGTTTCGACCTCGAGGCGATCAAGCTCAGGAACACGTATATCCACGACGGATCCACGGATCAAGGGACCGAGATTTAAGGGCCGCGCTCTTTGAAATGCGACCGCTGGTCATCGGTTACGGTATCGAGCGCCAACAATCAGGGAAAAAGCTCGCGCGCCGCTATCGTCCTCTATACTTCTTATATCGCGTCCGCTATAAATTCGCCGGCGCAATTTCTCTCAAGTTTGCCCGGCCGTTCGGCGTGCGCGCGGGGGCGAATCTATGAGGTAGTCGGATTCGGGTTCTCAGCAATTAGCCTCACGGGACTTCGGGAGTGGCTCGAAGATGGTCGGTACCAAGGTGGCTCCGGAAGGAGCCAACAGCTTCGGGTCCTTCGACAGCGGGCGAGAGGGCTCGCCGGTGGCGGCGTTACCCCCGCTCCATCGACGCGGTTTTAGTGTCTCGGGGAGTAATAACGTCTCGGGGTGTAGATTATACGGTGTCCGGCCAGGAACGGGCGAGTGCCCAGTTGGGTCCTCCGATGATGCAAGGTCCCCCGGTGCCACCGCCGTCCGGACATATATTAGCATTCTAACCAACCATTATTATATGCCTGGTGAGCCGCGTTGGGCCGAGAGAGCACTACCAACGCCCGTGTTGCGTACTTGGACCAAGTTTACCAACAATTCACCGGGGCTCGCGCTCTATAATGGCCCCACGGCTGCTTAATTTATCGCGGTCATAATTAATAGCTTTGTAATTTTCATACAGCCGTACACGGGCCGCGTCGCGGAATTTATGGATACGTTTTCGTTTGCGATTATCGATTTCACGCGCGCGCGCCCGCTAGCCCGCTAGCCCGCTAGCCCGCCCGCTCGCGCGTGCGAACTCGACGACGGTTAAAAACTCGTCGACGCGGTCGTCGATTGTCGAGCGACGACGAGGCCCCGTCGCTTCGTCGAATTTTCCCCCTCGTCGGCGGACTTGGTCCGGGCCATGAATGTGCGCGACGCTCATTTGCCGGGGATAGAGGGTGGCCGCGCACGAGCGTTGAAATATTTATACTGTTATTGCCGCCATCGCGCGCAACCGCTCGCTCGCCTCGGAAAAAACTTGAATTGCGTCGAGCGCGACGAGGCGACTTTTATCCGCGCGCGCGCGTGTGTGTATACGCCGCGACCATTCCCGATTATTTCCGTTTACGCGCAGAACGTAACTATCAAAGCGGCGGTAGGGAAAATTAGGATCAAGGTCGTCGCTCGTCGCTGGTAAACGCTCGACGCCGACGCTCGTGATGGCCGGAGTCGGCGCACGAAAATTTATTATTAAATATCCCTTTCGTCCGGTAAGTAGCTCCTTCTTTACGGCGCTTAAATATAAAATAAGTAGACGGGTGCAGCGGCAAGGTGCTCGCCACGATACCCGGCTGACTTGTGGCTCCATTAGCGCCCCCGCCCGGTAACGTATAGCATAATAAGAGTTTATGTGTCAGGTTGATGCGCCAGAAGGCTGCCAGACGAACTCCGCGGCATAGGAACTGTTATATTTTCATTATACCGCCGTGGTCGTAACGAAGGGTGCCTTCGATGAATCCTGGGGAATGGCGCCTCGCCGCGGTTATGGAGCTCGCTCGGTATTTAGATTCTTCCTCGCGCACACCATTTTTCCGGAAGTAAAACTTTAGTATGACTTAACTTCCGTTTAAGACTCCGATTAAGGTTTTTTTTCCAATGTTATGTATTATCGCTTTATAAAATGCCATGTTGCCTGAGCGAGATTGGCGTATTTCTTTTAAATAGCGATGCACAGTATCGATTTTTTTTGTATGAACAGTCGTAGTTAAGTAATACTTACTTACAGGAAAAGAATATCTAATTTGAAACAATTTTGCAAAAATTACGTCGCGCGCGTGTAATCGTGTTACGTTTCTTCGAGAAAAAGAAAAGTTACGAGATGGCTTTTAACTTGAATTTTGTCCCCATTTTACCGCCACGATCACGAAGTACGTTGCCGCGGCCTGCACGTCGCGGCGAGAAACTTAACTCCCACGGGGAGTTGGCCGTTATCAATAACGATCCATCATTTTGTAGCGTATCATTTTGACGCACGAGCCTATCAAATAGGTCGCAACAGCACGCCGACAGCACGCCAGCGGCGCGGCGCATTTCACGCACACGCGCGCGTAATCGAACGTCTTTCTCGTTCGTGGATATTGCCGACGCGCTCGTCTATACACGCAGGCCGGGCATTATGCAATCTTGGGGTAAACTTAGCACTTAGAGAGGACGGGGAGTTAATGCAACATCGTCAGGCAACGACGCCGGTGGAAGGACGACGCGATGGGCGGCGGCGGTCCATAGCCCGAACTCTCCCCGGGATCTCGGTGGGGTGGGTGGCTTCCAGAGACCAGGATGTATCCGTCCACCTAGCCCCTGTAAGCCAGGCGAAACCCCCTCCTTCGCCCCACCCCTCCGCATTTTGTCCCTCATTCGGTCCGGCTTCGGCCTCGCACCTATACCCACGCGAGAACGCCGCGATGGCCCCTTCACTATAGACACCATAGTTGCGGCTAGTTGGCCGTCACCTCTGCGTCGACGCTCCCTTGTCTCTTCGACTGATTCAATTTGCCCGCCTCGTGGCTGTTTAATTACTGGCCGGAGAGTGGACCGTGGCCGAGCAAGACAGAAAGGCCGGTCGTCGGTGGGAAGGGGTGAGTGAGCGGGGTGAGCGACAAAGAGGAGGAAGACGAGTAGCGAGCGAGCGCCTACGGGAAAAGAGGGATAGAGAAACGACGGGATGGACGACGAAGGAGGAGGAGGAGGAGGAGGAGGAGGAGGTGCAGGAGAGGGTCCACTCGAACTCCGCGCGCACACACCACTGACAACCCCGTCTACCGGTGTATTGGTGCCGCCGGTTCCGCTGCCACTAAGACACTAACGGAATAACGGCGCTCGCCGGTGGAGATTGTTGTTGATGCTAAAGTAACGGGTAGCCCTGAGGGGTCGCCGTTGCAGAGAGGACGAGAGCGAGAGAGAGAGAGGAGAGAATGAGAGAGGTAGATCGCGTGCGCCTGAGAAAGAAGGAGAGAGAGAGAGAGAGAAAGATAGAGTGAGGGACTAGACGGAAAGCTGTGCACGACGAGAGAGAGATGAGAGAGAAAGAGAGAGTGAGAGAGAGCTGACCGACCGGGAGTGAGGAAGGGGTTGGGTCAACCCTGCGACGTGTCTTGCAAACCGAGTGTACGCCGTCTACCCCTCTCCCACGTACCGTCCGTTCGCCGCCCCCGCATTCTCGAACTCGACGATGTCCTCCAGCTTTACGGTCGGTTTGGAATACGATTTTACTGCTATCGGATAAAGAGGCCGCCGCGGGAGCGTCCTCTAAATATCGATGGCCCGGCGCGAACGATCTGAAAGAGAACGCCGGCCGGCATAGCCGCCTTTTATAGCGGCGGCATCGTCGGCGTCGATCACGTAGAGGAAATACCTGGGCAACGCCTGAACGTGTACTGCCGGCAAAGTTTTTCAACCGAACCAGACGTGCTGTCGTTCAGAATTAATGACTTGTTCATGCTTTCTTTTTTGCACCTCCGCTTTCGAACGGAAAAAAGAGGCTTAAACACTAAGAAAAAACAAAGAAAAAGGCAACATAAGATAATCTATATCTGATACATATGTATATAATTTATAAAAACTTACATAGATAAGTTACACTAACCGTTAATTTGTAAGTCCGAGCGTTGAAGTTTTACGCGTGCACATATCATGTCTAGAACGTGGAAGTTTGTGAAAGTTTCACTTTCTACGCGAACAATATGCCGGGACGCGCGTTGAGCGTACGTCCATGTGCATTTGTTTTCGCATACATCTCGCGCGTTCGCTTAATCTAAATAAAATCTCCCATCTTAAAGATATTATCGCCTGTGCCGTAAATCACGGCGCAAATTACAGGGTTAAATTAACAGACAAATGACGTTCCAGGCATGGATATACGAGAACGCGGAGCAGAGAGGTTAATAAGGATGGTTAATTCGTGCGCGAAATAAATCGTATTTTTATTGACAGTCGCCTCGCGTGAGCCCGGACTGAGCGAAACGCACGCGAAAGTTTTCGCGCAGCGCGCAACCACGCGCAGATCCGTCTCGGCACATGTGTGGTGTGTGTTTAATAATAATCTTTCTCGGGATAAAATATATATCACGGTATCAGACGCTTTTACGAGCTATCGTCTTACGTGGCGCGTAGACGACGCGCGCTTCCCGAGGGCGACCTTGTACGGCGGGAATGCGAGACGCAAATTTGTCGAGCGAATGCACGCTGACGTCAGCCGTGGCGTTGCACCCATCCATCGAAGGAAAGGAGCGGACTTAATGGACGCACGGATGGACGGATGGACCGCAGGCACGCGGAGGCGAACTCTAAATTTACACACACCGGGCACCATCTCGCGCCATCGCGTATATCTCTATTATAAGACGACCATAAATTCCGGGATTCATTATCATAAATTGGATCGCCATCGGGTCGTGCACGTCAGCGACGGAATGCCCCTCCCCCCTCTCCCCCCGCGAAACGGAATAGCGTGTACTATAATAAAGCTCCGGGCTCTTTACAATGGCTCTCTTTCTCTTGGCCGCGGATATGTAATCCGCCGTCTATCCAAGGTCATTGGTCTCGGCGTAGACCGAATCGATATGCTCTTGAAGAAAATTAAGTCTTCTCTTTATCTCTCGCCGATGCGTTTCCGTCAACTCCGCCCCTCCTATTTGGGAATTGTTTTCTGATCGGATTCATTTGTCCTCTTCGGCTCGTGTCAAGTCGACTCGTCAAAGTTATCCACCTCAGAATACTCGCACTGAGAGAAGAAAAGTGATTGCAATTACCATAATTTAACTATTATGTATCGTTTTCGCTACCTATTTGTTTGAAAAAATTATAAATATAATTATTATTACTAACATTATAACAACAATTATAAAAATGGAGCTCCTAATCATAATAATTTTATCATGCAATTTATAGTCACAAATACCAAAAACACTTTTCCCTCAGTGTGATTATGTTGCTAGCGATATTTCGTGTAGTGGAAAATATTCCATAACGTTTCATAACGGAAGAGGATCTATCTTTATCTTGAAAGATATCTATTCGTGCCTCAAATACTTAAACGAAAATATTTCTCTTACGAAGAAATGTATGGACTTTTATTTAAAGGCAGATTAATAATAGAAACATATGTATGTATAACAACATTCTTCGATTTTTATATTTCAAAAATTCTAAAAAAATCAATATATGTTAGTTGAAATGATATAGGTAGTCCATCTATTTTCGCAAACTTATGCAACCGCAATACAAAATTTATTATTCATCGAAAGCTAAAGAGATATATAACGGTTCGTATATTTATCTCATACAGCAGATAGAAAATATAACCGTACAATCGGAGACTGTATCTTCTGACTGTGAATTAATTTACGGGCAACAGTTCGGTCAAAAGCTGACGGAATCAAGAGCGTTTCAGAGAGGCGGTATTCATCTTTCTCCGAAAGGTTCGCGTATCAAAGCGAGAATTAATCTGGCCGCGGCGCGCGAAAACTCGTGACAACTGCGCCCGCGATTGATTTACGTCGTTCACAATGTTTGCAAATGACTTCTGAGCAAGATGCAGCCTCGGACAGTTATTGCCACTTGGCGCGCATTTCCCCGCTCTTTCTCCTCCTCCCCCCCCCCCTCCGCTCCTCGTGTCCGCGTCCCTTTCGTCTTTTTCGCATACCCGCGAACGCGTCTTGTTCCGAGACCCCTCGACGTTTATGACGTTACACAACAGTAATTCTGTCGTTGTCAAGGTACGGCAAAGGGACAGAAGCTCGGAGATGGCCGCGAGAGTGCTCGTATTCGCGATGACAGAGGTACGAGTGGTAATCGAGAAGTCTTTATTTATCGCGACGCTGAAATTAGAATGACGACGTGCCGCGAAAGCGCACTGTTCATCCGGACGCATTACTCATGCTTAGTTTTTATCTGATGATATCGCGCTGTGGTGAAAAATAGCTCAAGAATTTCTCTTCTTGCAAGCAATATTTACCTTACGCGAAAAAATGTCAATGTTGTATCGGGAAGACTTAAGTGTTGAAGTTACGATGTAATGTTGTTCTCGCACAGTGTAATATTTCAAGATTTCGCAAAAAGAAAGAGCAGAAACTTAAACAGTTAATCAACAAACTTAGAAACTTGTTCGCACGAACGCTCCTGATATTTTATTAAACGCGCGGGCGCGGGCGAGCATCTTGAAACGAGAGAAGATCGAATATGAATATAGACGTGGATGCTGGAACGCCGCGCGGCGCGTTGCTCGTCGACGTAGATCAAAACAAAGCGGGGTACGTGTCCATGGGCGCAGATGCAGGTGCAGCCGACAAGGCGCGGCGCGCGCGTTGCACGTGTGTCGAGGTGGACGTGGGTTCGCGGAAGGGCACGTATATGCCCTGAACCCTTACAATGGCACTCGAGTAACGAGGATCTCGCCTCGTCAGTCAGCCTGAAAAATTCCTCGGCCCGTTTGCCTCTGCGCATTCGCACGCGCGAGAGAAGGATATCACGCTCTGCGTCTCCTCTCCGCGTTTCTCTATGTGTGTGTATGGTGTTGGCAATGCATACGCGTGTATTTTATGTATCTCGCGCGTGTGTACGGGCAACGCGCGCGACGTATATGCGATGGTGATGGTGGGCTTGTGGTGTCGGTGGTTGTTTGCAAGGGGGAGTCGCCTCGGTCGCTTCGGCGCTGGGCAATAAAGTGCGGCCCCGACGAGAAAGCTCACGTGTTCGCGTTTAGCATTTATCGAAATCCCGTGCGCGAGATCGTAACTCGAAAGTGCAGGCCTGCCTGCGTGTCATGCAGATAGGTTTAAAAGCTGAACGTGCCGCATTTACAAATGCGCTTCTCGCTCTCTCTCTCTCCCTTCCTCCCTCTTTCTTTCTCTCTCTCTCTCTCTTTCTCTCGCTCTCGTTTCCTTCTCTCGCCTCCTCCTTCGCCCTCTTCACCCTCACTCCTCTTCCGCACGCCGTTTCTCTGCGGCGAAACGCTCGCGCCGGCCTTAAGGTGGTTTTGTCGTTGTCGGATTCGTGCGCTCGTCTCCGTCGCGTGACACGAGCTGGAAAAAAAGTTCACGGATCCGTGTACACCCTCGCGGTACGCGACCGTGAAAATTGCGCGGATGCTGGAAAAACGCGGTAATCGGAAATGCGACGGTGGACCGCCGCGCGTAATTAATTTCTCAGTTCTTGTCGAGACGCGTGCCAGATAAAACCGCCAGTGACGATTGTATCTTAGTTGATCCAGTATGGAAGGTGCATATTAACAGATTCTCGTAAAAATTCCTTCGCAAATGTATTGCTATACAAAGGCTAAAGAGTTAATTTCGGTATTTGATGGATACTTTGAAACGCGAGATGGACACGTGCCACACAGAAGTCAAATCATATATTTCTTACGAGAAAGCGGCATCAGAAGAATGCGTAAAAGTCAACTTGTAAATTAGTTGTCCATCACTGGTCGTCGATGTAAAAGCTTCCGGGCACCGAGAAGTCGTAATGCTCAATCGTCCGTCCAGGAGCGCCCGCGCGTAAATCTCTCGCACGCGATACGGAAGTCACGAGTCTATAAAGCGCCGTCAAAGGAAGAAAAGATCGTACGGGCGGAGGAGAGGGTGACAGAACCGCTGAAAAGAAGTCTCGGAAGAAGGCGAAGCGAAGGGGGATCCCTGGAATGAGGAGGCCGTCGACTGCGTGACGAGCGGGGATAGTCAGTCGTGTGCGGGAGATCTGTACTCTCGCGCGCACGTGAGCGTGCGTGGAGCAGAAAGGGGAGGAGGAGGAGAGAGAGAGAGAGGGAGGAGGGGGGGTTGGAGCGAGAGAGCGAAGGAGGCGCCGCCGCACACGTATACATCCGACAACAAAAAGGGATCAATCCGCCGCTGGGTCGGGAGGAAACATAAATCGTGGCGGCGAGACAGTTTTGGAGGGCGAACGGCAAGCGGGCCCGGAGAAGTAGCGGTGTGATACAAACAAGATCCACTCGGCGACACGAGGCGGTAAATATATCGGGCGCGGCGAGGGAAAGACGGAATAAGTCCGTAAAGAGAGATAAAGAAGAGGAGGGCGGTGTGGGAATGCGTCGGGCGAACAAGGAGGGAAGGAATCGGGCGGGAACAGAAACTCTCCGATACGATGAAGCGCGGGAAGGTAGTCGATGCGAGAGCACCCGCGGCATCCCACTGCGAGCATCCTTTCCTCATCCCCTCCCCCCCCCCCGCCACCTCGGTTCTCATCCTCATTCTCCTCCTACCGCTGCTCCTGCAGGAACGTTTTATTTCGCGACGCGACACGACTGAGAGACAAGTGACCACATCGAACTGTCGTATTTCGGGCTGTCACCTGTCGAGGAGCAACGGGTTTCGCTCCTCACGAAGAAGTAACGCGACAGCGGCCGCCGGGGTGGGAGGCGAGGGGACGGGTTGAGAGGGATGACTTCTTAGCGCCCGTGCAAAAATAGCGCGCCCGTCCCTCTTCGCTCGCGGCCCTCGTCCCTCTTCTCCGTCTTCTTCGTATCCTCTTCTGTCGGCGAGCGTCTCCGAGCGGGGAGATCTCCTCGGGGCCACCGTGTCGGAAGACACGGGTCCACTATAAGTGTGTCACGATGCGTCTCTCTCCGTGATGATACCCGACGCCACTCCCGTTGCTGCCAGTTATCATGCATAGGCGCGCGACGAAGATTTTATCGAGTCTAATTAATTGCGTTCGCACAATATTTGTCTTATAATATTCGAACTTCTAGCTAGACTAACTAGACTATAGAGACACGCGGGAACGAGTTTGCGACTCGCGATAAAGAGTCGGAAAATTCGTGAAATGAATTTTATCCCATTTTTCGGGATATATTGAAAAAATGACGAAAACAAGCTTTCATATATTCTCGAGCATTTCTCGAAAACAAACTTTTACATACACACGTTACTCTCGCAACAGAAAGCGCAATGCGATATTTTTGAATAAATGAGATATTTTTATGTGATGATTATCATCTATATTTTAAAATAAATTACATAATGCCACACGCAAACACACGCGATATCCGTAGCATAAAGAATGTGTTTTAACAATAAAATTTATTTTATACATTAGAATAACATGCCAAATGGTGTAAATTATCAATAATAAATAACGCGCACATTGAAGCAAAATTAATGATAACAGAATCGAAATTCCGTGATCTCTGTCGAAACGTCATGCGGCTATAGGCATTAAAACAATTTCCATTTGAAATATCCCTCGCGGTACGTTTTAAAGCAGTCACGTTCAACGGAATAGCTATATGCAATGAAATCGTAGAAAGACGAAGGGCGAAGGGAGAGTCGAGTGCGGAAGCTAGAGAGGAGGCGAAAAGGGCAAAGAGAAAGAAGAGAGAGAGAGAGAGAGAGGGAGAGGAACAAGAACTTCCCCGGGTCAGTGCCTCGGCTGTCCGTCAAACGGTCACCTCGCGCGTGCACTCCTGCTGAATAGTTTTGCTCTCTTTCTTTCCTACCTCGCTTAAGGCCTCATCCACACCGCGCGCGGATCGCGGGACGGAAGGCCGCGGGAACGGGCTCTCGTCGAGAGATCAACGCGAGAGTTCTGCCTGCCTTAATGGAGACACGTTCGCGCGAGCCGCCTCTCACGGCGGCAAAACCGATTTATCTGCGCCCACGTTTCTTTCCCCGTCGCCTCCGCTTCCCGCTGCCTCGCTGCCTCCTTCCCGCGGCCGAGAATCCTCTTCGTAACCGAGTTTGTCCCCGACACGCTCTCGCCCTCTCTCTCTCTCTCTCTCTCTCTCTCTCTCTGTCTCCCCCCCCCCTTCCCTTTCTCCCTCGTGTATGTTAGACTCTCCTTTATACCGTCGCACTCCCTCGTGTTCGCGTACGTTCGAGGATCGTGTCTTACACGGGAATATTTCACTTTTCCGTGTTGCCGCGGCGAGAAAAACGAAGGGTCGTCCCGCGCGCGCCAGTGTCGAGGGGCGGAAGGGATGCCAACGAGACGTGTAAAAATTCGATTTCCCTCGCCTCTCCGAGAGAATCGAATTCGCTGTTTACAGAAACGACGCATCTGGTTAACAAAGAGTAAAGATAAAACTCGTGATTGGGCATAGTAATGTGTGACAAACACGGCGTCCAATTTAATAAACGAGTTTTTAATTTAAGACTTGACTTTTAATTCTCCATTTCTGCGCGCTTGTTAAACTCACAGCCGTTATTTTAACGACTTCAGTTAATCAACGAGCCCGTTTCTGCCAAATGTGTTCGACGAAAACTTGATTTATGTTTTTCTGAAGAAATATAAATAAAGAATATAATTCATTCGTTTTCGCGCAGATTTGGCTAGACAAATGTGATAAATTTTCGATCAAGTATAAGATGAAATACGAATCGCGAACGACTTCTGCTTTCTTCTTCCGTCTATTTTTACTGCCTGGCTTTCGTCTGGCAATCGCGACGTCCGACAAGTCGCGACAATTCATTTAACACACCGATGTTTATTCGCGAGTCGTAAATGCTAATTTCGGGCTGGCCGGACTTTGAGATCGCCACCGATCTCTCGGCGCGATACTGTATTCAAATTATCGCCACTCGCGATCGTAAAAAAAAAGAAGAAGAAGAAAAGACGAAAACGAAGTCCTTGATGCCTGTCGTAGCGCAGCGAGGACGTAGATCAGTCAGAATTATAGCCGTCAGTCGACGAAATCGCGGCTGATGTCGCGCGTCGATGTCCCGGGTATCCGTGAACGCGCGCGCGATCCATAAAGTACGACGACCTCACTCCGGCGCGGATACGGATTCCTCGGAGTCGTCGTCGTCGCCGTTCGCAGTTCGAATAAAGTCGTAACTTAGCGCGCGGACACGACAAACAGCCGCCAGCCTATCGATGCAGATTTGCAAAATGTCACAGTTCGATGCTGAATTACGATCGTCGAATCGCCTCGGTTAGTTTCGAGGCGACATTTCTCCGGACGAGGCGCCCGCGAGGAGCTCGTAAAAATACATTCCCACCTACGCCCCGGGAGAGGTGGAGGGAGGGGGGGAGGAGAGAAAGAGAGAAACGGCCCGATCGCGTCGCCGTCAAACGCTCGTAAGTCGCGCGAATTTACGATTAATACGGCTCGGAGCCGCCAGGTACCCGGCGTAATTATAGTCAGCCATGAGTCATTTGGAGGGGGGAACCGCGAATCAACGCTGCGACGTTGCCTCCTGACTTAATTCGTTCGCCGCGGACTCGTTTCACTTTGGTTTATCGATACAACGCGGTCGTACGTAACCGCGAGCTGACGTCGCGGGGGGGCTCCCCCCTCCTCTCCTTTTTTTCGCGGCCGAAGATACGTTCATAACCCGTCGTCGATAACGTGTATTTACGATCGTCGACGCGCGGCCGGATACCATCGAGATCCTGTCGTTCAAGGTGGACCCGGACCGCTGGCATAAAAAAGGCTTCCCCACCTTAAGATAAGGCCGAATGGTATATCGGCGAATAAAATCGTAGATCACTGGGGGATTCGGCCCCGAGCTTCGTCCGAGGGTGGACATTGTATAACGGAGGACTCCGAAGGACGTGAGTCCGATCTACGTGCAGTATCCCGCGACTTTCGAAAACGGAGTCATCGTATTCGCGTTTTTCGCATTTAACTCCAAAGATACTCACTCCTTAACTGTCGTTTCGAGTTTTACGCGCACTCGGGCGTTCTACACTGATCGAATGCAATTCAGATTCCGGCTTGGAAATCTCACACGTTCGAGAGTATCGAAAATCGAGAGTATTGAAACGTGGTGCTCCACAAGTGCGCACAAGTACAATTTTTCTCTCGGGAAACTCTCCGCGAAATTCGCATGTGACACATATCGGAGGAAATCTTGCAAGAGATAATTCCGCGTAGCTCCGCGATGACGCAGCGCGGGTGATGTTACGACGCGCGAACATTGCGGCGAGTGCTCTTGGCGCGCGGGGTCGTAGATTTCGCAAAGGGAAAAAGTCACGAAGGCGAGAGGAGAGGGAGAGCTCGTATAAAGCGGAACTAGAATCTATCAAAAAGAGAAAAGTCGGGGGATCCTAGCAGGCGAGAGATCGTGCGAGACCGTGTTCCGTGGAAGGGCGGGCGCGGCAGCGGCGTAGTGAAGGGGGCAGCGGGGCGGGGGAGGGTAAGGGAGCTCGAGGGCGAAGGGAGCGGAGGGACGCGGGGGGACGTAGAGCCGGCGAGCCCGAGTTTGCCCAGGAGGCAATGAAGTACGTCACGGGGATGATGGACGTCTCCGCATAAACCTGACGAGTGACTCGTGGCGCCTTCAGGAACGACTC
Source organism: Wasmannia auropunctata (assembly GCF_000956235.1). NCBI lineage: Eukaryota > Metazoa > Arthropoda > Insecta > Hymenoptera > Formicidae > Wasmannia > Wasmannia auropunctata. The sequence goes on from NW_012026890.1 coordinate 4,641,078, forward strand.
TGAGGAGCCTCCTACATCACTTTTATTACGGCCGTCCTCATTTTCATATCTCATAAAACCTCGAGGGCTCCGCGCTGTTCGCTCGTGGACGAGCTTGATATACGTATAATCCGCGATCTGACTTACGTGGCGAAATTATCAGGGCCCTCCCCTCTCCTCCTCCACCCCACGCCCTCCCCCTTCCGTCGCCGCTCCAATGGCTCCATTGTTATTCCTCGAACGCAGCTTCGGCTTTTTTTTTCACGCGTCATTTGCGATCGCCAATTAGGTGTCTCTCCCCCACGCGCGTCATGTTTAAATCCCGATTGTCAAGATTGATCTGCAAGAATCTTGCGTCACTTGATTTTTGTTTTCGCTCGCGAGTGCGATAATCTAAGCGAGCGAAAACTATCGGCTCTACGGCAAAATTGTGCAATCTGTCGTGGGTGCGGCTAATAACGTTCGCAAATAATCGCTGCCCGTTATGCTGATTTGAAGGAAATGTTAAATTGTCATTTGCAGATGTAGTAAATTACGCTGATACCGATTCTGACTTATACGATGTTTCCATGGGAATTGTAATATCGCTAATAAATACATAGCTAGATTTAAACGATACGATTACGTACGTCTGTCAACCAGTTAAACTGGATTCAATGTGAATTTATTACCGCCTGCAGTCGCGACTCAACTGTAAACATCGTATTAGAACTAGTTTCTGCCTAACGGCAGAAAATCTGAAATCGATCGATTAAGATAAAGATTAATTTTTTTCCTGTTGTGATAACTCGGGTCTTTTAGCTTTTAATATGTTCAATTTTTTAATCTGTTCGAATTATCTTTCTAACATTCTATACATTCTAATGTGCACTTTCACTCAATTCGCCGTTGGCATATAATTCGACGCGTCACGGAGTTCATCGTTAATCGCGTGTCACTTCGCTGTACGTACGTGTTGATACGAAAACAACGTTGAGATAAAAACAACATGGTCAGATGTAGAATTGTCAGGTGCACAGAAATGCGAAAGTTAGAGTCAATCAGTGAGAACGCAATTCGCGTACCTCGTACATCTGCCCGCATTCAAGTAACGTCCCGCTACGTGAATCGCGCAACGCGCGCGATCGCGCATTTCGCGGAAATCTCACTTCGCAACCTCGCAACGGATCGCCGCCGTTCGAACTTCGTCAGGATTCCTAGAAACACACTCCTTATATCGCACTCTTATTTATCAGGGCGAGGGACGAGGAGAAGGAGGAGGAGGTGGGTGGCAGGGGGAGGGAAGGGGGTGGCAGGGGGGTTTGCTCTCAACCGCCGGCAGCAGGACGGTCGTGAGTGCCGGTGCGCTGCCGGCGACAGTGAATGACTGCGCTGCACGTGACACGAGACTGACAGGTTTATGCGAGCGCGCGTGTGGGAACATAAAAGGGAACACGTAGCTAGCTGCCTGCCTGCCCGTGATGTACGTCTGTTTGTGTAAGTGACACGGAGTGAGTGAGTGACACGTCTCACCCTGGCAAGTCGACCCCTCGCCCCCCCCCTCCTCCGCCCGCCCCTCCTGCTCCCCTTGCCGGCCCCCCTCGCAACCCCCTCGTCGCCGTTCTACGCCGCGAACACTCCGCCGTATGTTATACCGCGCGCGGCTCTCGTACGAACGCGGACTTCGACGCGGAGTTCGCCCTCTCCTCTAACTCCCTCTCGTCACTTCCCTTCTCCTCCACCATTCCCGACACGGTAGTTCTCGCGCCGGTCTTTGTTGACTGTCGCGCGGCTGACGTCATGCCGCCGCCTGCACTTGACGCCGCCGCGAGGCTGCAAAGAGGACTCCGGGCGACCGAGAGCGATCTCGCGCGCTGCTTCCGATTCTGAAGTGCCCGGCCGCCAATTCGGACACGCCATCGCGGGCGTGGCGGCGATCGGGCGACGGGCATCCGCGGTCCATTCCGGCAGTCCATCACGGCGCTCGCGAGCGATTTTTGACGCCGTCGATTATTGATTCGAACAGAATAACGTTTAATAATTGATACGTGAGTGGTTTATTTTGAAAATGTATCCCGCTCGAAGAGAAAACTAATAATAGGAATGGCATACATTCAATAGGGATTTAGATTTATATGATATTATTATGTGATATTATTATTATTAAGTTATTATTGGTTGTTATTATTGAACTAAATTGTGTCCTTATGTTCGATATAATTATCCCCCGCGAAAGGCAAAATTTCTAATTTGACTAGAAATCTCTCTTACTCCGTATATAGTTTTTGTTTAAAGGCTATTAAATTCTACACGTACATTCAATACCCAAATAGATCGGTCCCCGTTTGCATCATCGTAAAAGAAGATTATTGACGTAACTTCGCGTTTATGGGCATCCGCCGGATGCGCGCCACGATTAAAAGCGGCAACAACGTAAGGCAACTCGTACTCGCGGACGCTGTGGGATCGGTTATACGATGACAGGATATTATCCCCGTTGAAATCCATCGGACAGCCGAGAGAAGGTGGCCGGTCCGTGCCGGCCGATGCGCCTTAAGTGCGTCCCGACGATGCGTTTACGGCCCCGCGGGATCGCGCGATGGTCCACGTAACTCGCACGGCATGCGTCCCTGATGTCAATCCGCATTACCCTTTCTCACGTTAATGAACGGCCGACGAAAACGCTCGTCTCGCGCTCGGCTCGACGACGCGTAGTGCCGCCGCCGCCGCGTCGCGTTGCGCCTCTTCCTGGAATGCTCTCTCGCGGTCTTGACGACCAATTAGCGTTTCGCAAAAGTGCGACGCAAGCGGCGAGATACGCGAGCGCGCTTCCTCGCACTGCAGGTGGTTCACCCCTTGTTTCACCGGCATTAAGATCTCGTTCGAATATTCTTGCTCGGACGGCCAATTATCGGCGCGAAACCACTAATTATAGCGTTCGGTTCGAGTTGGCTCTACGTCGACGAGCGAATGATACTTTTTAGTGCGTTATACGAGCGCGCGACTGTTGACGTCGATCGAAATAGTGGATCCGACCGTATGCGTATTTATACTCTGTAGGCGCGATATAACCCTGTAACCGCTATAACCCTCGAATGCGCTCGATAGTCAATCGACAATATAACATCCATATAATTAATTTTTATAGCGCTAAGTGTTAACGTAAATGGATGGTATCGCGACATGATAAAACTGTAATGGAACAATGTAGTACTCGTGTCAAGTGGTGCATATCGCGTGCCATTGAAACAGTTTGCCGCGTGAAAATATTTTCATGAATCTCGACATTCGGGTTTTTTTTCTCTGTTAGTCAAACGAATTTTAAATATGGCACACACATTTATATATTATATTCAAAATAATTCAATATATATAATATAATATATTTTTTTTAATTCAGCAATTATGACGTATCTATATATACATCATATTTGCTGATAATTTCTAAAATAAAACCAACTTATTATTAAATTAAATTGCGTCCGCAATGGAAACGCTATCATATTTTGTTTTCAATCAATCGATTCATCTCTTCAACATAGATCTTAATATCTGCTCGGATTCAGTATTCGGTGATTCTTTCGACTAGAATAGGGGACAACAAGCGACATCCACGTGAAGCTTTATACGCGTCGCACGTACGGTAAGAGAAGAGACGAGTTTGATGTATGGAAAGTCCAAGTAGCTGAGAAATCTGAGGTCCTCACGCCACGGCGACGTCGCTGCTAATCTCGATACGGTGACACATTCGCGCGTCCACTGTAAAAACTCGTCCGCTGTCGAGATGAAGGAGGTGGAAGCCAGCGGTGACAACTTGTTTTCCTACGTCGCTATACTCCGAGCAGATTTACGCCTTTACCTCTCTCGGTGCGGTCGGTCGCTGTCGGTCGGAAGACGGTTACGCGGTTACACCGCGCGTGCAGTCCTTTCCGCGCGTTTCATAATTATGTTTTTATCAAGGCTGCATCTGCAAAACCGCGCGCCGCGCGAGCGAAATTTTAACGTGGCGGGCGCCCCCCTCCTGCCGCGCGATACGCATGATTAAAACGCATTCGCGAGATAACGACTGGATTTTAATTAAGCGAAGACAATTAGCTTTTTCAATTGTCGCGCGAATTCGTGCGGCGGATCGAAAGTGCAGAAATCCAGAGGCGGCGGTGGGCGAGTCAGGGGGGAGTCAGAGGGAGGGAGTAGAGACGAGAGGTCGAAAGCTCGGCGTTGTTGAAATTTACGCAACGGCAACCAGCGACCTTTCCTTTACTTCCATCTAATTCAAAACTATAAATCGAGGGCGTCTGTTGTATGTATGACGGCGGGCTGGCGTGAACCTACGAGAGCTTGGAGAACGAACGAACGAACGAACGAACGAACGAACGAACGGGCGAACGAGCGAGCGAGCGAGCGAGCGGCGGAAAGAGAAAGAAAGCCGGCGGCGGAAGGGTAGGAGAGCGAGAAAGAGTGGCAGCAAGAGGGAGAGTAGGGCCGGGATGAGGGGGGAAGCGCGAGGAGGGTCTGCAGAGCCAGAGTAACGTAACAGATGCTGCACAATAAACACCTCCCGTCACTTCGCTCCATAAATCGCGCGGCGGGCTCCTAGAAGAAACATTCAACCTCCATCTACTCCTCATCCTCCTTCCGAACCCCAGCCACCATCCCAGACATCCCCCGCCTTTCGTGCCAACACGTCGCAGCGTGTTCATCCATGGATAGCACGAATCGCGTTAAAGCCCCAGAGGACGGAGGTAAATCGCCAACTAGCGATTTTCTGCATCTCCGTCTACGGGCGTTGCGGCGATGCGTATCCGGGATGGCCGTACGTTTACGCATCCTCCGTTTATGTCGAGCGATTCTTCGCCCTAGATAAATGGAGGATGTCGAATCGATCGTGACGAAGTTGCAACGCTTATTGTTGGTCATTAAAGGAGGCGTTTAATTCTTTTTACTGAGAGAGCGAGCGTATATTCATCTTACGTTTAGATTTCTCGTCCGAATTTCGTGACAATTAATTAAAAGGTAATTATTGACAGGTAAAGTTTTTACGATTACTTCAGATAAGAATACAGGTGAAACTGTTCCCTGTTCGCGAGACGATTTATAATAAGGTTTAGAAATTTAAATATGAGCTAATAAGTATTGCGTGCTGGTATTTGTTTTATTTAATCCCGCGTGAAATTCGTGTGAAATTAATTTGCTTCTTGTTTATAATACTACCGTGGAAGTGAGATTAAAGTGAACAAACGCGCGATTATTCGACGTTCAGAAACTTCAACACGTCACATGTAAGTAAAAGGACAAAGGAAATGGGACGACCATTTTGATTAGGAGTTCATTAATTTATTTCCTCGCTTTCAACGAGCTTGCTAACTTCCTCCTTCGCGCTTTTTTGCACGAGTTCTTTTGCAATTCCTCCCTTTCTCTGTTTCCTTCTCTCTCTCTCTCTCTCTCTTTCTCTTTCTCTCTTCGACTCACCAGATCAGACTTCGTCTTCCCACCTTCTTCGCGGATCTCAAAGTAGGGCGCTCGAGGTGAGGGCTGGCGAGCCAGCGGGGTTGTCGGCCACAAGATTTACAAGAGCGGAGGCCTCGAGGGTTACGACTCGTTATTATATGCTTTAATTACAGCTCGCGGTAATGAACTATGTTTAACCGTAACGTGGTAGGCTTGGCAATAAATTAACGGCGTGGAAAATACTAAATCACAACTTTGCCGATGCTGCCGAGTAGATAATCGGACGCCGAAACAACTGTATACGGGCGTGCAGCGCGACGCCCACAATGAACGCATCTATATTATGCGAACGCGCGAGCGAGCGCGAAACACGTTTGCTTCGCGATTCAAATTATCGAGGATAAAAGACACAACTGGAAAATCAGAGAAAGGTGAATCACCGTCACGCTTCCTCAGAGCTCGCGGTTCACGGCCGACCGACACTGGACACTCTTGTGTCTTGAGGGACGGAAAGAAATAGGATAGAGAGAAGGAGAGCTGACGTCCCGAGGAAAGGGGAGGTTACCGAGTCAGAATTTATCGGTTTCTAATTAAAGACCGCGTTACCATCGAAAGGAGGGCACGATTCCGTGCAGCGATTCGAATTAAACCCTCAATTCCGGGTAAGGAATATAGTCGCCGACCCGCGCCCCATCACCTACATAGCCGCCTCTTGTTTTCCTGAGTCTTCCATCGGCCATTTGTCTCTCTCTACGCAACCCGCCTTAAGCCGCTCGATCCCGGTAACGCTACGTAGCAATTAGAAATATCTATGCATCGCGTAAAGATAGAGTCATATACCGCGAGTATACACGCTTAATGAAATTTTACACTCTTAAGAGACGTAAACGCATTTGGATGTTTTTATTACGTTTGAAGAATTTAACAAAGAAGTGCGCCCATGCGGATTATAAACGCCGCGTAAAGATGAACTAAAATATATGAAATATAAATATATGAACTAAAAACTATATCGAAACTATAAAGATGAACAAAATTGTTTCCTATTAAAAAAAAAATTTCTTTTAGAGAAAGCGATTTCGTATAACTCCCGCAAACTTGTAGCATACAAACTTGCAGAGTATCATAAGAAAAAAAGAACATTGTAAGATTGAATTTATGCGTCGTCAGTAAGACTGGACGTCTTTCGGAGAACGCCCGTATGTACGTTATATCCTCGTTACAGAGGCATGCGTCAATTGGGATTTATGCGTTTGAAATTGCGCGGCTCGCGACGAGCCCTCTCTCGCTCTCGGCTCTCGCGTCCAGCTTCGCTAGCTCGTGTGCTGTCACGAGAACCGAATTCCACGATCGCCACCTTCAAAACGAGACTTTAATGCTCGCGGGCTGAGCAACGCGCTTTCCGGCGCGTTGTGCTCTCGAAACAATCGCGGCGGCGCGCGTGTTGCTGCGAATTCAATTCAATCGCGACACGGAGGTAATGCGGAGGAATGCGCGAGGAGAGCGGCTTCTCCCCACCCTCCTCCCCTCTGGCTACGAGAAACGTGCCCCCTAGTCCCGGGCGCGTCTCGGAATAAAGTGAGCGTTACCACGTCGGAGAGGCAGAGTCCCGCGGCGTGCTCACGCGATAGCCGGCGATTATTTCCTATTATTTACCTTATTATTTAGGTCCGTGAGACTGGACAACTCCGGCGGGGCGGAGGGGGAGGGAGGGGAGGGGGGGTGACGTCGAGGGACGAGGGAGGGACCCCGCGGAGGTTAGGGGCAACCGTGGCCGCGCGCGGCCGTATTGATCTTATCCCCCGACATGAGAAATGCCCGCCGGTTTAATAAACTCCCGGGACTTATGAAGCACGTCAGGGTGATTCACGGCCGCCTCATTGAGTCGTATTTATACAACCGCGGCTGATAGATTTATGGAGGACAGCGCAGCGTGGTCCCTCCTGCCCCCTTCGTCCTCTGCCCCCCTCCCCTCCCCTCCCCTTCTCGCCCCGTCCCGTCATCCTCCCCCACTAACCACTTTCCCCCCTCGGTATATCCCACCTCCTTCGTCCTGCATCTCCTCCTCCACCTTCTCTTCTTCTACCACCTCTTCCTTTTTCCGCCACACTCTCTTTCGTATTATCGCGCACGTACACGTGTTCAGAAGCAACACGCGAGTATTCCATTTCACATGGACGTTGATCGTTCATCTATGTGCGCATCGGCGCGAGAGGTGGCGGAGGAGAGGGGGGGGGGGTGTTGGAGGGCAGAGACGGCAAGATGCGCGGCAACAGACGAAGGATCAGAAGACGCGAGAGTACAGAAATGAAAGAGAGAAAGGAGAGACACGCGGACGAAGCCATAGCCGACGTGGCGTCATGGCAGGGTGAAAAGGAGAGTAGAGAAGAAAAACATAGGGAGAGAGAGAGAGAGAAAGAGAAGACGGGGAAAGAGGGGGCGGGTGGCCGTTCGACGGAACATGGTGGACCGTCCATGGATGTCAGGAGAGGCCCATGGCGTCACACATGCACCTCACCTCGCCATCCGGGCGAGAGCAAGCAGCCTTATAAAGTAGCCGGGCTACGATTTAATCCGAAATTTATTTCCTCCATTAGTAAGGGCTTGTCTCGGGGCCCCGAGCGCGTGAGTGAGAGGCTGACGAGGACGACGCTGCCTTCTCCGACACCGCCCCGCTGCTCCCCGTCTTGTCTCGCTCGAACCTCGTACGCCTCTCCTCTCCTCTCTCTCTCTCTCTCTCCCCCTTGTGGGAGCGTCGGAATGCGCGACGGTGCACCGGTGCATCGCAAGCACACCACTACATTATGACTCCTATATCGCCATCTTTATTATATCCGCGGCGCACCGGTGTCCGCGGTCGCGTTTGACAAGCGTCGTTTCTTCCTACTCGTCTTCTTCCCTTTTTTCCTCTCCCTCCCCGCCCCCCTCCTCTGTCTTCTCTCGCGCGCCGAGAAGGCATCTTCTTTTTTGGCAAATCACTGCCGGTGGATTCAAGGCCCCTCGGCGCGAACCTCGAGACGTCGCATCGCGTCGCGCCGCACCACGCCGGGATCGCTCAATGGAGAACTCACTCGAGGAGATCCCTCCGGGTGTCCGTTCCGTCGTGACGCGAATAGTCGAGGATTAACACGCTGCGGGGAGAACGGCGCATCACTTCGCGATTTAACCTCTGCTTTCATAGTCATTGCTATTGGTAACAACACCGCGTTGCAATCTCTTGGTTTGTAGATTCTCTGTCTCTCTTTACATTATCTATAATCTTCAATCTCCAAGAAACTTTTCCTCTTCATTTATTTCATTCAATTTTTTATCGACACAATATTTTAATCTAGTGACAATAAAAAGATTTATTACGTAATTAAAAGTTGTGCGCGTCTATATACTTATATTCTTTGATGTTATGATGTTAATAATCTCTATCGATCTAACTGTATTATTTTTCTCCTTAATCAAGAACATAAATTTGATCTACATATAAATATAAATATTTTGCAAAAAAAAATGTTTGTTACTGTATTATTTAAAATTTAAATTTACATTGGTCTCTCTTGAGTCAGATTTTCCAATGGCTTCAAAATTGTCACGGTTCAGGCATAATAATTTTATAACGTGCGAATTTCGTTATTCTTTCGCGCTCTGATAGACATCGTGACGCCGTAAGATGACAAGACAGATTCAAGCACCTCGGAACTCGCAGTCTCTCGCGGTCCTTCAGCGATAGAAGCCGGCCGCCGCGACGCGCGATTATTTTCATTCACAGTTCGACTGAAAAGGCGTATGAGGATGAAAGATGAGAGCACATTACGTAGACCATAGACGGAGGCGCTGCGTAAGATACGCATCGTCCGGACCGACAAATTGCCTTCCCTCTTCTTTCTGGAGGATCGGTAGTTTGGTAGGTGGGTAGATGCAGTCGGTAGGAAGGTTACGTGCCGAGAGGTCGTAGGGTGGGGGTTGACGTCTCAGTCAGCGAGAAAGAAAGGGAGAGAGGGAGAGAGCGCGAGGGCGAGGAAGAGGGGCTGATGTAAGAAGAGAGCGAGCGAAAGACCCCGGGTACATGGCCTGGCACGATCTTCCTCGATCTTCTTCCACGGTGGTCGTTTCATCCCCTGGGGGGATCGAGGTGGATAGATCACTTTATTACGTCAGGCAGGCTGACGTTGCATTAGACTAACAGAAAAAACTCCTCGCGAGTGTAGCTAAGCTCCGTGCCAAGAGCATGAATGAGAATTTTTGGACAGGGAGCGTATAAAAATGCGCAGCTAATTATGAGTATGTAATAACATATAATTAAATCGTTAACAAGTAAAATTTGACGGAGAAAATTAATAGACGTCGGAGTGGAAGGTACAAAGCTAAACCAAGTACTTTGGAGTAAATGTAAAGGTGTAATAATAATTGAACAGTGAAACGCTGAATTTAAATTATAGAAAGTGGTTTACCCCGAAATAATTTGAAATTTCTAAACATTATCTTTATTCTCTCATTTTCATTCTCGTTCAATTATTACGACATGACTAACAACAAAAGGATGTTGTATCAACATCAGGAAAGTGTGATTTTGTCACATTTCTAAGAATTTGTGTATTATTAGGATAAGCCGTATAAACTAGAAGGCATGAAGTCAGTCATGCGTGAGTAGCCGGCCTAGTCGCGATTGTAACAGAAGAAAAAAATTACGGGCAACAAGTGGGTGATCGCTGACCCTAATCCTTCGAAGAACCTGTGAGGGGACAGTATGCGCGAGGGAAAGGGGGAGAGCCGAGATCGCGACCCGCGCATTTGTGTATTACAATGGGAACGTAAGTGGATAGGGTCGAGACCTGGTGGACCGTGGCCATTATACAGCATTAGAAATCGAGTACAAACAATCGCCGTCTGATCGCCAGCAGATCGTAGGAGTCCGTGTCGGTACGGCCCGCGAGAACCAGTTTGTCGCCGTAATATTGGAACGGATTCGAATTGTGTCGTATCAACGGGTCGGCGAACGCGATCTAGGAATGGGCGGCGGCACGCGCTCTCGGACGAAGGGAAGGAACGGCGACGGCCGCGCTACAGGGAGAGGAAGGGCGGAAGGCCGCAATGTTACGTAGGCGAATTAATCATTCGTTAAGCAACGCCGCCTTGTCAAATGCTAATTTTACCGCTCGCGGTTTATACGCGTCAAACGCCAATTGTAAACGAGAATACCGCGCTTGTATGCGCGCGCGCGCGCGCGTTATCAGTGACGGGGGATCGGCCGTGAGGCTCCGGCCAGTTTCTCCGAGATGTGACAGTTAATGACGAAACACACGAGGGAGATAAATCATCCCGCGGGTCTTGAGGAGAGCGGTCGAAGCCTCGCGCTTCGAGCTCTTGCGCGCAGCTCTCTTTTATTGCTTCCTGACAATCGTGAGATCGAAAGAGCGCTTCATCAGCCGACGACGTGACGGCCGCGTGGCCTTCGGATCTCAATGACGGTCGATCGAAGAAATCGCGAGCACACACAGATATAATTCTCTCCTTATATCGCGTCTCTTTATATATCGCGAAGGAACCCCTTTAGTTTACAGGCGGCCTAAGAGATGGCGCGAGCAGGGAGATGATAGGACGAGGATGTGAAGAGTTTCAAAACCACAAATATGTTTGCTCTGCGTCACATGATGATAAGCAAGCAATTATCATTAAAGTAATAGTAATAAAAGTAGAATAATTATCTTAAAACATAACGATATCTTACGTTGCGATATCTTCCAATTTCAAAATCTTAATCCTATTCTGGGATTAAATGATAGGAAATGCCAAATAAAACATCTAATGATTTTTTAGATAACATTTAACAGCCAACAGTTTCTTTAATTTATAATATAAATATTATTATGATTTATTTACATCAGTGTATTTAAATCATTTTAAATAACGTGATCATCTCTGTGTCAAAGTTTGTTATGAACAGTAACAACGAGACACTATTGCAAGATCCTCTCTCGAGCCTCGTGACGCTATAACGATTTAGTTTAGAAACGTAATCGCGAGGCAAGTTACGGCCATTGTTGCGATATACAGCCGCGCGAGACGTCGCATTGATAAATGATAGACTGACGATCAAGATTACTTATTTCTGAAAGGCTCTTTATCCGCGCGGACGTCGCCGCGCGATCATTCTTTCAACGAGAGCCCCGCCGTCAATGCGCGCGCTCGCTCACGAACGGCCTCGATCGACGCTCGAGCCGCGTGAGTGTTTGCCTTCCTTTGTCGATCGTCCTCTTATTATCCAACCCGCGAACTCATGACGTTCGAACTGTAGCGACGGCTTTGTCGGCCGAAGCGCGAGCGAATGCGGAATACATTTGAGAATGAGTTTCTCGGCAAAGGTGACGCGGACGAGGTGACAGGTCAGCGACCGGTCGCCTCACCTGTTCCCTTCTTCCTCCTCCTCCTCTCCTTCTGATTGTCCGACACCACCCTTCGATCGGCGACGATGTCCCACAACCGGGATCAACTGTCTTTCTCGCTCTCCTCATTTTTTTGATCGTTCGTCCCAAACCCCGCGCTTCTTCTCTTGTATAGATATACTGCTTATAATGCGCCAATGGTCCCTCTCCCCAGCTCTATACACGCCGACACTCGCTTCGTTGTCACGTTCACGTAGGTGCGCGGCGCGTTCGCGTGTGCACGATGGTCACTCGCCATAAATCAGATTCCCGTGAGATAAGTGTGCCTAGCCGCTTCTCTCCGTTGAGTTTTATCGGGCGTACCGGCGCCGCGTGCTAATTAAACTGACGTGAAATAATCGCGGCCGTTTCACGATTGATCGTTGATCGAGGCCGTGTCCGAGTGCCCAGCGCGCTCCGCGTCCGCCTTCTGCCGCCCCGTCCGCCTCGGGAGGATCCCCCGGATCCTCCGCGATTTTTTAAGGACCCAACTCGCGCCGCGACATCGCCGCGTTAGTCTTGAAAACGGTCCCACGTCCGCCACGCGGTGCCGGTATGTCCGATAAAACGATAACAACGCGTTACTCTCTGTCGATGGCAAATTAACGATGACAGTCATCAGGAAAATCCGTAATTGCTGGAATTACCGCAGCTTTGTGCGCGCTGTGATATACAACGTGATCGCGTCCTCGATGAGATGACTGGAGTGATCGAATGGATGCAAATTGTCATGACGTCAGAGAGTGCTGATTACCACGATGCATATTGTTTAATACAGCAATAGTTGATTTTTCTTTGGTGCAGGGATCTTAGAATAACTCCGAAACAATAAAGTTAATTTTTATTTATTACTTTGGATTATTTTTGATATATAATATTTATTATTATATGAATTTGATTAATGACGATGAAAATTATAAATTGACAAGCTTGTCTAGATCGTATTTTTATGCAATTTTCTCAGAGTATAAATCCTAGCATTTGTCTCTGTAAATGCTCGTCTTTCTGTAATCAGAACATCAAATCTTATTGACTTTGAAATGCATTAACTTTACTTTTATGAACGAAATAATTTGAAATTGGCAGTATCTAAATATCCTGATTATTTTCTCATATATATATTTGAAAGAGCAATATTAATTTCTCTTGTGAATTATATTAGAGTTGTGTTATAGCATTTTTTTCGAAGTACGCTAAAATTGTCAAGAAAACTGAGAGACAGAAAGAGAAGGGCTGAATAATATCTTCCTAATATCTTCAAAACAGAGAAAGGAGCGCTAGACGATGGTTACAGTGGAGTGTTTCCACGGCAAGGGTAATAGGATGAGATCGAAGTACGGGAAGGCTACCGCCTCTGGATTTATGTGATTCCCCACCGTGCGGGGAGGATCATAGCGAGCGCCGTCACCTCCGTCGCGCCTCCACCTGAGATATAAGACTTTGTTAGCTGTGGTGCAATTCTCGCGCGTACGTATGGTGCCCACTCTCTTTCTTTCTCTCTCTCTCTCTCTCTTCCTCTCTCTTTCTCACACTCGTATATTATTTCGCCTGGACGTGGATAATTACAGACCGCGTGAGATGGATGTGTGTCGGGCGGTACCGCGTTATCTGGCGTCCGCCCGCCTACGGAGCGTCTCTCTTTCTCTCTTTCTCTTTCACTCTAGACTTATCCCTCTATTGTCTATAGGGGTTATCACGCCCGACGCCGAAAATATGTGCTCGCGAACGCCTCATCGAGCACGTAGACCCGCGTGGAAACGGAGTAACCCGGGCTTATCACGGACTTCTCGGAGCAAGGATTGACATCGACGATGATTACGTTGCAATGATTTAAATCCGAGTTCACAATTTAATATTTGCATTAAATAACGTTAATATACAATAACTTTATGATTTTTTAGCATAATATTAACGTAAAATTTAAATGACTCGCACATGCTGCACATACGTGGAAAATAGACGAATAATTTTTTTCTTGTAACGAAATCTAGACTCAAAGAAATTTAATTCGGCTCGGCGATAAATCTGACGCGCATGTCATTGCCCGGCCGTTCGAAATTCGTCCTAACGCTTCAGCTCGTAGGTCCACAGCCCGGCTGTCTCAAATGATTCAGTCCCAAGATCAAAGATAACCGCGTGTGTGTAAGTTGTAATCGCGGTATTACCGTGTACCTTTAATGCGAGCGATAAAGTAGATTTTATCACAATTATCGCTGTTGTTTATTACTCCGGCTTGTAGTCTAAGAATAACAAACTACTTAACTCGCAGGGATCGTAAAGCGACGGTGCTGCCTAACGACGTGCATTGTAACAGCTGTTTCCTGTAAGTTCTATTACAATCACTTTCGTGCCTAGTCAATTTATCGTAATGGTATGGCTGTATTATGCACAGTCCGGCCACAATGGTACAAGCGACAAGTAGCTGAGTGCAGTCGCGAGAGTCTACCGTTGCGCTTGCGTTACATTCTTTTCTTTCTCTCTCTCTCTCTCTCTCTCTCTCTCTCTCTCTCTCTCTCTCTCTCAACTCAATTCGTCATACGTTTCGAGCCGGATCGCGCCGCCAGGTTTCATTTACGCGGAATGAATTAAATTCCTCTAATATCGCAGTTCTTTGTAGCTATATACTCGTGCATTTAGTGTTATGTCATTGTTTGAGATGACAAATAACAGTCTTTTAAATATTTTCCCAAGGGATTATCGAGCGATGCATATAAATCGAGCTTTCACTGGAAATCATCGTCATTCGTGGTACGCGCATACGCATCTCTCTCTCTCTCTCTCTCTCTCTCTCTCTCTCTCTCTCTCGCCATAAACACATCGTTTTAATCGATAGCATCGAAGCCCATTGCCCGTCGGTTCAGGATCCTCGTCGTTCTTTCCGCTTCGAGGATAGTTAATTCACGATCCGCGCGGTAAAAGGGCTCGAACAGGTTCCAAGGGATACCGGTAGCAATAAACACTAATACCGTAGTGGTATCTAACCCACGAAATATATTCAATATCAATGCAATGCGCTATCTCACGCCGCGGTCGAACAGCCGCGGTATCTAAACAGCGCGCGAACAGTCCCGCAGGTTCTAAAATATGAAGTGTCTCGGTGGTCCTTAGTTCTTGTAATCAAGGACGTTTCATGTCGCGTCGCCTCACAGTACGCCGCAATCACGGATAAGTCGTACTTATCGCGGCCAATATCTTACATTGTCAAAAGTAACCCTTGCGGTCCCGGATGAAATTTATGCAAAGTACTCGACCGTGTAATTTCCATTATTGTAAATTCACGGGCCAGTCTCGAGGCGGATATCGGCATGTTACGCGCTCATATGGGTGGCGATTATTTACCGCCGACTTCGGAATCGCTGAACTGTCGATGAGGAATTTTGTCGTTAACCGTCTGTGGGCAGTACTCCGCGTTTTACCGTATATTAAAGCTTTTATTCCCAGCGCGGTTCTACATGTACGATGTGTACTAAAGGCAGATAAACTTAAAAGAAACGCAAAACCGTTCGCAAATGCTATTTGACAAGATTAGCTTATCCCGATATAGGTACATAAAATGGAGAATTAAGAAATTGAAATAAAAATGAAAGATTTTTGTTTTCAAAAAGTATCTTTGTATCAATTTAAATATTCTTTTGAAGATGAATGCGCGACAGTTTCACTTTACGGTACTGTTACAACGAAAAAGTTACATTTTTGAAAAAGAGAGAATATTAAATATATTTACGAGATAAGAACTATTTTCGTGTTTTATTTACGAGATGGCGAGAAGGAGACGTGATTATTCTCTACTTGTGATAGCCTACCAGAAGGAGGTTGCGCAAGGGTTATATAAACTTGATATAAGATCGAATCCCGCTGTTCATCAAACATGTCGTTTTTGATGTCGTAGAAATAGACGCATAGTCCACGGTATCACGAAGGCGAGTCTCGGTCTATCGGGCTCTATTTAAATGTACGTCAGCTCGGTGAGTTATAGGACGAGCCACGTGATTTGTGACAAACTCGCTCCGCCATTAATTACCGTGCAGCATCTTTCCTCGCCTTTACTCTCCTGTAGAGGCGCACATGCACATACACACACGTGAACGCACACCGTCGCTACGCGCGGGATACGACTATCCGGGCGTCGTGTACCCGATGACTCCGGTACTCAGCTTCCTCGACTTTTTAATCTTTCCATTAATTGCTCTTCTGTGTGTGCGTGTATGTATGTATGTGTTAGCGCGCGTTCGCCATTTTCTATCACTCTCTTGTTTCCTCTGTCCTTTCGTCACTGCAAAAAAATTCATCTTTTATCTAAAGACTTTAGACGTTTAACAAGTTGGGTATTAGTCAATTGGGCGATGCTTTTAATTATGGAAATCCCAAAAGTTGTATTATAGATACCCATCAGGCAACACAAAGTCACAATCGGAACATAAGATGTCTTAAAGACGTCTAAAAGAATTTTAAAGCTATCTTTATAAAAGACATCGATAAAAAACGTCTTATACTCCGATTTTGAACTTTGTGTTGTCTAAGTATGCAATTCTAATGCTGAAAATTGTAATTTTCTGGCTTAATAGCGCGAACCGCGAGAGAATATTTTTCACACTTCTCGTACAATGAAATACGTTTAGCAGGCATAAAATGTAGCTCGGAAATTTTACGAGACTTTAGATCTGTAACGATAGAAAATTAATATTCGGATTTCTATCGGGAGTCTGCGTGAGCGCGATATTGCGAATAAATGAAGAGAAGAGCGCGGGAAGGAGATCGATGAGAAGAAGAGCGATTGCGAGAAAGAAGGGATGGTGATTATGCAGGTCGTTTATTCGATAAAGGCTCGAATACCGCCACCGCGTGAGGGTGAGGATGACACAGGGTGAGATCTATGGCCCCGTAATATTCTATGAGCAATATTTACGGCCGCTGAGATAAGTGCAAAATGTTTGCGCTTGACGAGGCAGCCAAGCTTCGCTTGCAGGATCTTTTCAAATGGTTGCGAACGCCATTTACGATAAAAAATGTCCTATCGAATCACTGACTGATCTACTTTTCTAAACTTGCAACGTTACTGTGAGATCAGTTTTTATTTTAAAGTTATAATTACTGTAGAATTAGAACTTCTTGCATTTCAAATAATACGATTAAATTTAATTGATTACGAAAAATATATACGTAGTCTGAAAAGCTTGAAATTTTCAATTGAATACTACTTACATTTATTATTTGTGACTTGTGTACACTTGTGACGATTATTAGGGATTAAAATCTCGTAATTTGACGAAAGCGCGAGGATAATATCGGCGACTTTTGCATACCGATCACAGATTATTCGCCAAGTAACAAATAGCTAAGGGATACAACGCATATGCGAGGTTCCCCCGCGCAATAGATAGTCGTTCGCGAATTTCGAGGTCGCCGTTGGGCTACTTCCTAATCTGCGAAGTAACCGCGACGCAAAATCCAGACCCATACGATCCTGCCGAGTATCGTACAGGACGGGACCCGGGTATTCTCATCCTCCGCTATCGAAAAGCTAGTATTTATAGCTCCATTAAGGCCGGGACTAAATCATCGCTGCAGCCACAACTTTGTTGTATCCAGCCCGGGCACTGCCCATCCGATACCTTCCCAAGCCGCGGACCTCTTGTCTAATATTTCGTAGCTACGGCGTGGTCGACTACACACGCCTGTATATTTCAAGTATCGATATCGAGGTTGGAGGATGAAAATTTTACTCGCGTCTCCTTCCGACCGGGAGGTGGGAAGACCTTGATGCACGGTGGGAACTAGAAAAATCTCGTGTCCTTCGATAGGGCCTTACCTCGATCCTCGCCTTTCCGCGACGCTCGACTTTATATAAACGTTCCACCAGCGGTTGCGATAATTCTGAATTAGCTCTCGATTTCTTCGACATTATCTCGCGCCTCTCGCCGTTATCTTGAACGGTCTATTCAACGACTGTCAAACCAGGAGGCTTGTTTACACCGTTCGTTAAATCCCTATTTAATCGCGAGCCGTCAACAGGTCTAAAAATATCAGACGCGCGCTAATCTACGAACACGACTCTATCTCCTGAGAGAGAGAGAGAGAGAGAGAGAGAGAGAGAGAGAGAGAGAGAGAGAGAGAGAGAGGAGACAATTTTCGCCGGGCTCGCGGTAGATTCGTCCTGATGACGGGTCGGTGGCAGGATATCGCGGTCCATCAGATTGTTTAGTGTCGGCGCGGTCGTCCAACAGGGCGGCCCCGTCAACGGCATACATTACGACTCACATTTACTTCGAGTTACACCGGACCGAGCCTCGGCGCGGTACCTACACGCGAGGCCCCGCAACACCGTGGGGCCGGCGAACTTCTTTTTTGGTGACTGCAGAGGATCGGTGCAACGCGTCAGCATTCATTAGCCCGGGCCCCTTATCGCGGTGCGTCCTCCTTCCTCTCGTCGTGGCAGAGCCCCATAGGAGAGGAGAGGAGGAGGAGGAGAAGGGGAGGGGAGGGACGAGTGAGATAAAAGAAAAAGCGAGAACGACGACGTCTCTCACTCGTCGCCGGTTCTCATTCCCTCCTCAGTCCGGATCCCTCTGTGACTGCCTCTTCTGTTCCGACGTGATTTATAATTGTGTTTTCATCTACTCTCCAAATCGGCCGTTGACTTCTAGTAAATGTAAATACCATTAGGTTCAGACTAGGGGGGATCATTACCATTAAAGCGCGTCGTCGCGGCCGGACAGACGGACGGCGGTCGTTGTTGCCGCATAGCGCGTAGCGTGTATATACGCGGGCGTGCTCCGCCTCGATCGAAGAACGGCCCTCGTAACATAAAATGCTGATTTTATTTAAACGCCAACCTCCCCTTCCTTCCCGCCGCGCCCCCCTTCCCTCCCCCTCGACCCCTCGCCCGTCGCTCGGCAGCCACCGCTGTATTTATCGCGGGGCATTCCGAGCGGACGTAAGTATGTCGGTCCACGGTACGCCCGTTAATAATGTCCTTAATCCTCGAGCCCGAGCTCTCTCGGCGGCGATCCTGCAGCCCCCTCTCTCTCGACCGGCTTTTTTGCATACACCGCGTGTGCAAAAGCATACACCGGGGGGCGGGCGGGCGGGCGGCGGGGCTGAATTCTCGCTTTCGGGATGGTTTTTCGGCGGTTCGCGATATCTACTTTACGACCATTCTGATTGCGAGTGTAGGCAGGGGAAGACGATTGCGGCGGTCCGGACGTTCCATCGGGTTCGACGATATACAGCACGTTGACATATGAACGAAAAAGAGAACCATTCAAAACACGCTGGTATATACAAGGACCAGATAGCGGACTGGAGTTCCCTGTGGCAGGCTGCAGGCGTGGATTGTCGTATTTGTCGTACTTGGAACGATGCTAGATTACGGAGGCGGATGGAATGATCGCTGTTCGGCTGTTCGGCATAAAACCGCGGGTTGTAAATAGAAGCGAAAAAAAGTCGGGGAGGTGCCAAATAAGCGCGCGAATGGCATAAAAATTTAGACGCTATATATGAACCGCGCTATAAACTTCCATGAATTCTGACGTTAAAAATATTTTAAATTCCAAATTTTAAGAGGGTGTACAATAAATCAATTTTTTTCTATTTCAAATTGTTTATGACGTTAAAAAACTATCATATTAAACGCATTAGAGTTGTCAAAATTGCTTTGTTATCCATGTTGACGAGTAAAATTTCTTCTCAATTTCGAATTGAATCACACATCTAGATAACTTCGTCGTTCCCTTCTTATTACAGCTGTCAAAAGAGAAAACTGAGAGTCGCTTCTTCATCTCGTAAGTTCTGCGAATCCAAGGCGAAACGCTTCACTGGTCGGCGTCGAAGAGGAGGTTCTTCGCCGTAAGAACGCAGGTAGGTCAGGGAGCAGAATGGCTCTACTCGAGAATTTATACAAATTAATTAAAAGAGCCGGTGAAATGGTACCGGACTGTCTAATTACTCGGGTGGCGCCCGGTAGCTCCGGCTACAAAAGATGGAGGCTGAGTGGTGGCGACGGCGTTGGATCTTACAGGGCTGTACAACAGTCGAGACCCGACTGGCAAGCGGCGAGGGGTTGCGGGGGAGGAGATTTCAGGCCACACCGAGACAACCGGGGCTAAACAGCCATCTAAATGCATCCGAGGTGGCGCTCACTGCCATTACGGCTGATGGACGCTTATTGACGCACGCCCTGCCAGCTAAGGCAGAGCCTCCAACAAACCCTCCAGCATCCCTCGATGTAGCATCTCTCTCTCACTCTCTCTTTTTCTCTCTTTCGCTTTCTCTGTCTCTCTTTTCGCATCTCGTTTCCTTCCTCCTCCCTACCTGCTTCCTTCCCATTTGCTCGCTGTCTTTGCCTCCAACGTCCGACTTGCCTTTTATTGTGGCGATATCAAGAAAACGCCGCGAAAGCTTAAAGCGCGGCCCGACTTTCTCCCCGACGTGCAATCGCGAATTTCGTCGCCGTAATTATTCTAACGGACGCGCGAAAACACTCCAGACGCTTTTAACTCCTTATATTGATAACTTCAGCTTTATCGGTTGCAACGTGCGTCAATTATCGATTACTCTCGCGTGTACGTCATTTCTTTGAGAAGGAAAATTATTTTACACTTTGAAAGCGTTAAATGTGAAATTTACAAAATAAAATTACCCGACATCGCAAACGACTTAATAAATTACAAATTTTCGCTAACAGAAGGTCGTCAAGGCTGTATAATCAGCAAAGAGGATAAATACGGCGGTTGTTGTTGCACTTCATCTTACAGAACAGTATCGCGTTGAAAGTGCGTTTAATGCACGTACGGCTCGCATATACGCGCGTCGGTATACAGGTGAAGATCATAGCGCGTAATACCGAAGTTCGTTAAGCTAGTCAGCCTTTCCCGAGTGAGAGAGAGTCGAGTATCATTCTGCAAAATCCTTCGTTCCTACTGGCTGGCTCGCTGACAGGGGGTTGCTAGGAAGGCAGCTTCCGTGGCAGCTTCAGCCGAACCCTCGTACTTCCATCGCCACGGCAGGATTATCGCGTTATTTATGCGGCAATAATAACGAGTTAGTATATGCGCGGGATGTGCTTTATATCCACGCGAGCCATTAGGGTTAATATAGCGCTAGGGTCTTTCGCGCTCTTCTCGTTCTATACTTCCCTCTCCCTTTCTTTCTCCGTCTCTCCTTCTCTTTCAAATCGCGTACTCTTCGAACGTTTGCGTCATTTGTATCGGATGTTGCTCCTAATACGCATTAAAAATCGGTGCAGGAAGTATAGGATGTTTCTCTGAAATAAATATAGACAAGTCGAGTTATAAAAAGGTTTTTCCTTGGATAAAAAAATTCGATTCAATCTAATCTCTTCGTAAAGTTCTTTGATATGAATTATCGTAGCAGCTGTAAATTAAAGTTAAAACAAAATGCATGCACACGCGCAATACATGTCTTAGACGCGATATACGAGAAAACTAACGGACTATCGAGTGGACTACGTTGAAATTGCGTTACGTAATTTACAGATACGCCTCGACGCATATAACAAATTGATTTGTATTTTCCTGTCAGAACATCTCTCCGCGCAAAGATTTCTCTCTGCAGGAGCGACGGTTTGCCTGGCAAACTCGCGTCTTCCGAGAGGGAGAGAGAGATCGTCAACGAAGGCCGGTCGGCGCGACTCGCGCGACCGTTAACTTCTCCTCCACGCGAGCCCAGTCGTTACTTACAACAACGTCGTATCTCACGTCGCACCTGCTAAGTGCCGTCGGTACGTCATATATAGAGAGGGCGCGAACGGATAATCTCGCCACGCGTGTGACTCAGAGGCGTGTTGCAGGTTCTCTTCCCCCGCGGTGAGAAAAAAGCTCGGGTTTACCGCGACGGGATTGTTTATCGACTTGGCGATAAGCGGCGCCGACCACGCGCCACCCTTTTTACGTGCGGGGCTGCTCGCTTAGACCGTTCACAATATTATCGATCGCGTATTAAAATGTATATTATATACATATACGTATATATCTTCTATGCTATATTGGGCGCACGCTAAAAAAAAAGGAATCTTATTTATTACATTAATTGCGTCCGTTGCCCGCGCGTGGGAATAAGAGCGGCTGTGGCAGTCGTTTAAGTAAGGATCGTATTTCTCGTTCCCGATCCCAAAGTGGATCGGATACAAGGATTTTGATCGCGGCAACGTACCGGAGTGCATATCTCAATTAGTTTCGGAACAATCTCCATTAGTTATGTTATTATCTTCACTGAAACGCACCGTAATCCCGAATTCTCTAGCCAATCTTACACGATGAGATTAAAACAGTTGAACGGAGCCTAAAAGAATACGCGTGTCTGAATCCGCTTTAATGGAATACTGGAAATCAAGGATCATTTTGATATTCCAAAAACGACGTTCCTTTATATCGCGATTACATCTTTCGTAATAGAATTACAAACATTACGATTACTCGACGAGGTAACAAATAGCCGGTTAAACGAATTCCTCAGAATTTTATGAAGTCCTTTCACGAGAAGGAAATTCATGACGTGATACACCGCGGGTTAAAGGCATCGCTCGAAAGACATAAAGTATTTGGTTGCTGTATCGAATTCCAAACAGGTTTTCCGCCGACGAAAACAAAGAAACTTCCTAAGTACGGCAGATACTTCTAACATATACGTCCTCGAAAACTTCGAACTTATTGCATGCCGCGCGCTTAATCCTTTCCTGTTATCTCGCGTATCGACGTGAAAGTGGGAGAAATAAGGAGAAAGAGAGTCTGATCAAAATATAGACGACGGTAGCGTTAAATCATCCAACTTCAGTCGTAAAACGTGAAACAGGTCGCGTCTGTAAGCGTCAAATATCGGAGGGCTCGAAGACAAAACTCCCGTGCTCGAGGAACTGAAGAGGCGTTTCTTCTTCCGGTCATCGGGGACGACATGGTCGACTGGTAGCGGTTGATTGGTCCGCATCGATCCAGTATACAGGGAGCAATAGATCAGCGGAGACACTGACGCCATACTGAGCGTATCCTCATCTCTCCCACTATACTACTCGCCCCCCCCCCGTTCCTTTGCCTCCCTCCGGTCGCGCAAACGAACCGAAAGGAAAAAGAGAGAGATGTCCGCGTCGCAAACCCGATTGTATATCGAGGAACCAAGCTTGTGACCGCAATGTCAAAAGTACGGACAGGTTGGGAAAGGGAGACGAGGAGATGAGAGAAGCGTGAAGGTTCGCGAGTTTAGAAAGAGCTGAAAGAAACGGCAGCGCGGAAGAAAGGTGTCGCATCAATACGAGGCCATACACCGAGACGCGGTGTTATAGCCGCTACGCAGAGAGACCGAGGACAATTGCAGTGATACGAGAGAGGGAAAGAATTCAGGCAGAAGATAGGAGAAGTGCTGGGCGCGGGCGGGATGGAAACGCGCAGGGAAAAGGACAAAGAGCTAAGAAGAAGAAGAAGAAAGGTGTTGCATCAAGACGGCACTAGATAACGACAGGGAGGCTTGTGGGTGCCGAAGGGCGGAGGCGGTGGAGAGGATAGACAGTCAACCAGAGAGAGAGCGAGAGAGACGAAGGTCTGAAAAGGTGGAGGCGAAGGGTATGGAGGTGGTAGCAGAAGGGTAAGAGGAAGAGAGAGAGAGAGAGAGAGAGAGAGAGAGACTTTGAGAACGAGAAGCGTTCTCGCGGCCTCCGCCGCGCGCTGTTGTTCGATTCGGGCCGCGCGGTCGCGGAGAATACGAACGGCCGAATTATGAAAATGACCCCGTGTGACGCGGCAGCCACCCTCGCCAGAAGAGATAGCTTCGAGCAATAAACATACCGCCCCGTACGGCCCCGCCGCGCCCCTCGCCTTCCGGCGCGCCGCAGGTCCTGGGGGGTAGTTGGGAAATACGGAAGGGTCGCGCGGAAGGGGTGGATGGATCCTCCGCTGTCGCTCGTTGTGCACACGCACGGGTAAACACGTACGCGGGACGTGAACGCCGCCGTTTCTTAAGACGAGCCTTCGCGAGGTACTGCATCGTCTTATGATTCTTCAAAAAGGCTTACGGCGAGAGATCGTGAGGGACCGCACGATAACGATTGAAGAACGCGAATCAAATGTCAGCGAGTGACAAAAGTGTGACACAACGAATTGTAAAACTATATTCAAGTTTTACGTTTGTAAAAAGTTTTTTTCAATTTCAACGTCTTACGAAGTTCGAAAAACAGCGTAAAATCTAAAATATATATATTTGTTATTGCAATTAGTATTATTTACGTCATTTAACTGTTGTTTAATTCTAGTATTTCAATTAGCTTCTATAGAAATTTTATTGCGTTACGATGCAATATATTTTGAATATAAATACACATCGAGTGACAAATGTAAATTATGCAAATATAACTCCAAATTTTATATAATTTCCAATATTGATTTTGCAATGTAAGATTTTTTTATCAAAATGTAAAATTTGTCCAATGAAATATCTGCCGCATATTTTCTCGCGTAATGTATTAAATATGGTACATGGTCCCGCATTTCGGTTACTGATTTAGATCGAGCATTTATCTTACTATGTGTAACGGTGTCGATGGTTTAACTGGAAAACAAGCAAAGTTACGACGCGATCCGGGAAATGAAATACGGAAGCTTCTGCAGCTCTCCGACGTGACGAAATAATATGGCATTCTGCTAAACGGCTCGTTCCATCGATCACACGCGCGACATTTGACCTTTGGTGCAGTGTGGTGTCCTGAAATTGCGGCGGCGAAAAAAAAACCAAGGGTACATATGTACTTATTTTTCACGATATGTAGCGGCAGTCTGGGCTACCACCGAGTCCGCGAAAGGAACGCATCGAAGGAGCCGAAAGAACACTACGTTAATCGTAAAATGCGGGCACGACCGATTCCCACTCCGAAAGAACGCACGACCCATTGCCCTAAAAGCTGTTCGGTACGCTGCAGCATTTATCCTGGAATCTGCCTCGTAAATTTCCATTTCGACCTCCGTTCTTGGCGAATCGCCGTCGAGGCTGCGAACGTACGACGATTGGTTCTCTCACGTTGCTCGGCGAATAGATATTCGTACGTCGAAGACCATTCGACCGAAAGATCGATACTACTTGTAATTCCAGCACGTATAATCGTCTCAAGTATCACTCGCAAAGTAGGAACTGTGTCGTTATAAAAAAACTGCTGCCGTCGAAAAAAATTTGGAGAATATTACCTTGATTTTATTATATAATTTTATTTTTTTATTTTATTAATATTTTTTAGCTGATAACCGAAAACCATATCTTCACGGAAAGAACGATTTTGTTGAACAACTTAAAAATTTTATTAGATTTGAAAATAATTTTGTTAGAAACTCAAAAATGAGTATTACTAAACGTTTGATATTCTAGCAACCAGTTTAAATTTCTAACAAAATTATTTTGATAATCCAAACATTTTTAATTCTGTCTAAAATTCTACGATATTATTTTGAATGATTAACTTATGAATTAATTACATATTATTTTTATTCGAGAAGTCAAGATTCTTATCACGCGGGATCAAATTTCTACATACATCGCGCGCGCATAACGTTCACACGAAAAGAACGATTTTGTTGAAAGGTCTAAAAATTTTGCTAAATACAGATCTGAAAATAATTCTTGTTCTATCATGAAAATAATTTGTTAAAAACTATAAGCATTGCTATAAAACGCTTTGATATTCTAGCAATTATTGCGATTTTCCAACAGAATTATTTTGATTATTGAACAAAAATTATTTTCAAATCTGAATCCAGTAAAATTGTTCCTTCCGTGCAGGTATTTTTTAAACAATTTTTACGCGCTGGATCAGCTCGTTCGATAGATCGTTTTATTGTGCTCTATACGCCGTTGTTTTGGTCACCATGCAATCGGTCAGTAAAATAAACACGGAACAAGTATCGCGCGCGTTCTGTATCTGCGCGTTGCGGGTAAACGCGAAATGGTTGGAAATTGCGTGATCCAGCGTGGACACTTGCGATAAACAGATAACGACACGGCCGGTGTGTACAATGGGAGATCGACGTGCACCTGACGCGGATCGTGATGCATTTCCTGCTGGACCGCTGGACCGAGTTGCGGCTAGAAAGCTCGCTTGGCCACCGAGAGCCATTCGTCAACCCTTTGGGTCGCGTCTGCCCGTCAGTCAATCCCTGTCAACCGTCAATCACCCGACGGCTCTTCCCTTCCACTCGCTCTTACGCGCCGACCGAATGCATAATCACGACTGCAGTGTCCCTTATGCAGATAGCGGTGTCTATAGATCGCGCCAAATTGCGGACGCTCGCGAATTTACTGCTCGTCGAATATACCGCGTCGTTGCAGTTTCGCAAACTGCCGGCTGTTATCTCTCCCGAAACGCGCTTCCTGTTTAACCAACGATTTATAAACCTTTACAAGTCGAAGGTATTTTTATTTTGCCTACACAGTTTGCGATAATCCCCCTTATGACGTTTATCATACTTGTATTACTTTCGATATGTAGTTCACTCTATCGTTTTTTTTCTCCTTTCTAACTTGAATTTATCTTCGGTCAGCTTTACATTTTATTTACGTTATTCCGGTTATTGTTCATCCCTCGACGTCAAGGTATTTTGAATCGTCGAGCGGTGTGCCGTTAAGAATTATACAGTGGATCGCGATGAATTATCAAAGCTCGTGATGTCATTCTTCATTCACGCATAAATGGATAGCGCGTAAATATCATGCAAAGCAAATTTATACGTACGGGTCTACTTCGCCGTCAAATATTTTTTTTGACTTATGGGGACACGCGTCAATGTGAACGAGCGATCGGATCTCGATGAACGGCTTTCAGTCTCGCGCTTCGTCCTTCCGAACGCTCCTTCCTTTCTCGCTCTCGCGCCCGCCGCCTCTACCTCCCTCTTCCTCCCTTTGTCGTCGTAACTCTTTTTCAGCCGGCTCCTGATGGACAGGCTTCATACGCTAATTGCCGATTTTTTTGGCCGGAAAACCAGCTCTGGCCAACGGTTCAACAGGTGTCGTGGTGGTGGGTCACGGCAAACTTTTATTTGAGAGCGTGAGAGTAAGGGAGGCAGGAAAAGTGAGAAGGAGAGAGAGAGAAAGAGGGAGAGAGGAAGAGGAAGAGGAAGGGAGTGGGTGAGAGGAGGGTGCAACGCGGAGTTCAGCGAGCGGGCGGGAGTCTATTAGTTCACCCCGGAAAAACGCGACCCCACCGGCAGCCTCTCTACGTAGACTCGACCCGTTGTTTGGTATCGCTGATTTTTTTTTCCTTTCTTTCTCCCCCTTTTTTTCCATTCGAACACGTCGACCACTGTAATCGCTCTGTCGAAGCAATCCCTCAGCCCGTCCTCACGGCAGACGCTCTAATAGCCCCGCGATTCGTCTATTCGATCCAGTTGCCGCATTCCGCTAAAACACGAAGTGGCTGACGAATTAACTCTTTTTCGCCCGTCCGCCTGTTCGTCCATATAAAATTCCGTGATTCGGACACACGCGCAGCTATAAATCCCTTTTTTTTACAATTTTATATTAATTGTCGATTCTGTGCGTAATTTATTAACTGTCTCGAGAGAAAACTGCCGTTCTTTTTAATTCGCTTTTTAATGCGAAGAGGAATCTTACCCAAAAGAAATAATTTTACTTCGTTTGTCGCATAACGTATATTTGTTGTAGCAGTAACCTTGAATGTAGAAACGGGAGGAAAATGGGAGGGTTCTAGATCAAAATGTTCCCCTTCCCCGCGCATTACTTTTTATAACTCGTCCATTCGCGCAATTACCGCGAGTAGATGGCGGAGCAATGATAGTGTGATGTTTATGACGCGTATCTACGGTATCATAATTAAGAATCTTTTGTCGACCTTTCTCGAAATCGATAATGCGGACATAAACGAGTTGTGATCGAGTCGGGTCGACGCCTCATTGTCATCGGAGGCATTCAAGATCATCCGTGCATGATTATTCCCCGTCGATCGTTCCGTTCATCGCGGCGACATCAAGGGCGGACGCGGGGCCATTCGAGACGAGGATATCATTCTCCCCCTCTATCCCTCTCCTCCCCTCGCTCCTACTTTTTTCTGTCAGAAGATGACAAGTCATCGTCGTCATCGAACGAAGAAAGGAACCAAGTGAGGCAGATGCGTCGGCTGATAGGAGAGCCCGCTGCTCATTGAGCACGGGTAATCAATACGTTTCATTTCGGAGAACAATCGAAGGACCCATAGGTAACCCGTCGTTCGACGGCAATAGCGTTGCAAGGCCTGGCAAATAGGTTCTTTCCTCGCAAACGATGACCGAAGGTCAATGGTATATCGATACAACCTTGTTTGAACGATTGAACGATTAATCGTTAAGAGTATCGCAAATATGATTATTTTGTTCGTCACTTGTGCATGTAATGTTAATACACAACAGTAAATCGTAATATGAATGTCGCTCTTCACGATGACCCAAATAACAATTACACTTCGTTTTCGCTTTCATGAATATTTTAAATAAAATCTCTCCTTCTTCCTTTTTACAGTTACAGAAATATATTTACAATTGTAGAAGCTGTTTGTATACGTGAAAAATACTATTCTGAAAGAATTGACGTTAATCTACATTATCAATGTATATATTGTCTCAAAATTTATTGATGAAACTTTATCGAACGGATAAGAAATTTCCGTACGATTGTGCTAAGATTAGATAGCCGCGAGAAGAGTATATAGGTAGAATAGACTATAATAAACACGTAATAGCTTACGGAGTGGGACCATAATTGGTTC
Source organism: Wasmannia auropunctata (assembly GCF_000956235.1). Lineage (NCBI taxonomy): Eukaryota > Metazoa > Arthropoda > Insecta > Hymenoptera > Formicidae > Wasmannia > Wasmannia auropunctata. The sequence goes on from NW_012026890.1 coordinate 4,669,641, forward strand.
CGCGAAGTTATTATTTCCTCTCCTCCGCGTTTTCTCCAATCGATTAAGGCTTAACCGCAACAAATACTTGGAATTTCCTATTGCAAACTGTTCGCGTATTTCGCCCATCATGTAAAAGGTACCGCGAGGTCGCGGAAGACCTGCCACGGCATGTCCCGCGGTGGTTCGTGTCGCTCCCGGAAACGACGTGCATCTTCTCCCTGACGTGCTCGCGTGGCCCGCGCGACGGACAACGTCGGAGCTGAACGGTCGACGGGACAATAAGTTCTTTTCGCATTCGTCATATATCCGTGCCGAGATCCCAAGCCTTGGGGGGCTCTCTCCGCGTCAGGGCGAAGTCACGAAACACACGGGAGACACGGAAGAGACAGAGGAGAGACGGACAGTCGTGCGACTCGATCCCATTGGAGAACCCAGTGCTCGTGGTCACGCACGAGCGGGTTCTCGCACCGTCGCCGTAGGATGACGGGACGTATTCCAGCTTGTATTGTTGTGCACCCGTCCCGCCGTGCGATACCGTAAGTGCCTACATAATACTTTTGTATATCTCTCCCGGCCAAGGAGACGCCGCGCCGGCCGTATAGCCAGAGAGCGATGAAAACGAGCGGAGATAATAGCAAAGAGATAAGGGCAGCGCCTCGTTACATTACATTCGGCGTGCCAGCTGTGCGACGACCTCCTTGCTCGCATATTCCCCTCCCCCTCTGTTCTTCGTCACTTGATCCTTTCGCCTGTCCTTCTCCGCCGCGTCCAATCTCTCTTGTCTCTTTGGTCCTCGAAAATCTCCAACCGTGATCGCATTTGCGTCTTCATTACTCGGATCCTATCCTGACTATCAGCCGCGGTTGATGTTTCAGAAATAACAACGGCGAGAGGGTCTCGAACTGACGCCTTACGACTCTTCATTTACCCACTGGATCTTATCCCTTCTTCTCATTTCTGGCGATAAATCTTTGTCTCTTTGGCCGCCCAGGATATGTCGTGGATCTGCGTCTTCGTTGCATGTCAGCGTCTTTCCTAGTCATCAATTACAAATTATATCTTTTAAAAAAGTAGTTTCGAAACAACATTAATGTCATTCTAACAATTCTTGATATAATTATCAAACTTATTTTTAATTAATGTCGATCATTAATTCTTAATCATCTCAATTTTCATTCAATTTTCCACTCAATTTTCTATTCTTTTCAAAACGACAAATTCACGATCGACATCTATCTTATCTGGGGTCTCTTCGTTTCGACAGAATGACAAAACGCTCAATGAATATCGTAAAAAGTTATCGGACACGCGTACGTAAAATTATTATGAAATTCCGATGCAGATTAAAAAATGATTTTTGCCGGACCCACGCGGGCAGCAGCAGCACCGTGTGCAAACATAATATTTGCAGAAATTACGGTTCCATGCTCAAATCCACTTTAGTCTATCTTTATGCGTCTATGTCGAATCAATATTACACATACATATTTACGAGCGAATTCACCTCCAAACCACCAATAAGCCGCCGGCCTCATATACATATCCCGGCGCAATCGTTACCGGTGTGTCCCAGGTTTTGATTTTCGTTCTTTGTTCATTTATTTGTTTTTCCCTTTTTACTGAAAAATCTGTCGATTTACGAGGGCCGGCGTTTCCATCGCATCGACATTACCGCGCGCGTATCTGGTTACGCGTTTTCATTCGTTTATTTATCGCACGGAAATTTCGCTGATTAGTATCGTGCGGACTGCACTAATGCGTTGTCTCGTAATTCATCGATTTTAACGGAGCTGCCGGTCCATTGAATCCGCTACTTGCCTGCTGACATTTGCGTATCGTGACGAGCTCACAAAAACTTGGCGCAAAAAAAAAACAGATACTCGATTCCAGCACGGATATTATTGCAGACTTATTGTTATAAATTATTATCATGTCACATATCACCGCCAACAAATTTAAAAGAAACATGGAAATAATGGCTGTGACGGGGGCTTTTTAATACGTTATATTGCATAGAATCATCGTTATCATAATTATTATTGACAGATCTTGTATTCCGGCGTGATTTACCAATTCAATTAGACATTCTTTCATTAATTTACATGATCTTAGGACCGTACCGGTCGTTTGGCTGTCATATGTTAATTATTTTAAATTTGGAGTCTCGTTTACGACTTTAAAATTGTGAACCGCAAGGAAATGTACGGATACGGACGTTAGCGTTAAGCGCTGGCGAGTAATCGTCAGCCAATCCTCATCTTTCAGCGCAACTATCTCTCTTTATAATCTCTTGGTCGTGGGGTCGTCTCGAGGAATCTATTATATCTTGATACCTTCCCTCCCGGGATTCTTGTCGACCATTTCGTCTATTTGGTCGGCGCGTTCATTATTTCGAAGGCTTTCTGGCGACGACGGCGCCGGGCGTCGGGTGCCGCGGTTCTTTACGACGCGGAATTATCCTTCGACGTCGTTGTCTTCGTCACGATCGCGCGCAAAATTCTCCAGCGCCGGCGGAGATAGCGCCGGTGGACGGATCCCCACGGGATGAAAATGGACAAAGTTTCCCTCGCACGACAACTGGGATGGAGCCTGACTCGACTCGACTCGACTCGACTCCAGTCGACTTGGATCGACTCGATTCACTCCCTTTCTCTCCTCTTTCTCTCTCTCTCTCTATCTCCCTCCCTCCCTCCCATTCTTCCTTCCCGCAGCTTCTCTTTCCCGCTTCTCTCCGACTCGTCCTCCGTCCTTCGCGCAGATCCAGCTCGACCCGTTGCAGTTCGGCTCGCATAAACTTGCGGCGATACACTTGGCGCTCGTCCTGAAACGCGAGAGTCGCCTTGTTGGGCGCCACGAGATAAAGTCACCTCTCTCCCCCGCCGCCGCGCACCCTCATTCACCGTCTCGCCGGGCGTTTCTCCTTTCTCCCTTCCAGCTCCGATTCCAGCGCGCACATTAGGCTTGGGGTAAAGGATAGAACGTATCTCGAGCAGAGAGAGAATACCTATACACACGGGGAAAGAGAGAGGGTTAGGGAGCAGTTCTAAAGTGCCGTTGGGTGGCGGCGTGCCGGCAACCCTCTCGGTCGCTATCGGCGGGAAAGGGGTTGCGGGGGTGGTGGCAGCGGCGGTGGCGGCGGCGGGGAGGGATAGGATTGTACGAGCGAGCGGTTCGTGGATGGCAAGGCTGCAGGTTGGCCCGGCACCGAGCCGAGAGATTGGATCCCGGAAATGAGACAAACCGATGGAACCCCCGGAACCCTCTCTCCCCCCGTCGAACCCGCCACCGGACGAGGGAAAGGAGGAAGGCGGGTGGAAATACGCTATGCTCTCCTCGATAGTCGCCGTTATCCCGCGATGTATCTACCCTATCAGCTCTTTCTCTCGTCCCACCGCCGCTGCCGCCGCCGCCACTGCCGCCGCCGCCGTCGTCGCGCTTCCTTGTATCTCCTTCGCGTACCCGGACGACTTTGTCGCCAAAATTATGAGATTGATCCGGAGTCGACGCGCTGTCCGGGCGGAATGTTGCGGACGGGCACGATCGACTGTTCTATTTCCGGTAGCCACTAAACTACGGCATAAAGCCCCGCGATCCGCTGCGAACGCGCGACGCATTTTCATCGCGGAACATTTTCTCAGTGTACCGCGTGGACGTATACTTTTTCTTTAATTTACACTCGCTCGCGTTTCCGACGAGTGCAAATATCGGCCGATCATCATCGAGAGACTCGTATCGCTTTAATACTTCCCGAGCTCCGAAAATAGAATCGATCATTGCAATTTACGCCGATAAAGGTATAATATATTGCCGACGCGGAGCTGCGAATTCACTAGTAGAACCTGGAGAGGATGCCTATTGCCGGCTTACCGATTCTGGCACGCTGCCAACTCGGAAAATCATTTCCAGGACATCGTGCGTTGGCCGGGAAAGAGCATTTATGTCTTAACAAGAGTCCAACTTCGCGGCCAAAACTACTCGCATGTATGTAATTCGAAAGTACAGTAAGAGGCGGTTATCTCGCGGGTTCTCTTTGAAAAAGGGAAGCACACGAGGGGGGGGGGGCGTAACAGGTGTTGTTACGCACATATAAATCAGGGTTACTGCCAGATAACTATTTGGTCATTTTAAAGATGTTTCTCATATACATAGATAGCCATTCTCCCTTTGCCGGGTCGATTATCGGTTTCAAAATAATACACAGTAACTATTATTATTGAACACATAATAATTGTACCTTTGGCGAACTTGGTTATAGCATCATTATGGTTTCCCGATTCAGTCAGAGCACTACTGGAATTGATTAGTTAATTAAATAACGATGAACAATCGTTCCTCCTAATTAATTAGATTAATTAGCAAATTCAACATTTCGCGTAAAGTTACATAGGTGCATCCGATCGGTGTGTACCATTCTCTAATTTACAGAAACATTTTACCATCTGAATAAAATTGTCTAACATAAATTCTTATCACAAAAATGAACTGTTTAAAAATACTATCATTGATAAGACAAATGCTCAAATTATATCTATTATATTTATATAATAATGTAATTAAAATCAACGCAATAACATAAATCAGATGACATAATTTTTTTAAATAATTCCCTTAAAATTTATTTCCTTTTTTCATTAAATTCACAACCTGCAATGTGTGTCTCCGTGTATATTTATGAAATTTTAATAAGCGACTAAAGATAAAATCCGAAAAAAATTTATCTTGTTTTTTAAACTTACTTTATCATCTAAATTGTCAGGTGATTAGACTTAACCGATTCCGAATAAATATTCCTATGTATTAAGTACCGTGAAACAATTTCTCGCGCAGATAAAAGTGAGCAGCAGCTCGTGTGTGTGTCCCTACACGCTTAAAGATAATTCCTGGAAAAGCCTGAACTCGATGCGGTGCGCGGCGGTTCTGGCAACGCGCGCGGTAGCTGGGTTCGCGCTTGATCACACACCGGTGGACAGGGGAGGGTAGACCAACGGTGGGACGTAGAAAATATGATGGATCCGGACTCGTCGTCTTTCCGTCCCGTGGCGATCATCCGTCAACCCTTTGAAACTTGACGGAAGTCCCGGCCGTGTGGGGCGGCGGCATACATACGTGTGTTTGTGTGTGTGTGTCGCGGGGACGTGCACACACACACGCACGCGTGTGTGCGCGCGCGCGTGTGCATTACATCCACGACTCGGCCCGTTCGCCGAGTGGCTGGAAGTGCGCTCTCGCGCGCTCGCTCACTCGTCCGTTGTGTGTGGCCCGACCGCGTTATACGCGCTGACTGCACGCGCGCGCGACAACGGCGCGTACTCGCTCTCACGAGTGATAAATGGTTCGATCGGGCGTCGATGGAAGCGCAGCCGGGGCCACTGGCTGGCCATGCCCGATGCTGCTGCAAACTGCGAACCGTCACCGGACGGCGGTGACGTGGCCGGCTTCCGAGAGGCGGATGTCCATCTTCGTCCCGCGCTTTTTTTTCGGCGTTATAGAATTTTTTTTTACGCCCCTCTGACACGTCAGCAGCGCTCTTCGTTATGCTATTGCATTATCGAAATCCTAATCTTTCCTTCCTTTTTTTTTATCATCACTGCGTCCTCTCTTTCGCGTCCTCCGTGCCACTTTCTTCCTTTTCAACCCACCCGGCCCTCCTCCCTCCCTTTGTTCAGCTTTCATCGCCTTACGACGGTCGATACGAGGGTCTCTTTTATATTTTTTTTCTATTTTGCTCGGCCGCGCTTTATTCGCGGATGTTCATTTGGCGCATTTGCATAATTTATGCATGTTGCGGAACGCCACTCGGTTCGGCGTTATAAATATGTAAACGTTCCCGTCGTAACGCGGAATGTTCCGCTGCACTTCGCGATTCGTCGTTCGCCCACGGTAACGTAGTATTTGTCTCGATACGCAGACGGCGTATTCCCTCCGCGGGCGACTAACCGAGAAGCGCAACGAATGGTCCTTGGCAATCCACGTCGAGAGTAACTGAGTTTTTAAAATCGAATTTCCGCGACGATATATACGGCCGTGATCCCGTTCCACACGGGCGGTAGACATTAACGTAAACTTGTGTCTCGACTTTTGCATCTCTACCCTTTCACCCTCTCCCGGCTGAGGAGGGGTGCGGGGGCGGCGGAGGGGGAGGGGGCGGCTCGCGGTTAGGGGGGACGCGTTTAATGCAGTTTCGGGCGTTCGAGCGGCAAATCCATCAGGCGGATACCTCGGGCATCGCCGTACCCCACGGGGCGGATAAATACTTATTTAACGCGCTTATGCATGCAGCCGCGGTAGCGATACGACCCGTAAATCTGTCCGAGGAAGTACAATGCTGCTAATTATATACATTCCCGTGACGCGAGAGAGGGAGAGCGCCCGTCCGTGAGGGTCGAAAGAGAGAGCCGGAGAGAGAGAGAGAAAGAGGAGGGGGGGGGCGAGAGAGAGACAGAGAAAGGGAGAGAACAAGAGGGCGACCTCTGGCACCCCAAGAGCGGCGAGCCGCGCTCTGGAAACCCTCCCCGTTCTTCACCTCCTCCATGTCCCTCTCTCTCTCTCTCTCTCTCTTTCTCTCTCTCCGGACCGTGCCGTCGGCTCAAAAGACTCGCAGATTTATTGCCAAAGAGAGGAGGGAAAATGTCGACCTAAGCTCATACGTACCGGCTTGGCAGTTTGTATGCCCGCGCACTCTCCGCCGGAGAGAGGCTACCGAGAGCGAGGGAGTCGCGGAATAAGGACGGTAAGAGGGAATGCGAGAGAAAGAAGGACAACGGGAGACGAGAGAGAGTAGCGTACAGGGGTGAAGGAAAGGGAGGGGGGGGTATCGGAAGGGGTAGCTCGTAGAATGAGCGGAGGTTGAAGGAGGCGAAGGGGGTGTGGGTCGCCAGTCAAGAGGGGCAGAAACTGGCAGTGGAGGAAAGAGAACGAAGCTATAAATTCCATCCCTCCACGTCTCCGCTCGTCGTGCTATATCGCTGATTTATAAATATGACTGTAGCGAAGTATAATAATACGTACGTACCCACCGAGCCGCGTCGGTTTTCTCTCTCCCTTTCTTCCTCTTTCTCTCTCTCTTTCTCTCTTTCTCTCTTTCTCTTTCCCTTATTCTCTCATCTTGTCCCTCTCACTCTATCGTTCGTTCTCTTTATCTCGTTTTCTCTCGCCCTCTTCTTTCCTCGCCGCCTCTTCCAACCTCGTCCCTCCCTCTCTAACCCCCTGCTTCTTCGTACCGTCTACCTCTCTCCCCCGTGGTACGTGCTTTATACAGAGAGGCGGCAGACTCCCTCTTCGTCCGTCGACTTTCCTCTTCCTCGGTCGACTGCACGGGCACCTACCCAACCGACCACCAACCTGCCTTGCCTTGCTTGCCTGCCCGCCTGCCTCCTATACGTATCCCAGAGCCGTAATTGAAAATTGATTTACGCGGTCCAGGCTGTCAGTCGCCCGGGTAAAGATGAGAGGAGCCTCCATCCGGTTTCGTGAGGGTAGTTGCTGCCGCCGCGGCGTATAGAGAAGGGAGGAAGAGGAATGAGGATGAGGATGTCGAAGCTGGAAGGTAAAACCGGGAGAGAAAGAGGAGGAGGAGGAGGAGGAGGAGGAGGAGATGGAGGCGACGGTGGAGAGACGCCGCCGCTGGAAGAGCAACGCTACTACTATCGCGGAGGGACTAGGAGGAGGTCGGTTGCGGTTGACGTGGAAGGGCGAAGAGGAGACCGGGCGGCTGGTGGGAGGGTAAGGCGCGGGTGGTAGGGAACGACACGGAGGGAAACAAAAACCAGACTTCAACACGCCATCGCACCCTTACGGTATAACGTCACTTGCAGAATATAATCAGGATTTGTAGCGAAGCGTGGAGTCGTGCCGCGCGGTCGGTGCCGTCTCGCAGGCGGGAGAAGAGGCGGTTGGTTTCGAGAGAAGGACGAAAGGTACGCTCCGACGACGATGGGGTAGGTAAGGGGGCAGGGGGGGAGGCAGGAAGGGGGACGCGGGTGGGAAAGGCCAGGGTGGTGGAGAATCGGCGAGAGAGAGAGCGGGAGCGCGGGTGAGACGCCCGAGCGTTATTAAGGCGCGACAAGAACTTCGGCGTGATGAGCGAACCGCCGCGCCAGAAGATACCGCCCGTGATTTATGCGACAGCGACATCCAACCAGCGAGCATCGCCGAACCCCCAGAAACGATTCTCCGCGTATCGTCTCGTGACCAGTCGCCCGCCGACCGATATCGCGAGGCCGATCTCCAAACATCATTGCGGCGTTGAAATCGGGGAAATTTACGTTCCAACGTCGAAACTTTTCTCAACGCGGAAGGAACGAACGCGGAAACAAGTCCTGGTGCTTTATTTGGCGCGCTGATCGTACGTACAAAGATTTCGATATCTTGATGACTTTATTTTATTTTAATTTTATATTATATTTTTCTCTCGAAACACGTATATATTTTTTTCTTTTTTTTTTTTACAAATAATGTAGTCTCATCAGTAGCAACATTTTATCTGAAAGGATCCGTGGTATTGCGGCGATAAGCAAGAAAGTAAGGATAATTAATTGCGTGGATCAAAGCCTCCAATATAAAAGTAACGCTCCGCACGCGTGTCGGACGGAGGCCGGGCATTGTGCTTTTTCAAACCCGCCATACAGCCTCCGCCGCGCCGGTCTCCAAAGGAGAGAGCGATTGCAAGCGGCGCGTAATCCCGCGGCACGATTCACACGCGCGGCGCGCCGTGACGCGTGAAAAATCACCAGCTGATTTGGCCGCACGATGGATGATTAGTTGCCGGCCGTACGTCAATGTACGACATTATTTATTGGCAGCAGCTGACATTCAGACGCGCGCTACCCTCGGTGATGCTCTTTCTCTCTTTCTCTCACTTCTCCCCCCTCTCCCCTCCGCTTCCCCCCCTCCCTCCCTCTGCACCTCTCTCGCTTGGCTTCCACCCCCGAGGGATCGTTTCTCCCGACACTTCTCCGCACCGTTGCTCTCCCTCCACCTCTCTCTTTCTCTCCGCCGCGCTGTCTATCTTCCTCTCATCTAGCGCTTCACTCTCGCACGCGTCTTTTTTCCATTGGGGCCGACGGTATACTACGTCTCCCGTCTCTCCTTTCACTTCTCGCTCTCGCGCCCCTAAACTTTCTCATTCCGTCTCTCTTCCCCGTTGTCACCAATAAGTCAAAGTTATCCCCGGCAGAGAAAAATGCCAGGCGTTTCCCAGAGCAGAGAAAGGCCGGCTTTCTCGCGTGATTTGTGGCGACCGTTCGCTCAACTCGCAGCGCCAATGAGTCGGTCAGTCGTAAATATCCTTGCGGGACCCACGGACCCGATGGATGGACGGCACCGACAGGGCCAAGAAGGTGCTGCCTTTCGTTTCGATATCGCGATACGTTGAAATTCGCCCGAGGACGAGTCTTTTTCTTTTCTTTTATTTTCGTTAAAGATTCCTGCAAAACTCGCGAGTTCGTTAAATGTACGTCGTGCATAGTAAATCATTGAAAATGGAATTCAATCGTTATTATTTTTCATATCCCTATAAATATACAGAAAAAAATTGTAAAGATTAGATCTACGTCAGATTATCGATAACACTTGCATAATTAATAATACGCATTATGGAAATGTAATTCAAATATAATCTTGTAGCGAAACAAAATTATAACTTGGCAATCATAATATTTGAAAGAAGAAATAAATTCGAGATAGTCGAACGATACTTAATAACATTGTAATAAAAATGTGAAAGCGTGTGTTTATATCATTTCAAAATAATAAAATGTATTGGCATTGTGAGGAAATCAACGGTCTTAAACTTTTTTTCTTGCAAAAGCGGAACTTTTTAAATTTCGTAATATGTCGACAGAGAACACTGAGATGCAGGTAATAGGAAACACAAGATTTACGGCTCATATAAAAATTCCAAAAATTCCGGTTTCGCAAGAAAAAAGTCTAAGTTGATTTCCTCACCAATATATTTTATTATTTTAAAATGATCGGTCAGCGAGTTGTACGAGCACCTAACAGTAATGCGCCGTCGTGAGAGATGTCTAAGGATCGATATTAAGATCGATAGGACTCTTGCAGCTCGCTGTTCTACGTGCCTACGACGTTCTGGAATTACTGTCGGGCGAGGGTACGTAGTTTCCGGTACTATCTTACCGAAGACAGATAAGATACTTCCCTGGTAACTGGGAATTATACGTTAGGGCGGTTTCGAACGGTCGTCGTTCCAGCAGGCACGATCCAACTTCCGCAAAGCTGCTCGAAGGAAGGGAACCTGTGAGTGGTACTTAACGAAGAATAATTGGATAGCGATAAATACAAAATAATTAACCCCTATTAACAGCGCCATCAGGTGTCAGCGGAAAGGATCCGTAATTTAATGTATATATATGCTAATAATAGAATACCTATGCAACGTTACTCACAGAATCAGTATGAAAATAATACCAATAAAATTGTATGTCTATAGTACTTGTACAATGAATTTTCTTTTGATCCTCAAAAAATTGAAAACTAATATCGCCGAGATTAACGTCTGGAAATTATTAAACTATTATAATGTGTTAATTTAAAATATAAATAAGCTTGATTAATATAAGCTTGATTAAAATCACTGTGACGCAGAGATGAATCTGCGAGATCTTGTCGCAATTTATATACGGCAATATATGCAGAATGTACGTGGCAATCAAGTGGAAACAGGGTTGAAACATGTTGGTAACGAAGTATCGCGAGGAGAAGGCGAAGGATAGGCGCTTGAATTGCCGATCAAATTCACGATCCTTTCTCTACCCACCCACTTCGACAGTACAGCTTAGTCGAGAGCTCCACCCCTCCCTTAAATCACTCATTCTTTAATAATAGACAGATCCCATTATAATACCTGAGATTTATATCCGTGGCCCCCTTTTCTTTTGAGCGATAAATTTCATAGCTCTTTTTTTAATCTTTCTTTCTCTGCGGATTAGCCGACTACTCGGGTATGATCAGTTCGTCTAATAGAGGCGTTGCGAATCGAAGATATCGTTGCGTTACCTTCAACAGTGTTAAATTGTATTACTTATAATCGATGTTAATTAAATACGTTAATTACAAATCGCCGTGCATTAAATAAACACACATTCTTAAGTTTCTGTATCTAAAATATTCGTCTCTTTGATTCAGATATAGAAATAGAATGCTTGATCTATGCTCTTTGCAGTTGTAATCCTCTGCTAGTAGTTGCGAAAAATTAAAAAGGGATTATGGCGCGTTATAGTGAAACAAGACTCGATGCAGAAACATAACTGGGTTACCGCAGGAGACACTTAAACCGTGTTCTCGCGGCAGACTCCGTGGCAGATGAGAGAGGGAGAGAAAAAAGAGAAAAAGAGAGGGAGTGAGAGGCGGAAACGACTATGATGGAGTGCAAACGGGAAGGACGAAAGAGGAAAGCGAGGAGAAATTGAGAAAGAGAGGGACGGAACAGAAAAGAGAGGTTTCGTTAAGTCGCGCCGACGTCGCATGTGCACGGCCGGGGCGAACCGGACCTATAAATATTGTCGAAACGCGTCAAATAAATCTGAAGCTTTCCCATGTTGCAAGACAAAAAGGAGCAGGGTAAGCGTATGGTCTGATGGCCGCTGCAAGGGTGACCCCTATTTATTGCCGAATTAAAGCGCGTCACCATTAATTTGCATACCGTGCGCGCGTGAGCGCGGAGGAGCGTCAACATGCGTCTGGGCATTCCACGCCGTTTGACGAATCTCGCGATCTCTCGCGCGTCGCGCTTCATAATTACGCGCCCGTTAATTCGTCGTGGCTCCGTCGCCTCGCTGCACGCTAGCACGCCGGCGAAACGTTTTGTTGCTCCCGGCCTTCTCCAGTCATCTTTTATTAAACGGTTCTGAATCTAATTTTATATCACGACGAGACACACGGAACACTCGCCATCGCATCGAGGCACAACGATTGAACGTTCATCCTTCCCATCGTCACACGTTGTTGCGAATTTAAGTGTTTAGTCTGTTCGTATACACGAGGTGAATTTTATATAGGTATAAAAAGCCACTAAAAATTTTCAACGGCATGGAACATTTATTGTTCTTATTAATTTTGAGGAATAAAAAAAAGGAACAGTTTTTGCGTTCTCGAAGTCCTGAAGGTTCTTAAAGATTCGCGGAAGCGTCTTATCCATTGTATTTCTTAATGTCAAACATTAGGAGACAGAACTTTTTCCAACATTTTCAAGTCTAATTGCGGGAGATCGCGTGTCTCTCCTACAGCCTCTCGACTAATTGCTCGAAACAATTAAACCCCGAGGATCGAATTCGCTTTTCTTGCGTCCCATTCCCCCCTCGCTCCCCCTCATCTCTTCCCTCTTGTTTGCCGAGCGCGTCCCTTCCGCGTTTGTTTTCTGAAAACCGAAAACCGTTGCACACAAGGAATCGCGCGCGCTGCGTCGTTCGCGCGGGACGAGCCGGTGTCGGTGTCTCGGGGTACGAGAGCGGCTCGATCCACGCCATAAATTAGCAATTATTTAATTTTCGTAGGGCCCGGGGTCCTTAGACGGCTCTAAATCAGTCTCCGTTGCAAAAAGCATAGATAACTATGACGCATGGCTCCCGGGAAGAGACAGGGGTGCGCTCACCGGATTGTGGCGGTGGTGACTTGGTCCGGGCTGAGGGGGAGGGGAGGGGGAAGAGTGAGTAGGGTAGATGACGGGGGTAAGCGGAGAGGACTCAGGAACGGCGAGCTATCACGCTCCGATGGTGCAGCGGCAGGGGAGAAAAAGGGGGTGCGACAGGATCGTCGAGGATCTCGTCGGTGGGGGTCCGCTCCACGATAACTGTTAGTTTCGCGGTGCCGTCGTGGCAGCAAGCGATGCGACGTTCCCCGTTCCCGCTTCTGTTCCTCGTGACGACGAAGGACCGACGTCGTTGCTGGTTCGCTGCTGTCGCTGCTCTGGCTGGCTGGCTGGCTGGTTGCACGATAGCTGGTGGTGGGCGCACACTGCCACCGTTGCTCCCGGTTCGCCGCTGTGTATGTAAATGTGGACGAGAGCGAGATAGAGAGAAAGAGAGAGGAGAGAGAGCGAGAGGGAGGTAGAGAGAGAGAGAGACGAAGCGGGCGAACGAGCACACGGAGCTGGGCACAATGGCAACTAGTTTTAATTACAAAGTAAGGTGAAGCGATCAATCATAATGATGTACGTGAGGCAGGCGCGGCCTCTGGGGTGTCGAGGGTGGGAAGCGGCGAGGAGAAGGTGGAGAAGGACGAAAAGGATGGAGACTGGGACGGGGGAGGAGGGGTCGATGCCGCTACGGGGCGGGGTGGAGAGGGCCCCCGCGTACACTTTGCGTATAATTTACTGGCACTGGATATACCTGAAGTTATGCTATACCGAAGCTGCCATCGTCCTTCTTCGTCCCGCGTGTCTCTTTCTCTCCTTCCTGCCATCGCTCTTACCGCCGTACTACGATAGAGTAGATCTCTCCCTCTTTCTCTCTTTCTCTCTGCCTCTCTCCTCTCCCCCTCCCCCTCTCCTGTTCATTCCCACCGTATCTTTCTCCTTCCCCCTACCTATGACTCTGTGCGCTTCGTCTGGCCGACTGGCCGCCATAACTCTCGGTCGCTCCCTCCGAAATATCTGATGCGCCACGCGATATTTACGATCAGCACGCCCTGGCGAAGCCCGGCGCTGAAAGCCTGACGGCGATCCTTCTCCTTCTTCGTCTTCTTCCGTCCCACGTCTGATTCTTGCTCGTGCGTCTATCACCTTCTTCCTTCTTTCCCGCCCTCTCTCCTTCCTTCGACCGATCGGCGCGAACTCGGGACCGTAAACGAGGTCACAAAACGTGCAGGAGGCCGCTGCTGTTATTTCTTAAGATTATCATTTGACGAGCAATATGATCACTTTGAATCTACTCTCTGAATCTACAAAGACTGATTATCTTGGATTGATCCGTAATCAATTAGTTTTCATTAGTTTTGTCAACATCAAGACGACAAGTTCACAATGGCGTGTTGCATAAAAAAAAAAGAAGATCGAAATCATAGCATATGTATCTCTTCGTCGCGCATGTCACGGGAACGAGCAAATCTTCACAGTCGGGAGACGCGCGATCTTCTGGCGCAGCCGTGGTCGTCTCGTCCGTGGACGATACGGTCATGAATATTGCGAGCGCCGGTATTTTGAGCCGGCGTGACGAGCGTTGATGGGGATTTACCTCGGCCTCTCCTTGTGTGGCTCGCCACAAGAACTCCGCGGCCAAAGAGAGTTCGCCTTTTTCAGCTTCCTCCGCCGTCCCTTCACCGAGGTGTCCCCGCGCGCACGGTACCACAGCGTCCTCCACTCCCCCTCCCCCTCCCTGCTCTATCTCTCTCTCCTCACTGCCCTTTTTTTGCGCACCCTTTCTCTCTGGCTTCCTCAGTCGCTCGCTCGCCCTGTCCTTCCGACGTATCCTCGTCCTCTCGACGTGCGCGTGAGCGCAGACATCCCTCGCGTGACGGGCCCATGTCCATCAGCCATCGCGGCCACCATCGTACAACCGTCGCTGCGGCAGCAGCAACAGCAGCAGTAGCAGCAGCGGCGGCAGACGCCGCCGCCGCCGCCGCCGTCGCCGTCACCGCCAAAACAAAATGTAATTATTTCACGTGATTAGCTGACCGACCGACCGACCTGGCCGCGCTCTCTCGCGGGAGCGCTCACGCGGCATCCTTCTTCCTCAGAGTGCGTAATGCACCACGTCGTGAAACGACGCCTCGTAACCCTTTCGCTTTCTTCCTACCTGTCCGGTGAATCATTAATGTAAATCACCGGTGTGTCGTGCCACGGCTAACGATCCAGCGCCGCGATTCGCTTTGACGGCGCCCGATGGATACGCGGATCCGCGCTAATTTAGGGATCCTGGCTGATCTCTTCGCCGCGAGGCTTGTGTGTACCTGATGCGAGTAATGCGTCAATTTGTCTACGTCGAACTAAGGTAAAGCAGTAGCATTGTGTATACTTGTGAAAGAAAAAGATATGATAAAGTATGTACTTGCTCTCTTATATAGAAATTACTAAGGAGATGAATTACATGGAGAGATTAAGGATTTACGAGAAATTCGATAGTATTGTTCGCTGAAGAAGAAGCCGCAATTAGGTATCCCTGTTATGCGGAACAATCTTACGTGCAATACACCTTTTAAATTCATTCCTAATTCTTCCTTTATGGCGATCGAAACGTGCAGTGAATATAAAATTCTTATTTAAAAAATCCCATCAATTGAAGTACCGCAATGTCAATATTTCGCAATTTAACACAAGCACCGTGGATGCATGAATGCGCCACGGGGGCGAGTAATCTTCTAATCGGGTAATCCGCGCGGCGGAGGAGGAAGCTCTCGAGACAGGCGGTCCCTCGCGCAGGCAGAATGCAGAAAACGAGCTGCCGGAAATCTGCGCAATCCAATTCGTTCGACAACCATTCGAACCCAGGTCGGTTCAGCCGCGCGGCTAAAGCAGCTAGACATTATTGGCCGGCTCGCGTGCTGCATGTGCAATGAAATAATAACGCCGCGAAATCTATTAGACACGTGAGCGTACCTTCTTTCTCCTTTAACGACCGCCCGAGGGTCCCGCGGTAGCCCGGAGGCTTTATAGCGGCTCCGTGTGCACGCCCGTGAGTCACTCACGCGTGCACGCGGCAATGGCCGTTCGGTGAGCCACGGCGGCGGAGCGTACAGCACGCCGTGACCTTACTATACGGAGAGAACGATCCCCCCTGTAACCTTGAGATTTCCCCGCGCGAAATCGACAGTGAGCCATAAAATTCATGATCGCCGTCGCGCACGCAGCCCCAGCCCTCCTGCTCCTCTCCCCCTTCCCTCCACTGTATCGGCACAAAAGGCAGAAATGATATTAATCTGGACGTTATTAATCTTCTCTTCCGGGTAGCCGCGTGGAATAACATCTATTTCAAGAGAAATTTCAATTCTTGTAGTTAATATCGCGAACGTTCGGACGAGGAATATTTTCATTAATTGCATTAGGGGTCGCGAAGACACACACCGAGCACTGCACCTTCCGCGTGCAAAAATTGGCGTGTGCGCGGAGAAACGATCGAAAAACGGAAAAGGCGAGGTGAGGCGACTTTTATGCGTTTTTAATTACCACCAGCTGGAGCGTAAACGGACGCGTCTGATAGCGCCATTAAAAATTCGCTTTATCACGTACGTATCATCGAATCGTACGAGACAGTAATTATCTTAGCCACTTCTTTGTTTCTCTCTCTCTTTTTTTTTTTACTTCTCTTCCGTACCTTATCGTTTTATGTGCCGAGTTCGTTTCTCGGATGAAGGTACCTTCAGCCTTGGTATCCAGTAGGTGCATCAGCCATTAATTAAATATAAAGTAACTGCGTTGTCAACAACATGCTCCGGCAGCTTCGGCTCTTCCGCGCCGACAGCGGGGAATAACAATAAAAATGATAATCGTGCCCTGAAGTAGCTTCTCGTGCCCGATCGAAGGGGTGGGAAAACGGGATGAGCGTAAAGGAAACGATATGCCATTTTCAGTACGGGCCGCACGTACGTACGTATGTACGCGCGGTGCGCGCGAGTGTTGGTGCTTATCGCGGCCGTGAATGCGAGTAATTTCACACGACTAATTAGCCTCTCGTTAGCCGCGCCGGCCCGTTCCAGGAGCGCGGATGAACGCGCGGGAACGGAAGAAAGGAGGAAAAAAAAGGGGGGGGGGGACAACGAGATGATAATTTTGCAATACAAATCCGCGACTTATCGGATAACTCGTCTTCCCCTCTTCGCTTTCTCTCTCTCTCTCTCTCTCTCGCGCGCATCCCTGTCGCGTCGGAGTAGGTCCGCGAGGCGATTAATTAAATTCTCGGGTAATCAAATATGTCACTCAGCCGTCCGGTTTTAATTAAAGTTCGGACATTATCTATTTGCTTTATCATCGTAGAGTTGACTAGCACAGACTCCACGGACCCGAGGGACGAGGAAGTCCGTGGCGAGCGAGACGAGACGGGGCGGGGCGGGGAGGGGCGAAAGCGAGCAGATGAGCGTCAAAGTGATGGGAGAGAAGTTGGCTGACACCCGATCGAAAGTGTCACTAGCCTCTTCTGATAGATTGCGATTGGACGCTTGTGCTCTTTTTGGCGGAGTCGCCGCCACCGCCGCCGCCGTCGCCACCGCCGCCGCCACCGCCGCCGCCGCCGCCGCTGCCGTCGTCGTCGTCGCCGCCGCGCCGCGTCGGCTGTCCCTCTTCCGCGTTTCATTCCCTATACTTATCATTATCATCGCGAAACGAAAGCCGCCAAAGTGCGTCGCGAATTAACGATATTAATTGATCCAATTTCGCCGTTGAGTGCCCGCGGACATTAGCGTGCAATTTGTTTTAGTAAGTGCAAAATTTCAGAGATAAAGCTGCGTAGCATGCACTACCTACTACCCCTACTTACCAAATGGTACTCGACGCTTTAATGCGGCCGTTTGATCTCGGATTTTATTTTCCTAATACGAAGATTACATTCGACGTTATCGTACGTGGAAAGCTAAATGGCTGCATTTAACGTTCAATGTGCCTCGTGAATGCGGACCGAAGAATCTCACAGGGAGATTCCATTAAACGTTGCCCGTCAGTCGCATACGTACACAGGTGCAAATACAAGCAGATTTATCAGGAAAAAGTGACGTCCGCATATATCCGTACATGCACGCATAGTTTGGTACATATTTATGTTTAAATCGAGGAAGTAACATTGTAGTTTATTTTGAGCAGTTAAAACAAAGATATTTATTTGCATCATTATTAAATTGACGATTAATTTAATTTGTGATATTATTATTTCAACTTCAGTTTGTGATTGCGTTTCAAGACCGACAGTAATCGGCGCGCAGTCTACTATATTTATAAAATTGATACATAAATATTATTCAGCATCAAGAACATCAAGTCTCGATTTGGTTCTTCTTTAGTTATTTGACTTATTCAAAGCAATTAATTACGCTCGTCTATCTAAAAACCTATGAAGTATCTATAAACTAATCGTGAAGCGAAAACTTGTTTGTCTCGTTGCGTTCGAGGCGCGTAGGAGATAAACAGAGACGTCTCGATCGACGTAGATCCTCGCGACGACGGCGAGGTGATTCGCCGGGAATTTCTCCGTCGCGGCAGTCGTCGCGGGGTGCGACGACGCTCTCCGCGTGTTCTTCCTCCCTCTTTTTTCCACCCTCCTCGATTAGAGAGGAGCTGCTGTGACGTCCTTCTTCGCAGCCGCCGCCGTTGTCGCCTCCTACGTCGGGTAAGGCGGTTTTACGTCTTATGAGTTCCCAACTGCGGCACCTCTTCTATTCCTCGCAATGATTTCGTCGCAATCACCCTCGTCTTACCCCCGCCGCCGGGGAGCCTCGACGACGGGGCCGGTAATATCGGAGAATGGCGCGACGAAACTACGAGAGGCGGAGAGGCCGACCGACACTTTTGTCAATACACCGGGAAAGAAAGAGGAGGACGCCGACAGGGCGGTGGCGTCTCTCTCTCTCTCTCCCTCCCAGTCGGCGTTGCCGCTATAAAGACCACTCGTGTCATTTCGCAATGACGAAACTTTGTCCTGAATTCTCCGTTTCTCTCGTTCTACGAGAGCCAGCCCCGCGCGCGCCGCCGCCGCCGCCACCACGCCAGATCCCCTCGCCTCATCATCCACTGCGTTTCGCTCCCTCTCCCTCCACCCCCGTGAGTTCGAGGTATAGCTCGAGTTTGTTAGTTTGAACAGCTCGGTAGCTGCCGGCTTGTGTCAGTATACTCGCCGTTCTTTCCGTGTTCCGCGCCTTTCTCGCCCGTTTCTCCTCTTTTCGCCGCCTAATCTTCCGCGTCCTCTCTCACGCTGCTCGCCCTCGCCTAGCCCCGTCTGCGCTTTGCCCACGTACATACCTAGTCTACATCGGGCAATAACAAACTGCTCGACGAAAGTATCGAGAAACAAAAGATATATTAGGTCGCGGGGGAGAGAGACCGGGAGAGCCAGCGGCGGGAGAACGACGCGCGGGATGGACGACGCTGAGTGAGTCGACGATGGGAAACGATATTACGTCTTGTCGGACGCCATCTTCCTCTTACGACCACCCGTCACCTCCAGAAACTTACGAGGATGAGTGGCCGAGAAGTTGCCGCTCTGCGACTGAGCACTCGGCAGATTTCAGGGATTTTTCGAGAAGACGCCGGAGCACGGACGAAATTGTCGCCAATCGATTGGTCTTACTCGCCAAGTTACGCATCTGGGTTTAATGAGCGCGGTCTCCCCGAGGTCTGCAAACAATCGTTACGGTATCGTCGTTAATAATATTACGGGAATGACGTTTGCCTCGTCGAAATCTCTCGACGTTAAATCGGCGTTTATTTATGATAATGCAAATATGTGACATTTGAAATAAAATTCTTGGCTTCCCTTTTACAGTTACAACATATATTATGTACCCGCAGCAGAAAACGATATTTCGTTAATTCACTTAATTCGACTATAAAAATAAGCAGTTTTTTACAGCGATATCTGAACGGCACTTTCACCGTAAAAACGCGGCTCACAAAACACGGTTGATGCAAGGTGACATTAATAACCATCCGAGTTTATGACATCCGGCGAGGCTGTTTGTCACGCCGACCTCCGCTAACGACACGCACGCCGATGAATCAGGAAACGGACATTACATATTTATCCGTCGGGGAAACTCGAAAATGAGAGGAGGGCAAGGCGGGCCACGCGACGCACGTCGTCCCGCCGCGGAAGACCTCGTCATCCTCGTGGCCGTGCGCTCGCGCATACTGATCGTAGCGTGCACGCGTGCATGCGTGCGAGTCGTAATGCGGCCCACCCAATCGCTCAGGAAGACCACCGGCGTTCGTTCCTGTCATTTTCGGATCGTAGATAGCGGCATTTCGATTGTGATGCCCCTAAGTATTTCCCTTTGTGCTTACAAAAAAAAAAGAGAGAGAGAGAGAGAAGGAAAGGAAGGAGTTCTAAATATATTTCAATCTTCCGTCTTTTGCAAATCAATAACAATAACGTCATCGCGCCTTCTTTGTCATCGACGAACGGGAAAATCGTAATTTAACGAATATAAAATATTGGTATAATATACAAAAATGAAATAAAGATCAATTATTATCTTCACGTGGTTATCGAGATAAATTTATATTCAAATCAAAGGTTGCATAATTTTGTCCCGTCGGTGTCTCCTCAACGGAAATGACGGAGCCTTCTCGACAGAAAATCGATATCTCGATCTCTCTGTTTCAGGCCGTTCCTCAAGATCGAGACGTTCGCGACGCGCTCGCACGAGGGTTTCCCTATATACGCGGGTTAGACCACCGATTGAAAAAGGACCCGCTTGTGGATACATTATGCGAGAAGGTCGGTAGTAGAAGACTCGAACGAAGGGATTTCTGCCCTGTCGCGGGACGGCGAGATACCGGAGCGGCGAGGGGAACGGGGAAGGAACACCGAAGGAGCGAGCGAAGGAAGGAGCGCTATACGTACTGTGCGCTACGTAGAGCGCATGTGGAAGGACCTCGGTCGCATTTGATATGGACCGCAGATAACCGGTAACGTACGCGCGGACTCTCTGTCACGCAGGTACGTAGTCGTAGGTATACGTCCCTCGCTCTCCTGCCCGCCATTATCCACCGTGTATACGGTCCCGGCACGCTCGATCGCTCCGCCAAGCGCGATACATACGCGCGCACGTAAGTGCGCGCCCTTGCGATTCGACGCGAAGAGGAGGATGAGGAGGAGGAGGACGACGATGACGGGACTGTGCTGGCCGCGTTTGTTCGTACATACGTGCGGGCCGCGAGTCTAATCCCGAAAAGAATCCGAACCGCGGGATATTATTTATACGGGTGGCGTAGAACGCGGGCGCGCGCGAGGCCGGGACGACTTGACGGCGACGACGCCGGCGATGGCGATGGTAATGGTGGTGGTGCCGCAGGTGATGGTGATGGTGGAAGAGGCTGCTCCTCGCCGCGGTTGCGCTCCCGGTCACGACTCGCGAGAGCTCCCGTATTTGAATACAATGCATTATATTGTCCGCGTCATATCATATATCTCCCCGTTAAATAAACACCGTCTCAATATTTAGACCTCGTGAACGGGCCACGCAACCGCCGCGCGCGCGCGCGCGCGCATATAGCTACCATCTACCGAGATTCCAGGGTCGAAAGTATGAGCGAACGCGAGGCGAGGTATTGAAGAGAGGAATAACGAAAGGCTAACTTTTTTTCAACTAGATTTTTTTCCTATAATTGAAATCCAATCACCGTATTATGTAATGTTTGATTCGCGTGATTTATACATACACATATTACAGGAAATAATATTGATATAATACTAATGACTAATGAACGAAGAAACTTAATTAACCATTTCAACTATTGCATCCTTATTGCGAATATATTCGTAATAGAATTTGTTATAGTTCCATTGTTTTTAACTCTCTTTAATAAATATGTGCTTCTTCGAGTAAATTAAAATATTCGATAACAAAGGATTTAGGCATGTTAGATTCTGAAATTTATTTCCGCGGCAGCAAAAGGCTATTGCTGAATGTTAAGTACAATGTGTATAAAAAAAGGATATGGCTAGGGGAGGCATTCCTCCTGCTTATTAATTGAAAGTCTCATTTTGTTCACTATCATCGCTATATATTGCGATGCAATATTTGGTTGAAGCGTAAATTGGCGAGAAGCTAATCGATATAGCAAGTAGGCGTAGAGCCTCTCTCGAAAGCAACATTGTATCGAGTCGGTACCATTAAATATGAGCATCCACGTGATCCAACGTACAACGTTATTGATACATCGACGAGCCTTTTTTTTTCTCTCGACGAGGCTTCTCTACCACCGCGCGGGACTTCGTTAAACAACGTAATCGTCCGCCGTGTACATTTGTCACGCTTAATCCCGGCACTTTTCTCCGACCTTTACGATGAGGAGATTCCGCGAGGAGATCTTACGAGATGATCGCGGCACGGCATCGTAATTTTCGGAATCCCAATCAGCGGGGAATGAGCGATCGTTCGTTTCACCTGGAAGAGATGGAGGGGCCCCTTTTGCCCGTGTATATATACATATATACGAGAGATATCGAGGCGCTCGTAAAACGACTGTGCGCGCGCGGCATGGCGTTAACTCGTGATCGAGATGATCTACAGTTATTGAATTCCCTGGAGGCTGCGCGATCGCCACATGTTCCCGCGCGGATACAAGTCTCGAACCTGGAGAAAGATGACGAGGAAGAGGGAAAGAGGTAGATGAAGGAAGAGAGAAGGAAGGAGAGACAGAAAGGAAAGAGAGAGAGAGAGAGAGAGAGAAGGAGAGCGCGGGGATCAGTGGGTGGGTTTGACCTATAAGGTGCGATCTTATCGGTAAACGGGGAAGTGACGTGAGCAATCATCGCTTGGTCATCGAAGGCGAACCCGGACGACCCCATCAGGACTCGATCGCGAGGGACTCGCAGTCGAGGAAACCGGCGAGAGAGCGAGCGGCCACCTTCGCCAATGGCGGCTGATAGCGGTAGTATCCTCGGGTGTGTGGGGCCACGTAGAGAAGCCCTCATTTTCTGCTACGCTGCCTGTAATTGGGCCAATCATCTCCCATTGAGCGACCGGCGTAATGTACGGGAGTTATTTACCTGCATCGCTTCGCTGAATCGCGTCGAGTAAGATCTCTCTCACCTCGGCCCATCGTTGTGTACGTAGCGTAGGTGCGTATTGGCTTTTTACGATAATAACGGCCGACCGAGTTTGTTGATGGCGAGGTGCAAGCCCGGCGAATGGAAGATGACGGTGCATTAGGTGAAATATGAGGACGCGTGATGAGCGGTTAGCGTCGGCGTTAAGATACTCCGGCAAACGACACGCGAAGTTGTTATTTCATCGCTCGCGCGATCAGGCGACGTTCGAAAAGGAGTAAAACGCTTGTTAAAACGTATAAAAATTTCGACTCGGTATACCGGACCGCGTTTATGTCCGCGCTTTGTATCCGTATAGCGACTCGGGCATATACCGTGTGTATACATAAAAGTGAGCGGTCCCGCCGACATTTATTTCAGAAACGTTTCGCGGCACAGCGCGGCGCGGTGGCGGCGTTTAAAAATTTAAGGGCGCCGACGAAGGCGCGCGGTTTTAGAAACGTCGGCGCCCGAATTTCGCGTCTGTTCATCGCGTTCATCTCGCGGCGGCATTTGCAGTATAATCCGATACGTCAGGCCGACATCAATTGACATTTAACATGCAGCCCTGCACTTGGCGTTATATGGATCTGTTGGCGCACTGTATCGCCCCGGGTTTATGATCTCATCGGGCGATTGATTTATGTCGGCAATTATAGCATAGCTAGGAGTGACGCACGACTCCGTGTCCCGAATGAGTTATGAGTGTTAATCTCGGGCGAACCAATGAGGGGGAGACTCGCCGCGCGTTCGCCGCCGCCGCCGCCGCCGCCGACGCCGTCGCCGTCGCCATCGCGCCGACCTCCTCGTCCTTTTTCGACTCTTCCTGCACCGACGATTAGTTTTCTTTCGCGCCGCCACGTCCTCTTCCTCCGGCGGTAATAGACGCAACATCGACATTCGACGCACGGATGATTGCGTCGCCCTCCGTAATCTGCCGGCACCTGATCCGCGCCGCGCCCACGCCGGCCAGGACATTTGGGCAGTCGCCAATGGTGCTTCGCCGGCCGAAATATTAATGTTCCTTAATGTCCTGTCTCGCGCGACGACGCGCGTCCAGATATCCCATCCCGCGTGCGACAGCGCGCAGCCTCCGTGACGAGTCCGCAATATTTCGACGTAGTCGTTATTTTACGGCGGGACTCGTTCGTCCGTAGAACGTGAATCTAAATCGACGAGACAATCGGACGCGCGAGAGATTGATCACGCACGTCGAAGTATCGAATTCCTGCAACGCTCGCTCGACATATTCAATTCGTTATTATAATTGTAATCGATTATTATATCGCGGCTTTCTCCTCCTCTTCTCTCTCTCTCTCTCTCTCTCTCTCTCTCTCTCTTTCTCTTTGTAGAGCTTTTAATTATTTTAAGGTGTACTTTGTTCGTAGCAATTACGAAATTGATCATCGCGCCCGTAAATACGTGATATTTTCAATGACTTTGACGTCGTTACTGTGACATAAAAATATATTTCAAGTGGACAAACGAATTTTACAAAGCCTATATTCTGTGTTATCGTACCGTTGCTCGTATTCTCTATCGCGTACAATTCCGATGATGGGCTTCAGTATGCAGTAGTGTGGCAACTAACCCGCAGTTACGTATCCTGATTTTATGAGGATAAGAAAGATATCGAGGTACGTTCGAAAGAGCTCGGATATCGAGTTGTAACTCCGAGAACCAGTTCTCAGACGCACACAGGAAACCACTTTCGACATAAGGATATTCCTGCTTTAGGATAGGAAGGTGTTTAGCATAATTGGTGGCTGCTGCAGCACGACGTGTCCCGTCACAACAGCTAACACGTTCACGCTTCGTGGCTCCGAGCTTTTTTCCAAATTATCCCCGCGCATGCTTAATCGCGCTCGTTTGCCCGAGTTACAAACTTGCCCCATTCGCGGCTATAACGTACGCTTTAATCCTAAGAAAGTTCACGCGTGTAAAGAGATTTTGTCACTTTCTTTCTCGGATCTTTAATCCGTACATAATAATCCGGTAAAAATGACTGGCTTATAATAACGTTCGGGACGTTATAGATATATCCGTATCTGCGAGATGCTGTAGCAAACACGCATCCCACGGTGTCATGACAATTGCAAAAAGGAGGAGGACGACGATGTGAGGCGTCGGAATAAATGAAATTTGTCCCTGAGACAGTCTATTGAGTTTTACTGCAATTGCAAAAACGACGATTAGATTTAACGGCGGAGCTTTCACGCTGCGTGCGCCGCGGTCTTAGTTATGCCGCCGGATATTTTCTCCCGAATGAGACATCGGAAAAAGGAAATTGGTCGCCGTGGCTGTTACCGTTGTTCTTTGCGGACGGGCGCTTTTGCAAAAAGTGGCTCGCCTCCGAGGGGCCCGCGCCGCGGCACTTTGCTGCGCCTTCGAATCGCCGAGGAAAATCTCATCGCGTGCATGAGCCCAACGCCGCGCGCAACGGCCGGGCAAAAAACGCAAGCGGAGGCAGCCTTGGAAGTTATTACACTGTCTCGCGTAAAACATAATTAGATGACGCTCGGCCGGAGTGATGCCACCGGCTCCTTCCGTAGGTACATCCATGACCCCGCGGCTCTCATCTTAGCGGGAGCTTAAATTAATCTAGACCTAACTAATAGCCTCAATTATCTAGCTAATTAATGAATTATTTATCTTTTTGCAGCTAAACCTAAAAACTAGAGGAACTAATGATATTTCGCGCGTGTCACTCGCGAATAAAAGGGAACAAATGTAACATACTCTACTGTTCATAAACTCGGAAACATTTGCAATTTTTTCATACCTCATGAAAAATTAAGAAAGTCTTGAATGGATTTTTATATAAGAAATTCCATATAATTGTGAAAAATCGTATCAATTTTTTATAAACCATTTTATAAACCATATTATAAAACCATTTTAAAGCCTAGACAGCCTAGTTTAAAATACTTTTTTTGTTCATTTTTCCGATAATGTTTAAGGTACGACGTTTCAAAATAAAAGTAGTTGAAGAAAAAATCAATTTTTTATGTAATTTAAGAAAAATAATCATAAAAACAAAACTTAAAATAAAACTAATTTACAGCTCTATGCCTCTATCTCTTTTTTTTTTAAATGCATTTTTGAAAAGTTCGCTATGATTTTTTTATCGATAGATATACTTAACTTTTAATGACATGTAAGAAAATCGCAAGCATTTCTAAATTTATGAATTATTTAATGTATATAATTATAAGAAATTTATTTTTGTATAGAATATATTATTTTGATTACAAGTGGTTGTCATAGTTACGATAATTCAAGTTAAAACAATACAGACGATGAAGTTTTTAGGCAGGAAAAGAGGCAATGAAAAAAGGAGGAATAAAAAAAATGAAATTAATTATGTGATTTTTAAGTTATATTTGGTAAAAATTACATAATTCGTTTTCTGAAGTTTCGACAGTTCCTATAAAATTAAGCGAACATTCTTGTTCATTGTTCGCCCTCGCGATATATCGTGCAGACTACGGTTTGTTGTACGGGCTATCGTACGCTCAGCATCCAAGTTTCTAACACATTCGAGCTTGGATCCTCCAGAGCCTTCGATTGCCGGCCGCGCTTCGGCACGTACGGCGTTACATACGAGAGAGACCGACGCTAACGTACACACGTACACGTGTTACCCGCGGAACGTAGTGCCGGACATGCTGCACCTACACACGCGCACGTATACCGGTGCCAGTGTCGGGGAGCCGTCGGTCGCAACAAACTTTGAATTTATATCACTAAGACGATATAAACGTCATAAATCATTATTATAATAACGGTTTCGTACGTAGCTACACCGAGTTGCGAGCGCGCCCGTTGCTCTCGACACGATGCACACACATACACACACATACACACACGTACACACTAACGTACGCGGAATCAACGTAGAGCGAAGTCAAAACAGAAACGTTAAATCACGGCGTGTCCGCGGCAGCAGACGAAACGCCGACTCGCCCTTGCCTTGGGGAGGGTGAGTGAAATTGTCGGTCCCGCAGTCGACAAAGAAGGAGATCGGCGGACGAGTTGAGGGCAAGATGAGGAAGGCAGTGGTGATGGTGGTGGTGGTGGTGGTGATAGGAGGAAGGGCAGGGGGCGAAGGGGGTATTTACATTGCTAATGTATCGCCGGCCTAACTTCTAATTAAACAAATTCGCACAACTCAGCGCGCCGCGTGGAATTGCTCGAGGGAGGAGGCGCGGGGTGGACCATCTTACTCTTCCCTCCATCACTTCTCTTCCTCTTCCCCTCGCGCTCTCATTGCCTCTTCCTCCCTTCGCGGCGGCGAGGACTGAGGAGAACGAGAAAAGCGAAATTCTCTTTCTCTCTCTCTCTCTCTCTCTCTCTCTCTCTTTCTCTCTGTCTCTGTCTCTCTCACTTACTCATTCGGTTGGAGGGGTCGCTCGTTAGCGCTCTTAACGCGACTTACCGCCTGGAGTGCGAGACTCGGGCCCCTGATTCATCGGCAAGGGGGAATGAATATTTATAAGAAATTGCGAAATAGTAGCCTCCCTCGTTCTTTCTCTCTCCCTCCCTTTCTCTCTTACACGATATATAACCGCTCTCGTTGTACTATCGTGCCTCTCTCCAGTCAGCCGTTGCTGACTCGCCAGGATGTCCGCTTCTCCATTTCCTTTGCTTCTCACTTTCCTTGATGAGATAAGGTCATTTTTTTTCCACACATTAAGACATCGTGCGACTATGGGTGAGTACGATTGTTAGATTTATCACTAGTTAGACAGTAGTTATGAAAATTGGTACTTCTATTTTCGCTAAATGCTAATTTTGAATATTTAAAAATCGCGCGCTCGAACGTTGAAATATTATAATATTTAATTCTTTAAAATATAATATGTGTAATATTTAAATTAAAAAATATGAAAGTACATCTTTTACAAGTTACTCAAGACGTAAAAGATTTTTTTTCTTTTCCAGGAATATACATCTCATCTTAAAATATATGAATTAGATATATAAAAAGTTTCGAGAAAAATTTAAAACATATATAAAATTTACATATATAAAATAACATATATTTATAGATTTACATATATATTTCAAGTACTAAGATTTTAGATGTTTGATTATCTTCCAAAATATTCATGTTTACTATTGCTAGATGTGAAAACATTAAATGTTTATTAGTTCGTATTAATGTTAATTGCCTCGCGTTAAACGTTCGCGCTACGAAGTTCGTTAGAATATTCGAAATTATACATATGGTGCACAAAGTTCTAATGTTACGGAGGACGCACTCGTAGAAGAGAGAATATTGTCGATATTATTTATACGCCTACGGCTAACGGTCCGGACGATTATATCCAGTTAATTTATTCGAGCAACTTGTCCCGTCGGGCGTTCGGTTCTAGCACTAAATCCAGTAGCGTTTCCCGTAATTGATTTAATCGATCGGATTAATATCGAGCGTGTGCGTGTGTATCGATTAAAGTAAAGTGCGGTACCCGCACGCGGCTTCCTCGTCCCGCATCAATTTCGCATATAAACAAGTTATCGAGTAATAACTTATGCACGTCGGATGGATGTCCGTTTTCCTTGACTTGATTTTCTTGCCTCCGAGAATCGTTACTTATCGGTCGTGAATAAGGTAAATCGTGTAAATCGTGTAACCGTCTTCGTGTAAGACCGTAGATTTTATAACGATAACGTATGGTCGTAAGTATCAAACGTCATCTTGTTTATTCGTGGAACGAACGCGTATGTACCATATTCTCTCGAATATCAAAATCAAGATTATCAATCATCTCCTTTCCCTAAAATACATCTGCCGCGAATGATTAACGCATTTCTGGTGTTCCTTTGTTCATATACCTATTATGTTACATTTTTCTATATCTAGTCAGGTGACATATGGCTGCATGAGTCATTCGTCATTAAAGCTAGAAAAAAAAAACACATTAAACGTCGCGGAGCGACGCCCGAGACTTTATGGCGTAACGTTGTCAACATGATAGAAAACCATGCCAGACATTCGACAGTCGCGTCGTGTGAGGTCCCATAACTGCTTCCTGTGCCGTCGACTATCTGCGACCGTTTCCGGCGTCTCTCCGTCGGCTCGATTACACCGCAATAAAACACCCGCCCTGACACCTGCGGGCTCGACAGGGACCTCTGTCTCCTTCTCTTGATAACGAAATCCACAAAGCCAGCTCTATATTCCTCTGAGGGCCGGCGGCGGTGCGTGCAAAAATCGCGGCGCGTCTCCAGAGGATTGATAACTTTCTGACCGTGTGAACATCGCTCTACAGGGATATAAACTCGCGGGTAAGAAAAACGCGCGGGAGGTATAGACGCTTGCCGGAAGTAATTTGCATTTACAATTTGCGGGCTTTCCCGCGCTATCTCGACTTACACTTGTCATCGGACACGTTCGTTAAGCGTTAACGCTCGCGAAAACTGGATACGTGGCGGTGAGCAAATCCGTGAATTAAGTGCGCCGAGATGTACATCTAAACGAGCCTCAATTTCGTACGTTCGGCTTAAGCGCGAGCGAAGGTCCCCGGAGAGATGCGTACCCCATAAATAAAGGAATGTTATTTATTAACGCGAGTGTGTGTAGCATATACTTATAATATATCGCGATGATTAATTTTATATGAACTCTCTAGCGCGCGTAAAGGGAGAAAAACAAGATCGCGACGGGCCGCGCGAAGTGGACATTGATCCCCGGCGTTGCACGGGAAACGAGCGCATTTGATCCGTAAAAGAGAATTATTTGATACGCGTAAGTGGTCGTTAGACTCGACATTAGCTTATCGCCTAAGTTCGTAAGTAGGGAGCTCGATAAAACACGCTCGGTAATCAGAAGCTTGCTTTCGAGATGTTATTTCAGATGACTACAAAGATTGCCGCTGTGCTCCCAGGCCGTAAATCATGCGGCTCTTTCGCGATCAACCGTGTTATTTGTCACGATGACTACGTTGGAAGATAATTCGTGAAAAATTTGACGTCAAAGGCGAGCCCAGGTAACGGGCTCATTATAATGGATGTTCGGCTTATCATTTAGCTGCGTCCATATAATAAAATAAATTTGCCAATACCCAATTCGCAATGGACGTACGAATTTGCGAATAATCGCAAAATATGTCTCGCGTTTAAACGCCCGCGATTTATTGCGCCGGATCGCAACTTGCATTTCACAAACAGCGTCACGAAATCTATTTTCGCAAAATATAAATTACTGTTTACAACAAACCCGCGGTAATTCTGTTTCGTGAATAATTCGTACGCGCGCACAAGTATATGACATGGCCTATCTATAATTTCGATTGCAGCAGGCCGGTTAAGTAAGAGCATGTTCCTCGCAGATTCCTCGCTTCACGGTCCGGAGGACGATATAAACCAGGAAGAAGAGTGTTAGATTGTAAGTCAGTTGGAGCAACGCGTTCGAAGCGCGTTTTTATCTGGCGTGCCAGCGCCCCGAAGGAGAGGAAAATCGACGCAAATCGCTCGACAAAATCTGTAATTCGCGGCCGAACCTTATTAGACGCGAAGCGGCGCCGGCATTGTAAAGTTCTGAATAATGGAGTTGCCGAGGCGATAGAATGACGTGTTTATAAGCCTGCACTCGTACGAATACGCGGCCGCGAACGTGCCCTTCGTGTTAGCCGTGCGCGCGCGCGCGCGCATGTGCGTGCTCAAACTTACACACACGAACAGAACGTACGTTATACCCGTGCGCCAGTGTGTAATGCGCGGGTGCTCAGCGAGCGAGCGGCACTTTGTGGGGTCGTAAAACAGCGTCAGCCTTGTAAATCTGTGCCCGAGTGCGGCAGCCCTGACAGATTCTCGCCCCCTTCTGGCCCCCCTCTTACCCGCGCGCGCGCGCGACTCCCGCTGCCCTGCCCCGTCAGATCCCGCCGACGAACAGTCTCTTATAATGAGGTCGTCGCGAACATGACGACCTTCGTGGTAAGATGCACCAGTTTCGATGTACATACTGCCGACCTCAACGTCGCGTGGGAGCCGTGCCGGAAGAGAGACGCAGCTCTCTCCCCCTCCCCTCCCTCGCGTACTTTTCGGATCAAATCTGTTATGAACTTAGACGAGAGAGAGGAAGAGAGAGAGAGAGAGAGAGAGAGAGAGAAAGAGAGAGATGAGTCAGATGATATATGCTTGCCAGGGCGAGCCCCAATTGTCGAAAACGAATGGCGGATCTGCATCTCGCTTCGTCCGTTTGACGGCAATGACGTCTTTGTTTAACCCGTTCCGCTTCCATTTGGATCTCTTCCTCCTCCGCTGTTGGATCTTGACCACGGCCTCCCCCCCCCTCTCTCCGTTTTCCCCTTTCCGCAGAAGGAAATCGTTAGCACGAGTCATCGATTGCGCGAGCTCTCTACTTTATGCGCACTTGTATGCAGTTAGGTAAGGGCATGAAAAGAATCGAGATGTGTATTTATCGCCCACCTCTGCACGCGCGCGCGCGCGCACACCGGACGCGCCGCAAACGTCTAAATCCAGTTCTGTTTTCTTAGGTAAGATTTAATGTGTACCACTTTAATAATTTCAGATCAGGTTTAAAGGGGGGAGGAGGCTTTTCAGTATCCGCGCGAGCCTAGATTATATCTCGCGGGGCGCAATTAATACTTGGCGAATTTTATCGCGGATTTTCTTCACGAATGTGCCGCGAAAGGTAAAGTCCACATCCTTTCGACAGGCTCGCAAGTTTCAGCTGCGTATACAGTTGTAATCTTATGCGATACACATACGCGCGCATATGTACGTTCGTTTTTCTCACGGTTATATTATATTCAATGCTGCACGTTGACTTTTATTTATATTGCAATATTCTGTACTGTATTAGCAACGTTTGAATATGCAACTATTTAAAAATATTGTTAAATATTTTCAGCAGCTGATTAATGTAATTTCACGTCTGCTTATTATCCGCGACATATATATGTTTATCAATTTGCCGTTGTTGTAAAATTCTTTTAATAATTAAAGGAAATGCGATTAATGCAAGTACAATAGAGTATTTTAATGGTTACGCTATAAAATTTCGTAGTACATAGCAATTGGAAATCAATGTTGCTCCTCTGTGTGTTACACGCGTCGTTTATTTTATCACGTTTCTTATAAGTTCGACGAGGCATTCGCGATGAATTCTGCGCCAGTGCCAACGCAAATGTTTAACGAACAGGAGTTGTGAGGTCGTCAGCCAGCTATTTATTTACAGCGATCCCGCCGCGATTTTCGATCTCACGGTTGATGTAGAAAGCGCGTAGCTCACGCGGATATCGCGCAAAGTGCTCGTCGTGCGGTGTTGCTGTGCTTACGTCGAGGTATTTTACGATGTTATGCTAACCCGAATATCTGACGAAGCGACGCACCGACAGGCGTAAAGCGTAAAGCATCGTTAATCACTGCCCACGAAATCTTTGTATCTCTCTTTTTTTTTCTTTCGCTGACCGACGCAACGATTCGAAAACGATTTTATCGTTTGATATCCAAACAAAGGACTTCCTCCGTTCTCTCCGTTATACTTTTTTTTTACTCTGTGAAAATGACACACTATATATTTCGCGTTTTGTCTAATCGTAAATATTTTTCGATACTTAACACGTGTTTCCGTCAACTCGGACAAATCGAGATCGTTCTCGTGGACGCGGCGCAGCGACCCGAGACTGTCGTGATTTTATTTCTCGCGAGAGCAAGGACTCGCTCTGAATTTCCCAAAATTTCGGGCCAAATCCGCCGATCGATCGCTCGTATTCTACATATGACGAAGAGACGACCGCAGCAGCCGGGGACATAAAATTCGCTAATCTGAAATGCAAATGCCACGGACGATTCCGCGGTGTGTGCGTCGTTGCGGAATTTTTATTATTGCGACGTGAACTTAAGCCTGTTGTTCACGGTACACGGGGCCTGTGTAAAGTGAGGAACAAATGTAACGAGGCAGTCGCGTCTTACTCAGATAGTAGCTTACCTGATCAGGCGCGCCTTACCCTTAAGCGCAACTTCTTTTTGCGGGGGCCCCTCTTAGTATGCACGTGCGACCGTCGTAAAGTAGATGTACAGATCGCGCGTATCTTACGAAACTAAATTGGAACGAGACGAGGGGGGGAACGAAGAAACAAAAAAAAAGGCTGTGAGCCGAGAGATAGAAACGAAGGGGAGGAAGAGAGAGAGAGAGAGAAAGGACAGCAGGGAGAGGACAGGGAAGAAGAAAGAGTGAGAAGACGGGCAGAAACTTGGTGCACAGAAACGCACGACGAGAGTGCGAACACCCACCGGCCAGGCGCGGCATATCCAGCTGGCTCTCCCACGCGTTCTCGGCCAACTGACATCTTCATCATCCGCCGCCGGAGTCACGTAGTAACAGGATTAAAATCCTTGCGCGCAGCCACCTCGAAGGACGTATCCGTCGAAAAAACACCTGGGTCTTCTTCCCACCACCAGCCTTGAAATCGGATCGGCGGCCAGCGCCTTCCGTGAATTTTGTGGCATCAGTGTGGCTAACACTTCGACGTGTTGCTTAATATATAGGCGAACGAAGACGAATTCAATGATGCCGTTATAAATTTTCGTCGCAGGAAATACAGTATTAATTTTTTAGGAGTATTTTATTTAATTTTCTTAAATAGAACATTTTCAGGAAAAATGGTATCTACTTCTCCAGTACTAAACGGGAATTATAAAAATTTGCTATTCGAATCTACACGGAAAGAACGATTTTATTGAAAGATCTAAAAATTTTGCTTTAAAAACAAATCTGAAAATAATCTTTTGTTGAATCATCAAAATAATTTGTTGGAATGTTAAAACTGATAAGCATTGCTAGAAAACGTTTTGATATTCTAGCAATCACTTTGACTTTTGCACAAAATTATTCTGATTATTGAACAAAAATTATTTTCAGATCTGGATTCAGTAAAATTGTTCTTTCCGTGTAGGACAAAAAATAGACAAATTAAATGGATATAATAAACGAAAAAGTAAAATTAAATACATGCAAAAAAATATATATAATTTTTTGTGCAATTCTATTTTATCCTATTTTTTTCCTATTTCCCAAGTATAGTCCTCGTTCGTGCAAAATGTACCATCAGCGACATCCGCAAGGGCCAGGTTTGTAGATCCGAGCTGTGCGCACGAGCGGCTGCAGATAGTCGTCGTCGTCGATTCCCCTACGACATAACTACGTATTATAGGATGACCACTAGGCGAGGATTAAGCCTCGATGTCATCGATGTGGCCGGGCATGAAGTGGGTATGGAACGAACAGTCCTTCGCACACGGACAACCAGCGCGCTGGTTATCGGCCGGCCGCGACCGCTACAAATCTTGGGCTATCGTCGGATCTCTCCTGGTTTTTGGTGGCTCTCTAATGCCTCTGCTCTCGCTTTCGAACATCGCGAATGCTCAGGGAGGGACCGTCGTCTACGGTGGAGAGAGAAAGAGAGCATGCGTATGTTTGTATGTGTGTGCACGTGTGTATATGTGTGTGTGTACGTATGCTGGAGAACGGGTAGGGGGCCGAGAAGAGGTCTCGTGGACTTCGATGGATATCCGGTATCCATATATACCCATCGGTGGCGGAAAGGGACACGGGAATCGGCAACGGCGGTGGTACTTGTGAACACGGGGGGGAGGGGGAGGAGCGAGGGAAAGAGAGAAGTCACACCGACGGTATAGATAGTAACTGGGGATCCCCATAGCTCTTGGCGTGGTGCACATAAAGAACAGAAACGTCGGGACATGTTCAAGACGAACTGCGCTTACGCGGACGCGGATTGCGCTACGAGGATGAGACGGCGAGCGGGGAGGGAGAGATCGGAGCGCAACGGAGGATGGTCGAGGATATCGGTAAAAGGAAGAAGAACGAATCTCCAGACACTCTCCAGAGGCGAAAGGAAGGGAGGGAGAGGGGACCTTGCGACCGACGCGAGTTCATTGGCGAGCCAACCGCCGAGGAATTACCGATTTCGATATCGTCAACAGTCTTCTGATATCCGATTCAGCGATTCTCATGCGGGAAAATTTTGTATATAGCGAGCTCTTATGATCTTCACACGCGGAGGGAGATCACTTCTCGTATCTGTAAGTACCAGTTTATTACGGTTACTCGCGGTGAAAAATCTATTATGAAAACGAAAGCACGCGTTTCCGCGATCTACATACGTTGCAAGAGATTGAGGCGATATTGCCATTTTTCTGCGTGTGTTCATCTGCATTGACGTTGCTCCACCCCCGAGATTTCGCCCGCCAGCGGCGAAGAGAGTTCCTTTTCCATTACAGCCGCTCCGCTCATCGACGCGGGGATGTGTGTATCGACGGTAGCGTTTAAATACCGTTGGGAGGAATGAGGGCTCGTTTCTTTAAGACGAGGGTTAGTTTAAGGGCCGTTCGAGAATCGGTAGCCTCTCCGGCGATGTTTTATTTTATCCTCTCCGCTCCATAAGATCGCATTCTTTACGACCCATTAGACGAATTCATTACCAGCCCCGGGCAATAGGTAGGTGAGGTTCGTAAGCCCTCTTTTCTCCTTCCCTCTCCCCTTTTCTCTCTCTTCATCAGTTATCCTTCCATCCCTCCCTCCCGCTCTTCTGCCTCCTCTTCTCTTCTTCCTGTCTTTCTGTCTTACACTCTTTCACTCCGTCTCTCGTCTCTTTTCATCCTTTTCCTTCGTCTTATGCGCGCGCGGAACTTGATCGTTTTCGTCCTGAATCGTCGACTTATCCTCTTCCCCCCCTTCTCTCTCTCTCTCTCTCCTTCTCTCTCTTTCCCCTGCCCACTTCGGAAACTGAAGAGGTCGATCGCTTCGTAATTATTATTCGAATGGTCGATCGAATCCGAGCGCGGATAGGGCATATATGTACGTTCTATGTTTACGATAACGTCGCCCAATTGATGCGCCGGCTGATGCACCCGGCGATTTAGATAGGGAAATCAGAGGCGATGCACCGATTCGAATTGAATGCACTGGCGATTACCAAGAGCGTGTACGCTCGATCGACGGTTTTTGTTACAGTATATATCGCGGCTATCTTCGCGCGCAATTGCGCGCGCGACGATAACCGTCGTTCTTTCCGCGCATGGGGAAGCGCATTATCGGGCGCGCAACGTTTTAGCGCTCGCGCGAGATCATTCGGTTTACCTTCTTTCGGATCGACGAATCCACGATCATTATGCTTGAGTAATTACGCGCCGTTGACCATGCGTAACGGGCGACTTCCGGCGAATCGACGGACGTTTGCGCGCCGGCGGCTTTAATAGCCCGACTCGTGGAATCGAGTCTTATCGAGGATTTATTAGGCGTTCGCTAAGATAGAGCAAGATTTAAATTCTTTATCGTTACCGTTACCCATCCGTCTTGCGTCCCCCTCTTCCTCCCTCCCTCCCCTCCGCCCCTCCTCTCTATCTCTCTCTCGGATTTCACTGGCCTCATCGGCTCCCTTTTTCGCCCTTCACAAATCCTCCTTTACGGTTTCCTTCGCTATTGAGCTCGCGACGGGCTTACCTTCTCGAATTTGGACGAACGTATTTCAAAGTCGATCCTTAATCGCGAACTTCTTACCTGACTTTACGAGCATTGATGACTCACGGCAATTTGCAATGTATAATATTACGTTTTGTATGTTAAATAAGAATGCGAAACGTTACTGACTCGTAAAATTAAACGTTCAACTTTATGGGTTACACCCATCACGTGTATTTCTGGGATTTTATGCGCGCTTTATTTCGTCCAACGTAAATTATAAGTACAACTATTATATATTTCAAATTTTTTTTTCTGGAGAAATCAAAACATTATTTCGATATTTCAAATTTTTTAAATCTTATATAGTACGAGTATGCTTCTATCTTTCCTCTTTCTCTGTTATTATGTTTTAACATTATATATACTTTTTAACATTAAATTAGATAATTAAAATTCTCTTAAAATATCTTAAGACCCACCAGAAAAATTACGTCAGGCTGGCGTTTACATTAAGCGTAAACACTCTGAAGATGTGCCCTGCACACTTAGGGAATCACTTCATTCCAATATTAATCGTTCGTTAGTCGAATCCGGAGTTGCTCGGAGAGATCGTTTCCCGCGACGGCATCACAGCCGCCGATCCTCCCTTGCGGAATAAGCGAGCGGAGTAAAGTAAAGAACGGTGGCGCGAGAGGGGGGGGGGAGGAACGAGAGGCAGCCGCTCGGCGCTGTATCAATTCATTAGCGCATTACGGTTAAAATAAAAGTATCCGCGTATCTGCGGCATGCGGCGTATCTCTTATGAAGAGGACGAGTAGTGGCCGACCGGTTTCTGCAGCTCCTCTATACTCACCTTCCCTCCCACTTCCTTGCCCCTCTCCCTCTCTCTCTTTCTTTCTCGCGATGTTCCCCCTCTGTCGCCGTTCTTCCCTTCAGCTCCTTCAGCGGACCGACCTTCACCGTGATTTGCTGGCTGGGCGACCACCATCCGGCGACTCGAAGTCATCATTATGCACCGCAAATGGCGAAAAAAAAAAAAGAAAAAAAGAAGAGGAAGAGGTAAAGACGACTCGCGCGAATCCAGCCGGTGTGGGTGAGGAGGAGTCGACGGGCGAGTGGGATGATCGGGGAATTCGTTGGATTCAACGAAGGGTCCGAAGGCGAGCGGCGGCCTTGAGGGAGATGATATCTCGCGAAACGTCTCCCGGCTGATAAGCGAAATCGTGCGCTCGTAATGTGGTATACAGAGTCACCGGTTTATCTAGTTTATCCGCCGACCATGTCTATTCTTTGCGGCTAACATACGCGGGGGTGAGTTTGATACTGATGCGGATACATTCGATGCGGTATTGTATGGCATTGAATTAGCGAGCGTGCAACGCGGACTCCGGACTTGCCTGCTATATTAAGGACTCCGTCTCTCTCTTCCTCTCCCTCCTCCTCCCCTCGCCTCCCTCCCCAGTCTCTCACACACTCTCTGGCGTTTACAAACATAAATTTGAGTGCCATTTCGTCGAGAAGGCGAAGACGAGATAAGCCACGCGCGGAGCGAACGCAGATGGATACCGGTATTCCTAATTAATGCAGGCATCTGCCGAAAGAAAGCGAAAAGTAAGTTTCGCGCTTAACGATCGCGCGCGAATCCGCGTTATTAGTTAGACATTTAATGATTGAACCGTCAGCCGTTTACTTAGCGACACACCATGGTGACTAATTGCTTCGAATCGACACTTACCTGACGCTCTCACGCACTCCGTATACACCGTTCAGATTAATAAGAATTAATCGAGACACACGACGGCGCCGGTTTCCTGAAATATGTAAAACCTTCACGACAGACGTCGGCTGCAAGCTGCTCGAATCGCCTCTTGATAGTTGCTTCCTCGATTTCTCAACCGACGAGTTGAGAAATTCACTACCTGTGACTCGTTCTCTCGATTTCCACAAAAAGGCCCGAATTCAAATTAATGACCATGTAATGAAATAAAAAATTACATTCCTTAATATTTGTAAGATAATTAAGCTCATCTCCATAAAACATTTCCGAAAAAATACGATATCGTTCGCGATGGATACTTTTTGTCGGATTCTTAGAAGATTATTATTAGGTACTCGATCGCTTTTCTTTGGACGGCAGGCGGGAAATAAATGCACGAAACAAACATACATTCTTAGTTTATAACATATATATTTATTTGAGCTTTAATTGCATTTTAAAATACAACCGAAATAATTAAATAATGACAAATCTGGTAAAATGGTTTCAAGAGTCGCGTATACATGATGCATATCTTTGTGGTTGCGTGTTTGTAAGTAGGTAGGTACGTTTCGAGCGTATCATTCGCACGGCTGGCTGTTCCTTTCCTCGAGTGTTACTGCGACAGTGTAACGCGTGTTTTCACGTGTGTACGCGTGCGTATCGCGTATGTATATATGGTGTGTATGTGTGTGTGTGTGTGTGTGTGTGCGTGTGTGTGTGTATGTATGCATGTATGCGTGTAGATAGGTGTACATGTGTGTCGCAGCCACGTAATCGTCTCGCGCGTT
Source organism: Wasmannia auropunctata (assembly GCF_000956235.1). Taxonomy (NCBI): domain Eukaryota; kingdom Metazoa; phylum Arthropoda; class Insecta; order Hymenoptera; family Formicidae; genus Wasmannia; species Wasmannia auropunctata. Next base: position 4,708,311 of record NW_012026890.1, read on the forward strand.
ACGTTCATCACACTCTCAGCAGTCGTATATAATTACAATATAATAATATTAATATTATTATTATGTCGATAAATACTTTTAAAGTCCGCGATGGAAGAATTAGAGTTTACAAGAAATACGTATACAAGTTATGTTCCGTTCTTTTTCGCGGCCTTCGTTGTTGAGGGCCGCACGCAGCTGCTCCATCTTTTCCGGTCTGCTTCTAGTCTCTCAATCTCTCGGAAGCATTCTTTCTCGTCCTCAGACTGTCACTCTATATCTTTCTATCCCTCGCCCCCTCTCAAACACACAAACAAACACACGCAGACACACGCATGCACGCACGCATGCATTCTCTCTCGTTCTCTCTTTACTCTCTCGTCATCGTCACATTCGTATTTTCGTCTAATCCACTCGCGCCCTATGCTCCGCATTTATCACCACACTCGCCACGCCACGCATCATCGTAATATAATAATCGTAATTATATAATCAATATACACAGTAGTCGCGATAATTCGAGTGATAATAATGACAATATTTTACACGTAAAATGACGCGTTGGCTCGCTCACGGCGCAATAAATATTATTTGAACAAAGAAAATTTACAATGATCTACACGTACGCGTTTACGTCGAGAAAATATGCGTTCTTCGACGGCCATTCTTTCTTTCACGCATTCTTTCTCTCTTTCTCTCTCTCTCTTTCACCCCCTCTCTTTCACTCTCTCCGATTCGCTCGCTCGTTCGCTCTCCACCATTTCACGCATGCATTCGACTCGCGTGTACTTATTCAATTAATCGCGAGCCTCGCTATTGCACCGCGTCTCCGCACCCCTTGGCTCGTGTCACTTTTACACTCGCTCGTGTAAATCTCCACACCTTCGATTCGCTGCAGCAGTCGTGAACGCTCTCCGAGGCGGCTCTCGTCCGTGTCCCCGCGAGCAAACTCACCGGTTTTTTTTTTTCGTAGTAATAAGTATCAACAAAGAGATTCCTATACAGGGTCGAACCCTAGCCTATCCTATGCGCTAATAAACTACGGCCTTACGATCTAGAGGTATACATGCTGACGATCTTACGACAGATGATAGGTAAGCTTCCTCTTTTTTTTTCTCGCTCTCCATCTCTTTCTCTCTCTTTTCTTTCTCTTTCTCTATCTATCCATTTCTCTTTGCTCCAATCAATTTTTGCTGTTTCCTTTGTCTCGTCACGATCTTGCTCATCTCACGTCGTAAACGTCCTTAAGTATTTATAAAATCACAAACTTGGCCGCGTGCCGAGCCCCGTGACTCAGCAGTGCCGCGAGATATGGTGGCATCACAATTTAATTAACGCTCGTTCAACACCCACATCTTCGTCACACCCTCTCACGTTCCTTGGGCACGAAAGAAAGTAAGAGTCACTGGTACAATTCTTTAATTCTCATACCGATGGAAGGAAAGTGATACGGAAAAAAAATAATAATAATAAAAAATAAACGAAAGGCAAAACGTGCTGCGAGAAAGTCTTAACGACACGGAAATGTCGATTGTACAAAGTTATGCGCGTTCTGCCGTGGACTCGTAATTCCCATAGCGATTGCGATCGAGGAAAGATTCCGCGAAAAGCAGAAAAATTCTCTCGCGACGTTTCCCAATGTTGCACGTGATTCTATAGCGAGAAGGAAACATTCCAAACGATTACGCGCGCAGGTCTACTCTAGAGAATAATCTTTTCGTAACGACTAAAAAAATATAATAAAATGGGGAAAGAAGAGAGGGATCCGTATATAAAAAAAATAATGTGAAAGAGGTGTATATAAAACGGAATTTGAGGCCCCTCTCCAATGTAGAGTTTTTTTGAAGGGTCTGACGCACGCTAATCGTGCCACCAACCCAGGAATGATTAGATGCGTCCTCGATGATAGACTAAAAACAATCGCCAAAAAAAAGAAGAAAGAAACGGAAAAGGAGTCGCGTTGCGTTTGGATTTATTCTGCGAATGAACGAAATCTCTTACTATAATAATATCGTCGCAACGGCGAAGTCTTTTCGACGGAGATATCCACATTTAGGCTGAAAGAGTGCAGTGGCGAGGCTTAATTCTTAATGATGCTTAATTATGCGGAGTCCTTCGGCATTATTACGGAGCATCAATTTCAATTTCTATCTTTCACTTGTGCACGCACAAAAAAAAACTAATAAATAATTAAGATATACTTTCAATATAATAATTTGTTTATTTCTATTTGTAACTATTTTTTCTAATTAATAAAAGTAATAAAAAACATTTCCAAAAACGAGGTACACTACCGCTTAAAAGTTTGGATGGACATTTTATTAATTTTTGGAATAAATTATATTTTCTTTACAGATACAATAATCTTATTGAAAATATTAACACATTTATGAACATACATTATTTAAATAGAGTGTAAAATTAAAGAACTTATACATATGTAAAGTTAAAAAATAAATTTTATTAAACTTTTTTCGTAGAAGGCGAACAATTTAAGTTTAATTATTTGATTTTAAAGATTGTTTCGTATGTTTTTCTATGAAAGAATTATATCGAATAATATTTTCCACAGAAAAAGCAATACATAAAAGTTCTCGAAAATTATGGTATTCTTTCAGTGCGGGAATTAATTATAGGTAAAGAATGCAAATGGATAATAATCTAAAATATACTTTCGTTCTTTGCAAGAAGTACTTGAAATTCAAAAAAATTTTGCCAAATATGAATAGGTCTTCTTATATATAACATATAATATTATAAACATTTTATATTTATAAAATATATTTATATTTTATATAATATATAATTTTATCCAAAAATTGTAAAATGGTTCCTATTTTAAGTAGTAATGTATGTGTGGCATGACTTTATTTACCAACTGATTTTTTTTTATATCACTAGTTAAAGATTAATTCTTGTAGCAATGAGTCATAGTTGCCAACGTACAATATTAATTATATTTCCTTATTTTTTATTGAGCAACTAATAGGCTCATTATACAGAAGTCTATAATAAGGGTTGGAAGGTATAATTATGACGAGTTCACATTTCAATACTATAAGCATGCGAAAAAAGGATTTTTCTATTATTCATTTAAACACAAAAATCATCTTTCGTTCTTACGGCATTGAAATCTAAATTCAATAAATTTATATCGACTTCAATCCTTGATTCGTAGGTATACATTAATTACAAGAAAATTGATCAAAACTATGAATATTACGATTCAATTTATCTCGTCTTACAGCAACAAGAATATACGCGCAATAGGATTTGTTTCAAATGTATAGATAATAATGTGAAATTATTTTGTAATTATATAGCTCTCATAGGATCTCTTTTCATTATCAATATAGCCACGACACAGCCTCTTTAAGCATAAACCCGAAGACGTCGGATGCGCGACGACGTCCTTCGGCGCGGCGGTGTTCGCGGGGAAGGGGATGAAAATTTTCACATCGCTAGTTTTACAGTCGTTACAGTATAGATACACTTATGTACAAGTGGCACCGCTACTTACGGGGCTCGGACTATACGTACTTGCTGGACAATTGCTTTGCCAGCTCCGTATACTTGAGAAATTTGGAGTGCGGGCTCTCCTCGAGGGGCGCTGACTGCGACGGGCTGCCGTTTGCCTGCGAAAGCGGCGGCGACTTGTTGCGCTGCGACGTCGGCGGCGACGAGGAGTTGCGACTCGACCCGCCGGAAGTGCCCTGGGAGGCCGCCGCGGCGGCCGCGGCCGCGGCCGCTGCCGCCGATCTGCCGATGGTCAGTGGGTCCGGGATCACGCCGTCCTTGACGAAGTGCATCTTGGACAGGTGGTGCCTATACGCGCCTTTCGAAATGAAGGGTGTATCGCAGAATGCACACTTCATTATTGAATCCGCCGTGACCACGGCGTCGTTGCAGGCCCAGCTGAAAGCCAAGATGGCACCTGGTGTTGGACCGGGACCTGGACCGGTCACTCCTACCGTACTACCACTGCCCGTACCACCGATGGCGCTAGCTGCGGAACTACCGCCGGATCTCGAGGAGCCGCTGGCGCCGGGACCTCGCGTTTCCGTCTTGTCGCATAATTTCTGCAGTGCCGCGAGAGGATGGCTGCTTGTTTTACGTCCTTGCGAGTCGACGTTGTTACCGCCGCCGCCACCACCGCCGCCGGACAGGCTGTCGAACATGGAGGAGAGCGCTCCGAGACTGCTCGATGCCTTGGTGTCGGGTGTACCTCGCGGCGTAACCGATCGGTCGCTGCTGGTAGGACTGCTCGTGCTGTTTCTACAAGGACTACGCGCGACCTGTTCCACTTGGCTGGTCGGTCGGGGCGTAGGTGGATTCATGCGAGGTGACAGAACCTCTCGTCCATCTTCCGGCGTCTCGTGGAGGCTACTTCGTCGGTGATTGTAGGAACTCTGATCCTCCTCGTCCCTGCAGTCGTCTACTATCTCCTTCTTCACGAACACCTCCCTCGTTGACTGCGACTGTTGTTCCTCCTCGTTTGTGCTTCGCTCCTCTGTATCTTCGTCTCTCGGCTCTTTCTTCACCACCACGGTAGACGACTCCTCATCCCCGGATTCTTCTGTGGTTTGACGATGGCGACTAGGTAACGGAACGGCCTGCTTCTCGGGAGTGACGCGATGATGATGAGGAGGCAGGGAACTGGTGTGTCTTTCGTGACTCGCGTTAGACAGGTCCATGCGTCTCTCCGGTGTCATAGTGTCCGTTCTGCCGCTTCCTCGCTCTGATATCGAACTCGACTCGCTGCCGCTTCGCTCCCTTCTCGCCGCGGCATTGGTGTTGTAATGTTGCTGCTGATGTGCTTGCTGTTGATAAGATCGAAGTAGATTCATCGTTTGTGGATCCACCAGAGGTTTCGTGTAATCTACGCTCTCGTCGATGCCTAAACGCTTGAGAATGCTCGTACCCATAGGCGCGTTAGGTTGAGCGTGATGTAAGCCGGGCGTGCCGTGCCTCACGCGTGAATCGAAACTCTTCTCGATGAGCTTTTCTATTGCGTTCAAAACCGACGGCGAATTACCGACTGAACCGCCAGTCTCATTAGCGGTCGGTGTAGGAGTATCTTTTCCCGGTGTGGTCGCGTCGCTGGCCGAAGATGGTGACCGATGATGCCTCGACGATATCGAAGACGTTTCCTCGTTGACGCTCTTACGTCCGCTCTCGCTTGGCGGTAACGTCGCGGACAAATGATTCGACATGAGCGCGTTCTTCAGGAAGTTCCGCTGATTCGCGCCCACCGTGCCCGCGCCGATGCACTGGCGTATGTGCTCGACGAAAAGCGGAGTCTCGATCTTCTCGCCGCATTTCTCGCACGTGATTCTGCCAGCGTGCTTGCCGAGACTGTGAGTTAGACCGGCGGCGGCGTCGCCGTTCTTGAATTCGTTCTGCGCGCGTTCCAGTTCCAGCAACTTCCTTACGGGCAGTGACTTTTTTCGCTTCTCGCGCGTTTGCCGCCGACGTCCACCGCTCTCGGTGATCGAGCGCATTATGTGCTCCTTGTAGTGCGAATTCTTCACCATGTGGTTGCTCAACTCTTTCAGGGAGCTGAACGCTTGATCGCAAACCTTGCAGGTCAGCACGGCGCTAACGTGACTGCTTGTGGCGCCCGCACCGGGGCCACCATTGTTTCCGCCGTGAGGTCCGGACCCTCCGCTCGGCTGTACACCCCCTGCGCCGCCGCCTCCACCGGCGACACTTCCACCACCTCCGGCAGCGCCAGTAGCATTACCGCCCTTGCCATCGTCCGATGATTTCCAGGATATTATCTGTTCCTGAGAGATGATGTTGGTGTAATGTTGCGTTTGCTGCATGTGTGAGGTCATCTCGGCTAGCGAGCGGAAGCTCTGTCCGCACCACATGCACTTCAGAATCTGCCGCGTTTGTTCAGCCCCCTTGCCCAACCAAACATCCTGACCTCGCACGAGTTTCCGCGGCAGTGGCATCGTTTCCTTAATCAGTAGGTTCAAATCGGATGGACTTTGTTTGCTGCTAGGTGTAGCCGAATTGTTGCTGCCAGTATTGCCGGTGGATGTCTGCGGTTGATGTGGTTGTTGAGGCGGCGGTATGGTGGGCATCGTCGTCTGCTGTGAGTGAAGTCCCGGCGCTGGCGGCGGTACCGGCATGTTCACGCCGCAGTGCTTCGCCTCTTTCATGTGCGTCGTCATCGCGGCCAAAGTCGGGAAGCTTTGCTTGCACCATACGCATTTCAGAACGTCCTTCGCTTGATCAGCACCTTTATTCAACCAGTGGGATTGCCAGGCGCTATGACGACTGCTGGACGTCGTCGCCGGCGCGTTGGCACCCGTCGCGGTGGCGCCACCTCCACCGGAAGACGACCTGAAGAGATCCTCGCCACCCAGCTTGCTCAGCTCGCTCATTTTTTCGAGCGCCTTTGTAGCCTCGCTAGGTTGATACGGCTTTTCTAACGCGGCCGGCGGCTTCATCTTCCCATTCCATAGCTGATGATGATGATCCACCACTCCGCCGGTGCTCTTCGGCGAAAGCTGCTGCTGACTAGTAGCCGCTGCCGCTACCGCTGCGGCGAAATACGGAAAGTGCGAGGCCACCACCGGAGACGTCCAGGGAGACACCACGGGCGGTCTACCGTAACCGGATGCCGTGACTCCCGGTACTGTTTCCTGATGGCTCGTGGAGCTCGTCGTGGAACCCAGTCTCGATGACTTGCGCGGTGGCGGTGGCGGCGACTCTTCCGGGCCGGGCCGTTTCCTGCTGGGTACCGAAAGGTCCAACGGACCATTGTTCGTCTCCGTCGAGGAAGACGGCGTAGGTGGTTTGCTGAGATTTAATATCTGTTCCTCCTCGTCCTCCTCGGTCGAGGATGTTTTTCTCGTGCTAAAGTCTAGCACAGCCGGCAGGGGTGTCGCCGACGGCGAGATCTCCCCGACGCTGGTGGGCGACACCAAGAGGCCAGGGGTGGCGGCCGGTGGCGAACACGAGGAGGAAACCAATGGCGACACCGAGCCACGCGATAAGGGCGAGTGGCCAAGAAGGAGGCGCTGATGGGTCTGTTGCAGATACGCCGCCATGACGTGGGATGGTAGCAGGGAGTGAGTTCCAAGGGGTAGAGGCACGATACTACTTGGACTGACTGGGCTCGCGCTGCTCCTGGTAGCAGGTGGTGGGGGACTTCCGGTCGCTGGACCGGATGATTCCCGAGAATCTCTCGAGGGACAGCGCGGACTCATTGGCTCCCTGAAATTGCAAATGATACCGTGCGCTATAATTTCGGAGTACAGGCGCGCGTACTCCCCCCTTCGAGATCTCTCTAGGATTCGAAGTGGCTTATGATGGATGAAACAAATCTTATCGGAGCTTGGCGTAAAAGTACGAAACGTTTCGTGGTCGGGCAGTGCGGTCATTAATCATGATAATCGCGCGATAATTTTCTTGTAACCGATCCGCGGGCACCGCTGCATAACGCAGGTGACGCCGTGACGTTAATATTTCATAAGCGCGTCCGCCATAGAAATTACTACGCAAACAGCTTTCGCCGTGCTGTATGATGGGAACGACGGATACCCGGAATCATCGGTAGAGGTAAACGGAAAAAAGGCTCGCGTGATAAATAGAGCCTGGAGACGTTAGCGTGTTACAACGATGGTAAAAGCGATGGATAATTCACGCATGAAAACGTCTGTCGTTTGCTAGCGCGCTGCACGCGAAATGCGCCACAGCACATGAACGTACCTTGTAAGTGTACGCGACGGACATTACAACAGGATACGACAGATTATTATCGACTTCGACAACAAAAACACACTTTTGCTACGCGATGAGTTATTTGTCCGACCTTAGAATGCGCACGTTCACATCGGCGGCGAGTAAACTCCTCGGCTCGCGCACGGCCCCGCGAATGTACGATGTAATGACTCGCGCGAGGTAACGGAGCCTCCGTCCGTGGACAAATTACGATTAATTGCACGCTCCGACGATGAACGTTAGTCATCCGGCTCGCGACAAAAACCGCGCGGATTGGTCGGAGTGTGCAGGAGCGATCGATACCTGTCGCAACGTCATCAACGCGCGCGAGGATCGACTGTCGGATGGGAGCACGTGGTCGGAACGATTAGAGCCAGCGCGGTTGTCGTAATGGGTTGTATGTACAAGGCCTCTCGACGCAATGCGCGCGGCGCAACGTAGCGCGGCGCGACGCTCCAGGCCTGTCGACGGCTCGCTCGTAACTGACTGTTCCTGACTGAATGCCGAATGCGTGCCGCGAGATGAAAGGGGACCGCTGCCACGCATGCAGGGGAAGTTTTTGGGGGCTGGCGGGACGGCGCGGGTGTACGGGGGGGACGGCGAGCGCCACCGCCGCCCCCGGTTAGGAGGCAGCGCCTGCTAGTGGGGCATCGTCGGTGTGGGACGATGTGTAACACGTGCCTATCTCTATTAGCCGTGTGACGTCGCGCGCGGTAGACACCGATATCAACTCCGACACCGGCTTATTTATCCCTATCCGGAGCCTCGCCCCCCGCCCGCTTGTTCCGTTACCACTTAACCCTCACCGCCCGACGCTTACCTCGCGCATACATGTATTTACGAGAGAGGCTCCGTGACGATTTGTTGCTCTTAAACAACGACGTTGCCTCGTGTACACACGAGGCGCGACAACGGCGAACATCAAAAAGCCCACGGTGTCGCGTCGCGTCGCGTCGCGTCGGCGCGGCTCGCAATGATTTAAACGTTTTATTATAAGGCGTCTTCGCGCCCGGATAAAGCACCGAGTATAATGAGTCGCGCTGGTAGACAACGTCGAGTGAAATTTAGGTACGAACGTCCGACTTTATGCCCGCCATTACGCGTCGCTTCTACGATCCGCTGTAAGTGATTTGCGCCGAAGCGTCGCTCGCGTGCGGCTGGCTATCCGCGACTGATTTGCACGGACCGCTGCCTCGCATGGATAACGCTTGACATCGAGTGTCCCTTTCTTCGCGAACATAACACCCACGTGTCGGCGCGCAGAGACACGTGGACAGTGACACGTTACACATATAGGCACGAATGTACACAGACTCACTCGATCGACAAATGTAATAAGGAGGACCGAATAAAGTTGATGTAGGTATAAATTGCTACTGAGAAAGTGCGAATAAAAGTTGTCATACTTGTCGTTTGAGCTTGCATGAATGATATTTCTGGCCATTACTGTATACAGATTTTTTTTATCTTCTAGGCACAATTAAGTCTTTCAGGTTTCAATGATTATCTCTATTATTATAATTATCTCATTTTCATTTATGTTTAATAAAGAGAAATGCGCATCCGCGTTGCTTTTCTGATGCGCATTTTTGTGGTCGCTTTTCTCAGTAATCATTAAGACAATGTAATTATATACACAGAACATCGATTGTACAATGGATAGAAAATTATATAGATGCAAAATTCACCTATCTGGAGGTCCCGTGTCTCGCAGGATAGTCGGGTTTAACCTCGAGGTGGCGGAAGGCGGAGGCGTAGGTGGCGATGCCTCCTCGTCGTCCTCTTCGTCCGTTCCCTCGACATCCTCATCCTCTTTCGCAGCGGGCGCGCAGCCCCTCTCGCTGGGGCTAATGGGGCCATCCTCGTCGACGCAATCGCCCTCCTCGCCTTGGAGGTCCGTACCGGGCGCAGAGCCTTCGACGCCGTCCTCCCCTGAAACAAATCAGTAAAACAGCGGATTAGTGGACTAGATCAATTTAACAAGAAATGACTACTCCATCAACATGCCACATTTCATAAAATAACGGCATGCTAGCTGCTACATTTCCACTAAATATACGACGAATATTTCATCGATGGTCTTTTGCCACTTGTATAACGGAGCGGAAATAGTTATGTCGCATGCATTGCCAATCTAGATATCTCATTGACCTATCGGCGAATTTTCTATTACATTCGCAGATAAGACGTTGGACTTGAAAAATACGATTACATGACTCTGTATCGTTACCGAGAGAAAAATACTCGCTGTCAGTATAATCTTGGCGTGACAAGCGAGCAAACTTGTATTGCAGGATGTACTTATGTATTGCCAAGCAATTTAGAAATCAAAAAAATCGGACGCGAATACGTATCGGTTGACGACGTCGTGTGTATCGTCTTTTCTGCGCGGAGATCGTTGATGTAGGACGCGAATCAAATCCTTCTGTCACCCGCCGTATCTTGATAGAAGAGCAGAGAAGAACGTACGACCTAGGAGTGGAGATACTGAGAAATGACGAAGCTAAGTACCTAGGAGTGATATAAAGGTTTAGATGGCGAGTAACACAATGGCACTATCGGTTCATTTATCAGCCTTTCGCGACGACAGCGACGACGACGACGACGACGACGACGACGACGACGATGGCGATGGCGACGGCGACGACGACAACGACGAATACGACGCCCAAGAGGGAGAGGAAGAAAGAGAAAATGCGAGCTATGTCGGATACGTCGACGTCGACGACGACGAGGTATTGTGTGGCGGGACAAGGAGTTCCATCATCTGCATTATGAGTTTTAATCAAATCGTTTCCATTTGAACCCTTGGTAATGAACGGCAGACCTGTCGCTTTACGACTGTGCAAAGAACATGGCCTGATCTAAGATCGACAAATATTTATGTGGGGGAAATTACGTTGCGTAAACTTTATTCGGAAATTTCATATCGTATCTGATAAATTTGAATCCCTCACCTTGGTGTTACCTTTCGATTCAGATATTAATCACGCATGCATTGGAACGTCTCATTAAATTACTATCAGTATAGTTCTCTGCCAACGAAAGTAAAGCTACACTTGACAGACCCGGACGCGAATACTCGGCAACGCGGAACCCTCCTAGTCGCCATCTTGCTCCTCTCTGAAGAAGGGAGTGCCGTGGTCCTCGGTCGCGAGGCAATCGCCAGACCAAACGCGAGAGCAGGGCGAGAGAGCGGAAGGTGGTCAAGCACACCTCCCCTCGTAGAGGGTGGGGACAACCAGGAGCACCGTCCTACTTTGCCGAGTGACCAACCAAACGATCGTTTGTTCGCGGACAGGCCGCGGAAGAGGGAGAGAAAGGAGATCGCACATTGATCCGCGGGTGCATCAGCAACTAATTACGCAGATTTATGTCCCCATTGTCCATTGTCTCTCTACCGGGAGCGATTCTCTGGTGCCCCTGGCGTGGACCATTCGATGGAAGGCGACTGGCCGGCCGATCCGGTCTGGGACCAGCCGTATAGGACGGCGAGAAGGTGCACGACTGCGGAGAGAACGACAACGGGGCGACGACGCGAGGAGATAAAAGGAGGATCCTCTCGGAGGATCGCTCTCGGATGCGGGCGCGTATCGAAGAGGGGAATGCAAGAAGTAGTCCGAGGAACCGAGCGGGCGGACCACCGGCGGGCAGCCCCGCCCGCTACGAGCGTGGTCCGTCTTCTACCCTTCCGAGGGGCCCCCCTTCGGACGCTGGCTCGCGGGATCCGTGGAATCTAGCATTTGCGTGCCGCTCATTTCTATCCCTTCCTATCACCCGCTTGTCTCTTGAGATATTCTGGACTCGACGAGATACTGTGTCGAAATTTTAATCGTGCAGACCGTCAGCACCGCGCCACCTCCGTCTCCAGTCAGAGACTTCAACGAGCGTTACTCCGTTTCCGGAAGCAGCAGATGTCATCTTGATATGCGATTTTTACGTACGTGTGTGCGACAATTATATTTAAAAAATCATTTTTTATAAACGTTTATCAAAAAGATAAATTATTTAATTATTTAATTATTGTATAATTGATTGATTCATTGATTAGTTCAATTTTTTATTTAATTTTCTTCAGAAAAAAAATATATATATATACATGCGCACGACTTGCTTGTTATGCTCCGAACGGGATTTCGATAATTTAGCAGAATACCGACTTGGTCGTAATGACAAGGGTCATCGAGGGTTCCGCGACTCGAAAGTACTCCATCGGTGATCGGGATCGGTCGGATGTCGACGTCGGGGGCTCAGTAGGATGCAAATGCTCGCACGAGCGGAGTTCGTGCGGGGCTATTGGCAGGCCGCTAACAAGGACCGCACCGGGTTGTGCATCCCGGACGTAGTCCGCCGTAGATACGCCTTGGGTATATACGAGAGGAGCGTGGCGTACCGAGCTTAAAAGCGGCCGAGAGTCTTGACACTCGGCGAGATGCTACCGACCGATATCCGGCTCCTCCTGTCCTTGACTCACCCGAACCGGTGCACGTTAGAAAAGAAGCGCAGCGTATTAGCGGCCTGTGCTATGCGAGAGACGCGCTATCTACGATGGCGATGGGTTCTGAGCCAATAGCCCGCCTACGACTCTTGGTCCAGAACAATAATTAGTCTTATCGGCGAAGCATCCGCTTTCGAGCCCGTTACGATCTCTGCTTGATTTTTCTGTGCATTTTCTCTCTCTCTTTCTCTCCTCTCTCTTTTACAAATGTGTGTCGCTGTGCATTCCCTATCTTCCCCTCTCGCCCCTTTGTCGTGTCTCTCCTCGCCCGTCTTCACGACAAACCTGCGCACGAGTTACGGATATAGATAGCAGACACCTGCATATATTGGTGTACACATGTTGTGATGTCCCAAGGGCTAACTGGTATTGGTACGGTATTAGCTATCCTATAAGCTAGTCGTAAAGACGATCCAGTCGTAAGTCGAACAGCCGAACTAGTCACGCACGCTTTTCGCGCGGACGATCGGCACTAATTGCTGATAAATCCCTCCGTATGCGAAGTTTTGAGAGTGTATTGTGAAAGAAAACTATATGTCGGCTTTAATCAATTGCGTTAACATCGCGAGTTTATGGAGAAATATATTAATCATTCTTTGAATGCATACAAATAAATTCCATTATCGCAAAATATAAAAAGAATTTCAAGGCCGGCGAGATAAAATAATACTCGCGATAAATATTATCTGCATTTCCGTATATTTTATAAGAAAACCTTAATTTAATTCATTTAACAATGCGTATGAAATATTCAGAAAGATATTTTAGGCACACAGAGATTGCTAAAATATCCCTAATTTATCACAATCCAAATTAAATCACAATCTAAGATATTTATTTCTTACGTAATCTTTTGCAATTATGTGATGTAATTTAATATGTCCTTCAAAGAATAAAACTGATTATTTTCCGTCAATTTTTGAACGTATTCTTTTTGAAGCCATTCTTCCGGAAAACGATTTGTCACTCTTAGACGTACGAAGGCGGAACGAGTCGCCGAGATGAAATGCGGTAAGCCTTACAAATGGCAGAACGAAAAATAAGGTGTTAAGACAAGGATCCTTTAGTGCATGTTCATAAATTGCGGCCGTGAGTAAGGCGTAAATTTTAGCGTTCATAGGCATCCGCACTAGTGCCAGCTTGTGTACTTTAGTGATTTACGCGCAATCAACGCGCTAAATCAGTTAGGTTTGCTTGTAATTAGCATCTACGCCGAACGTTCATCCAGTAAGAAAATTTATAACGCAAGGTGTCTGTTTAATTGTTTGTAAAGAACCTGATATGCAGAGCGGCAGCTTTAAAAGAGACGTAAGATAACCCGAGTACTTTTTCTGTAAATACAATATACAGAGACAACTCGGCGCGATTAAGCTTAGGCGTAATTAGAAAAAAAAATCAATAACAGTGAACTTAAAACATTACAAATATCATATCTAAAAAGGTTATTAGAAGCTGTTCTCAAGCATTGAGGATAATCTCGCACATTATTTCGTAGGATACCAAACTATATCAATCGCTATGCAATCTGGATTATGATGATATTCAGACAGAAAAAAAAATCTTCCTTCGAAAATTACTTTATATCTATCGATTCAATGTAGGCACCGGGCATTTACAATCAACTGTGTGGGAGCTACTACGTACATGAGCATCTACCGGCCTTTACTCTGTTTCTCATTGTCAGACAGGCCGTCGGTGGATACCGGTAATTACATAACCACCGTGTTAGAATGTAGAGCTGCGTACATCAGAAAAGATGCTTCGCGAGAAGCCGCCCGGCTTCACGGTGCACGAAGTTAATATCTCGTCTCTTCCACGTCGGGACGGCCGAGCGAAGTTGCCGGGACGCCTTCCGAGACGGATCTTTGATAAGTAGTACTACTCGCGCACGGTTATCTCGGCGAATATCCCGGGGAGGCGCGCAGATCTTTCTGTCTCACTCTTTCTCCCGCGGCAGCAATGACGCCACGCCGGGGCAAGTAACCGGGTCGAACTTTAGCAACGTCCTGGCAATAAAACAGTACATAATAACAAGCCGGCGGCTGCGGCGGCAGGGAAGGAACAAAAGGAGAACCCGGAGGAGGACAGGAGAGGAGATGAATTTCTGATGCGAGAACCGTCGGAAGGCTGGCGGGGAGAGTGACAGGAGGCAGACGAAGAGACGAACGGATGGACAGGCAGACAGACGGACGAACGGACGGGCGGACAGAAGGACGAAGAGGGACGGCGAGAAGAGGGAGGCCTCGCATTGTGATTCTCTCGCGGTCTGCCAGAGAGTGACTGACGGGTGAATCCGTTTTCTCCTTCCTCCGCGTCTCTTCCTCTCTCCCTCGCGCGTGCCTTCTGTCCTTCTTTCCGTGTCTCTTTCGCTTCCCTCTCCTCCCCACCCCACCCCCCCGTCTCCGCCATCCTCCCCGCGTACACCCCGCGATTCCTCCTTCTCTCGGAGGCAACCGGCTTTGAAAGCCTCATACTCAATCCGTATTCGAGAGATACAAGACGTTGATTTACGACTTCCTCAAGTGATGATCCAGATTTTTCAGATCGATCGGGAGGGTCGCGCTCCAAGCCCAGAAGAATATCATTCTTGTTTCGAGAGTTTGAAAGCAAAGACGATTATAAGATATTCTTAGAATAACATAATATTTAAAATACCATTGTGTAAATGAATTGAATAACAGTTAGTGTGATAGAAATAGAGCAATTAGTACAATTTTCCCAATATTTACGCATGAAGTAATTAAAAACTGTCGCTGTTCAGGTCTTAATTTCGGGTCTTTAATCAAGCCAGCATCACACTGAATATATACCGTAAAAAATAAGATAAGACTAGAAATTATTGTTCGAAATTTATTTGAATGACAAAGATTACGATTTTAAAGGAAAAATTTACATCCTTAACAGAAATTAAACTAGTGACTATTTTACTCTCAATATGCTTCAAGAAACATATATCCGCGGAGGAATTAGATCAATGCACTCGGTATCGGGGACCACAAACAGACTTCTTAGCATTCGATCCCTTCAGACTCGTCCTACTCTCTTTCGTTCTTTTTTTTTTTTCATTTTGGCCCTCGATCTCAAGTCCCTTGAATGTCAGGTGGTCAGATTCGTGACTCACTTAGGTGTTCTTTAGGACGACGTGAACAGAACAAGACGACAGGCTCCAACCGAAGACGGAGTACCTTCCTACCGTTGTCTACCTGACTGATTGACTGATGAGGCGACTGTTATCCTAAGTCAACACTCACTCCATCAGCCTGTCGAATTTCCCCCTCCGCAACGAACCATTGCTGCGTTCCTTCGCTGCTACTCGCGTCATCGTAAACAATGTTCCCCGATCAGATTCTACATCTATATGTATAATTCCCGAGGTGGTCCATCGAAAGAAATTGCTGACAACATTGACGACCCGCGGGTCCATTAGAAATGCAAGTAGAAAAGTGCGATTAGGATTAAGATAAATGTATGAGACACTGGTATACTTGTTGAAATTAAAAATGTTATTCTAAAAAACAGCGTTTGTAACGCGAAATTTGAACTGATAATATAATATTGAAAGACTTTAATTCTCCTGACTATAATGAAATTTCACCTACGCAAATACAACCTAAAATTTCAATTCGAGTTATTCATCTGGAAATGTATCAACATTGCATGTTTCTTAGCCAGGAGAGACTTCGAGTCACACAATCTGTCACATACGCATTAAATATACATATAGTCTGCGTAGAGACCATCGGTTAACCGTTTAAAAAGCGATCGACGGATGCAATGCCACGCTGTGGGGTCCGATGGAAGCGGAATCCGCACAGAGCGTGCTCTCCTTCAATTTTCCACGGATATTCCGAAGTCGCGGCACTTGGACACGCCTCGTTCAATCTCGCGCGATCGACAAGGGCTGTGAAAACCCCGAATCCGCGTCGCCCGATTGCTTTTCCCTGCTGCCGTCGCCTTCTCTACGTGTACTCGAAATCTTTGCCTCTTCTCTCTCTCTTTCTCTCGCCCTCTTTCGCGCGTCCGCCTTCCAGCTACCCTTTCAAGTTGCCCCCGCCTTGAAATACCGAGCTCGGAGATCTTGGATTTCCGGGGCCGGTGTTTCTCTGCTGCGAAAATTGTCGTGCCGCCTCGTAACAAAATCGCGCGAGCTGCCGCGAATATTACGCGCCGCAATCCACGGAGCTTCGTTCGCGCTTTTCATCTCGTTCGACCGAGCGCTACGAAATCTGACGTCTATAGGACGCCTGCCTATGCGCGACTTCGACTGGTATCCATTGATTCGACTGGCGCTCGTCATAAACTAAAGCTAGTCTCAGACAATAGTCTCTAGACGAAAATCTCGGTAGCTTTTCGATTGTCGTTTTCCGGCGGTTAGTAATCATTCAGCGAACTTATATCGTAATTTATTAACATTACACGTTGGCGCGTCCCCTCGGCTTGCCGTACGGCTCACATTATGCGACACGATATTTTTCGTTATTTTGACAGGAGAAATCCAGGCCTGACTTTCGCATTTGTTGCCTGACACACCTGATTTCGAAAAATGTACTTATATCAATCTCACGGTAATAATATTATCCGTATAGTGGATAATAAGGAATAATACTGAAGAGTAATACTGCTGCGGCGGGCGATATAGAGTCCGCCTAACTGCACGCGTACGCGCGTGGCGATAAATTATCGCGGCGGGGGTGAAAACATCGCACAACCGAGTGATTATTTATCGTAGAGGCCGATCGTGAGGACTTTATCACCCTGTTGGCGATCATTCCCACACTACATTCCCGCGCGCGCTCTCACCGGATGATAGCAGGTTACGCTGCGTGTGCATCGCGCACATAAACTGTTAAATTAAAGTCGATCCTTTCGTTGATCCACACCGTCGATAGGCTCCCCATTAATAGCTCGTAATTTACTATTGACGATCATGGCGTAATGGCTAATTAACATTTGCGAGATTAACACTTCCGCATATAATTTTATCGGTGACATCGGCATATCTCGATTTCGATCAAAAACATTTTGCGCATTAATTATGCACAAAAGAATTTCACACACACGCGTAAGAATAGCGGCAGTATTTCCAAGAAAAATTGAAATTATCATTCTCTAAAGCTTTATCAAGATAACTAACAGCTATAATTCTTCTACTATCACGCTCTATAATTTATTCTTAACCACGGAGATAATGAATATATTCATCGGTAGTTAATTTATTTTAATAGACAAGTGAACGCGAATTTGATGTTAAGAATTATATTGATAACTCCCCCCCCCCTCTCTCTCTCTCTCTCTTTCTCTCATAAACAGATATCTGTTTCACGTAAATAGTTTAAATTCTGCTCAGAGTTAATTTTACCTTCTGACGTCATAGAAAAATTAATATAAATTATAAATAAAGTCGTTTCGTCGTTACGCGCGGTTCAGCGAAATTCCATGGAAATAAAACCCAGTCCTTCAACACGTTTGCTCTCTCGGCGCCCGCTAATCCAATTTGCGCGTACATGCGACAAGGATGAGCGAGCTCGATTCGTGTATTAATTCGTTCTGGCGTGGACGCGGATTGTCCGCGCGCGATTAGACGTCGCGCCAACGTCGCAGTAGCGCGTTAGAAACGTATCCGAGATCCGGGATGATGAGTGACCCGGCGTAGGGGGAGGGAGGGACACAAACGAGCGGCGGGGTATAACCGAGCAAAGACATTTGGGCTTGACGGTGAGTGATGGACAGGGAGGTCCGGCGACGCGCGAGAGCTGTGTCCCGCGAAAAAAAGGTTGGCGTTTTGGCAAGGCACGCCGCTTCGCCGCTCGAACGCGTGTACGAGTTATTAACGTTCATATTTTAGTGACAGTCCTTGCGTAGTGTGTATCATGCGCAAGGGGGGGGAAGAGGCTGCCCGGCACACGGCGAATAACCTGCTGGTAAAAGATATTTTTCGACGTTGTCAGTCTACGTTTCCTCCTCCTCGTCTCTTCGGAGACGTTAATCTTCGCAGATCTGTTTCTCCTTTTTCTCCGCCCCCCCCCTCTCTCTCTCTCACTCTCTCTGTCTCTTTCTGTTTCTTTCGAATGTAACAATTAAAAGTATCTACAAATTGTACACAATGCAAACCCGCGTCTATTTTTGGAACTGTAGCATAATATGCGAAAATAACCGACACGCTATTACATGCATTGTTAATCTCGAAGAATTCCAAAACACGTTTGATGAGTTGCTATTAAACGAAGCATCCGACAAACAACGATGCAAATTATCTCGTTAAGTTTGCAAAACAAGACGACTAATGAAAATACTTAATGTGAAAATCAGCCAAGTGTTACATATTCTTCGAGTTTCCGAAATTTTGTCACGCTCAAATATAGACGGACGCGCGTGTAGTTAAACGTTTTATGATCTCTTATTTTTACATCTGACAAATGCACTCGATCCATGGGATCAGATGTGACGAATATCGCCTTCGCTCTCACTCAGTGAAAAATATATTTATAATGAGGTTGAAGCGTGAAATCAATCCATACTGAAATTTCAGAACGCGCTGTCTGCGGCCGCTTGATTTAAAGGGACGAAAATCTCCCGGTCTCACGTCAATCGCGTCTCGATCGCAAATAAAAGTCGCCAAGTTAAGTGGCACTCGTTCGTCTCGAAACTGGTCTCCGAGCACATCGCCGCGATAAATTTAATGCGGCCGCGCGAAATAATTTACGACGCGGCCCGAAATATAGCGGACCGATCGAGCTAATCGTCTCGCGCGTTCTTCGTGGAATGGTATTAATGCTCGCGCGCACACGGAGGCGCCGAAGATGCGTTCGTTGATGCAGGTACGACGACTGAATGATGGATGGACGGTGTGCACGTCCGGTAAGACCGTCCGTCCGTCCGTCCGTCCGTTCGTCCAATCGCGCAACAGGCGACAGTGATGATCGATGCGTCGCTGCTCCCGCTGCTCAGGAAGGCGAAATCCGCGAACTCGTTTCGCTCTTCGTTAGTAGCATCCGTCCCCACGGCGTTTTGCATTAGGCGAAAGTCGGGATCGGTGAGGAGCGCGATTAATATCCCGAACTCGAGGATCCGCGACGCGTTTATTTCTCTCTTTAACCCTTAACGGCGACGCACAACGTCCCGACGTCGCGCGGCTTATCGTGATATATTACCACTGAGAACGGAAATTAACAGATTTTTCCAAGCTCGAAATATCGTCGGTTTGGGGCGTGGATAGGATGATTCGGAAGATTTAATTTTTGACATCTTAACATGCCAAACATAAAAGTACATAAAAGTTAAGATTGTTAATAATCACGCTATAATCACGACAGTTTTTAAAATACAGAAATTAAAAGGATAGGTTGTATCACGCTGAAAGATGTTTCTTATATACGAGTTCCCTCTCTTTCTCTCTCCCCTCTTTTTTTCTCTTCCCTGTCTTTCTTACTTATCAAAGAAGAAGAAGTAAACCTTTCAAAATCCTTAGAAATAATAAGATGCAAACAAGAATAAATTGATGCGTGATAAAAATCGTTTAACATGCATGACATTTCTTTTTCGGATAATGTTAATCGTGCCAATCGTTTTTAGACGACCCCCGAACGACGATAATTTAATTAAACCATTCTCGCAGTAATCACGAATAAAATCAACGCAGCTGTCGGGAGCGATGCTACGAGAAACGGGATCTCGTATGGATTCGACTCTTTCGTTCGTCCGCTGGCCCTTCGCGCGATTTCTGACGGCTTGAACCGGACGTGGCCTGAAGAGTGAAGCCGTGCAAGTGCGGTACGGCGAGGGCGCCGCGAAGAACGGGGGCGGGAGGAAGGTGACAGGAGGACGCCTTCATCACGATATCCGTCACTCTTCTCCTCCCCCCTCGTTCGTCACCCTGCTGCCTCTCTCTCTCTCTCTTTCTCTCTGTCTCCCTGTCGTGCCGCTCGGCGCCTTCTCGCCCTCCGCCGCCTCTTTCTTGCGCTTTCCGTCACGCTGCCTTTCGAAGTGTCAGTCCTGTTACCGACTGCCGGAGCGGAGGCCGTGACAACAATAATTGTCAGCGAAGTAACATCTCTCAAGCATCGCGAGGAAGAGAAAGAGCATGAAGGTGGCGGCGGCGGGGCCGGTGGGCGCGGAGCCGCGAGCGCGCACGAGGAGGAGAAAGGGCCGACTGGCCTATTTATAGAACCGGCAACAAACATAGAGCAGCTGGTGTCGATCCGTCCGGTTATCGCCGCGTTTACACAGCCCCTGTCATATCCTCTCGCGAAGTGGCGTTGCGACCGCGCGAACCACGAATATCCACTTCTTTTCCGGGTACCGCGGAAGTACAAAGAGCGAACTGTGAGCGAATTGTGCGATTTCTCGATTTACATCAACGAAAAAGAAAAAAAAGAGATCGACGCTGGTATCGTACGAATTTAATTTCCGCCAACTGTTAGAATCAGTTAACGCTGCGTGGCCATCGGTAAGCGAGTATACGCATATGGAAGGCATATGTACGCTGCGCTGCTGACTGCAAAATATTTAAATAATGTTCAGCCTTGCTCGATAATAATCTATTTTAATGATAAAACAATTGTAACGAGATTATAAATAATTTTTAGGACAAAATAAAAAGAATATTTAGTAAAAAGAATATTTATCTTTAATCTAGATGTATTATTGATTAGAATTTTTTATTAGACAAAATTATAAACGTTTATTTTGCATACGCGCGCATGCGCGCGCGCACTTTATTAAATTATCGCAGATGACATAAAATCTTTACGCAGATGTAATCTCCTTCCTCGAGAGAGGTATGAGGAATAACAAAAATTCGCGCGCGGAGAGTATCACTTTATTTTTCGCGAAGACATTGAAATGCGGCTATCACGCAGTTGGAAAGTGTAACATAAGACGTATGTAGATCGACGATGTGTGTGCCCGTCCGATCGCCCCGTCACGGCCCGAAATAAAAACTTCCGTGACGAACGCTCAACGTGGGATGCAATTGGCGAAGCGAGCGGCGCGGCGGCGCATCCGGCGCGTTTTGACGGGCAGGAAGAAAATAAGGCGCGTGACCAGTTCGCGTCTTAATCCCAAAGAAGAGTGGATGTGTTTCCCGTGAAACGGCTACTCCGTCGTCGTCGTCGTCGTCGTCGTCGTCGTTGCTGTCGCCGTCGCCATCGTCGTTGTCGTCGTCGAAGCGAGCGGACGAGAAAGAGGGAAGACGGTCCCGAAATAGGCTGGCGGGCCGCGCGAATGAGCGAACGGCCGACTCACCGATCCGTCCTAATAAATATTGTGTCAACGTAAATAAGTGCGATGCCACGTGGTACTCCGCCGCGAGTGCTCCTCCGGCGAGAGGCGGCCGGAGAAGGTGAAGAACGGCGGCGCACCGACAGAGTCGATCTGTCGCCCGGATGACGGACGGCTGATGTACAGAAGGACAGGTGCGCCTCTCGATCTTCTCTCCTCCCCTCCGCCGTGCGCCTGCTCGCCGTTCGTCTTCTCGTCTCTCGTTCTCCTTAACTTCGTCTTCCCGCCGCTCCGGCCGAATCGTTCTTGTGCCCTCCCACCCCGAAGCTCCAACGCTCTTGCGTTCGTTTCGCCTTGAGACGGCTCGCTTGGAAGCGCGGCGAGTGATTTCGTACGATGTTGCACGTAAACGCGCGGAGGCAGATG
Organism: Wasmannia auropunctata; assembly: GCF_000956235.1. Classification (NCBI taxonomy): domain Eukaryota; kingdom Metazoa; phylum Arthropoda; class Insecta; order Hymenoptera; family Formicidae; genus Wasmannia; species Wasmannia auropunctata. Next base: position 4,730,167 of record NW_012026890.1, read on the forward strand.
TTGTTTGAGCGTTTTCTCACGACTGTATCGAATCGGTGGAGAAGAGAGGGGGGAGGGAGGGGGAGCGAGTTCTTGCGTTTGCCGCCAGCGCGGTATTGAGATTTCGAGGATCGCCATCCACGATATATCTGATTGCCGCCTCTTATCGCCCCCCGGATGATCAGTCGTTAGTCCAAAGTGGATTTTTAATTAACGCGCGCATTCTCGTAATATAATTTATACACATCCATTCCTAAGATTCTTCACGTACAGGCTTCGTTACGGATTAGTGTGAATGGAAATTAGAGAAGCGCTCTTGTCGTTCGAGTAACGGATGGGTGACGCGGACGGCAGGTGCATCTCTCAATCTTCCTCTCTCTCTCTCTCTCTCACGCGGCCGACCTCAGTTAATTCACGTCCAACGACAAGCTTCGATTCCCCAACGCAAATAACTCGCGCCTTAACTCGCACTTAGTATCTCGTAACCCAATGCGCGGCATTTTGTACGCGCGTTTCTAATAGCGACAAGCGATTATTTTTAGTCCTTCTTGCGCGCGCAAACGGCTCTCTCGTTCGAATGGAACATAATCGTTGCGCACAGGGAGCGCATTGTACCTTTGTCATCCTCTCGAGAACGTCGAGCACCCGACGCGTCTTCGCGCGCGCGGCCGAAGAGCGCGGATGTCACTTGCACGTAAACTGGATACTTTAAAGTTTACGACGCCCGTTTAACTTTTGGCATCGCCGAGCGCGCGCCCGCGCGCGCTATTCCGTTTTTCCGCGCGCCGCTCGGTCCGCTTTCCGCAACCATATGGCGAGAGTTATTTACACCGTATGCCGTGTCGCTCAAAGTCCATAAGTCACCTTCCCGCGTGGCGGAAGACTTAGGGTGGTGCCACTTCATCGGTGGACAGCCGTCTAAATATAGCCCTACTAATATGCCGCGGACTGCGATTTACGAAGCGCTACCGACTATCATCCCGATGGCCCGTGCGATGAATCACAGTTCAAACGGCGACGATAAAAGCGGCCTAAAATTTGCCACGGCGTTTTGTCGTTGTAAAACTTGTCATCAGCTCGTTGATATTGTCACTTTTATCACAGTCCACAAAATTTAATTGTGTCAGTTCTTAATAGATTTACATTTTTTAGTTTGCTAATTAGAAATACTAAGAGATTTCAGCATTCCAATTTACGATATTAATTGTATCATAGCAAGATTTGTACAGGATTGCGGAAACGATGTACACACATGTAATATGCATATTCGTGCATGCCAAATCTTGAGCGTTTCGTCAGTTTGAACTATTAGTACGTTTGCGCGATAAAATTATCTGAAATTCCACTGCTAGAGAATACTTTAGCTAAATGTGAAAAATACAGAGGATACATATCACCACGTTTTTCCTATTACCCAAACACCGTACCGGCGCACCGTGTAACACGTATTTTAAACTAAACGAACTGCGCGGCACCCCTGCCCCCGGTGAGCCAGGCATTCGGCAGTATGTGCAGTTGGAAATGTTGGGGAAAGTTAGAGGAGTAGAGTTCGCTGAGGGAAATACGCGGCAGGGCGAAAGGAGGTGATGGCCAGAGGAGGTGGAGAGGAGGTGGCAGTCAGTCAGTCACTCAGTCCTCCGTCGCTCGGAGCCAGAGCAGTTCCAGCGTAGTCGTAAGGGGGCCGGGACCGAGGTTGGAACAGATTTATGCGACACACATGCGGCAAGGCGTATAACTCACTCGTTCGCCCATAATATCCACCCCCCGGGCCCCGCCGAATCCCGCTCTGCCCCTTTTCCTGGCCCCCAAAGGCATCCAGATGAGAGACAGACGCACCAATACTGTCGAACGAGACCGACGTGGCGATATTTATTACGTATCGGGATTATGTTACCCCGGTGGTTTCCATCGCGACGGGGGCCCCGAGCGTTCTGGAAACGCGCGAAAAACGATTCCGTCCAGGAAGATCTAGGCATGCACTCTAAACTCCAAAAGTGTTTTACTATATATATACTCGCAAAATCCGAGTATCGTTTCCTTGAACACATTATTTCGAATTGTAGACATTAAAGAGAGTGTTAATTCGATCATCGCTAAATGACATCTGATACTGAAACATAAATACGGCTATTTAATTTTGAGTAAAGAAATCGATTGTTTCGTTGGGAGCAAAAACGACATTAATCAGATGGCAAACAGGTCAATCGGTTTAATCAAAGAGCTATTACTGAACAACCACATTTTGGACCACATTTCGCACCGAGATTTGGAATGTCGCTATATCTTTAAATAATCACGCCGCTATTTTCGCCTGTTTCCTTGGCAACGAAACGTTTCGTTCGGAATCATCGATATCGCGGAAAAAGCTTTTTGCGCGCGAACGTTCCCGTAAATCCCGCGGACTTCTCGCTTTCGTCGGCTTAGCGTATATTCCCATAACGCGAATAAAAACGTCGGTGCAGCAGGATATGGTGGTCAGAAACGTTCGTAAATCGAGGAGCCCGTTTGCGCGCGTACGGCACGAAAGGGACCGGGGGGAGCAGAGCGAGGGAGGAAGGGAGGGATGGAGAGAGAAAGAGAAACGGCGAAAGAGAGTACCAAGGGGGGGGGAGAAAGAAAGTCCTGTATATGGGGTTACCTATGCCCATACCGAGCCTAGTTAGTCTGGCATCGTACCACCTTTGTTTGTTCGCCCCACCGGTATCGTCACGACCGTACGTACACAGAGGACCGGGCACGCAAATCCACATAACGCACGCACACACGTCCGCACGTACGACGTCCTACGCACACAACGTCCGCCGCAGTAGCCGTAGCATTATATCGTGAGCACAGAAGTAATTTATAGTTGCAATAATTTATTGGGTACCATGGGGTTTATACTTGCCTGACGTGTAGCCATCCGTCACCGTCAGTGACGTCACCTCCCTCCACATAATGACTACCTACGCCCCTGACTCCTTCCCCCTCCGTACGATCCTGCCTCCTCCTCATCCTCCCCCCTCGACCCCCGTTCGCCCCCCCTCCCCCTCCTCCCTGACCTGTGTGTCTCGGTGCTGAAGCGTGCACCCTTCTGCGTAACCAACCCCACTCTCTCCTGACGCGGCCAACTAGAGCATTCGTCTAGTTATATTATACTTCCAGTTTGCTGGAATACGATATTACTTGCTTGTGTCGAAGGTAAGATAATGAGCGATGCGGGTCTAACGTGGTTAAAGGCGCACACGAACACCTGCGACTTCTACTACGCGATTAACGTTTGCTGATATCCTATTTCCCACCCGTGAGAAATTTACTCGCACGAGGAAAAAAAATGTAATAAACAATAAATTTTATCTTTATCCATACTAGCCGTCAACCTAATTTTCAGAACTCTTATCAAAGTGTATCAAAGTTTAGAACTTTTTTTTTAGAGAAAAGTCAAATCTTTTTACATTATTAATATTCAGAAAATGGAGCATTAATTTCATTTAAAAAATAATTGGAATTTATATTTAAGGAATATAGAAAAATGCACAAAAAGATAAATAAAGATAAAGTTATTAAAATAATTTTGTAATTAATTTTGCACGTACACACAAACGATATATACGATACATTAGCTTTCATAGTCAACAAAATTTATTTTCAAATATGACTTGTATGCGTGTGTGAGTTGTTCGAACATTATCGCAGATCGTTTGATAAAGCGATAAGTAAAAAAATATTGTCCGAAAATTCGAGCGGAGGAACCGCTTCGGGAGGGTCGTCATCTCGGAGGACTCGGGCAATAACGATTTTTCACGGGGGCAAAATCGCAGAGAAGCGCTCGTATATTCTCCGTGCAGCAGAAGTTCTGACGGACAGCGTCGAGTAAGACGGGATGACGTGAGGCCGCGATACGTCAAGCCTCCTCCTCCTCTCCTCTCCTCTCCTCTCCTCCCGTCCTTCTTCCACACCGACCTTCCACCCGCGCGTCTCCACATCGCCTCTCACCTTCTTCGATTTCACGTACACGTAGTGCGAGCGCGAGAGTCAGCGTCGGTGCAAGTGTTGGTAGTGTCGTTGTTGCCGTAGTAGTGGTGCCATCGCAGTCACCAGAGGCGCCTTCTGATGGCTGGCAGAGATGACGAGTTGGTCCAGAGCTAGATATGCTCGTCACGTTTCTGGCTCCTGAGAGGAACGACGAGGAGGTGGAAGCGAAGGAGGAGGAGGAGGAGGAGGTGGAGGAGGTAGGCAGCGGAGGTGGGCACGCGGGCGACGGAGCGGCAGCGGTGGCGGGTGGCGGTGGTGGTGGGAAGCTGAGGGTGCGAGTGGAAGTGACGTTGACGGGCGTTTGTCACTGTCCTCGGCAAATAATATCCAGCGCAGCCCGCTACACACTCACCCCACCGCCTCCGCAAACCTTCCTCAGGACGAGAGGCCCGCAGTGGAAGTCACGTGTATGTATTCCGCGAGTGCATGCGCCGGCGGAGCTGGTGTTCGTGCCGGCTTTTCGTATTATGCATCCGTGTAGATACCTACATACCCACCCTCTCGCACCATCACCACGGGGAGGGAATGGTCGTTCGTTGTACATTTTCTCGTTCAACGCACTCACCCCGCCGCGCGCGCGGTCTTGCTTTACACCTCGCGGCGCTACTTCGCGACTGCCTTCCCATCTTCGCCACCCTCGTCATCGAGCCTCTCGCACTTCGACGGCTGCGTCGGGGGGGTGTGGGTGGAGCTACAATTTATCGGCGGCCATTGGCAACTCCTTAATTAAATTCAGGATCGCAGATAGAACGAGGGAAATGGATTGTACTGGTATTCGCCGCGACGCAGAGAGAAAAGACTCTTTCTCTCCCCTAATATTAACCGGACTGCAATCCACGATTTTATCTTACCGCAACGCGAAGACTCGTCCGCCGTGACAACCGGATGCACGTTGTTTCGTGCGAGATATTCTCTTATAACGCCGTTACTGTCGTAACGTTTAAATGATGGACATACTAATAATCATCAACATCAGTTGGACATCATCTGCTTACCATATGTCACGTCAGTGCGCGCTTACCGGCCCACGTGGCATCGAGTCAATAGAGTGGAACGGGTAAAAATGATAATGAATTAGAAATTAGCGGTATGAAATATGGAACGTGGCTAATTATCAGACGTCTCGATTTCCTGTTCCCTTGGAGGAGGATAATTAGTGGAACTTATTCGAACCTGTCGCGGCAGACAGGTTCTGCGCGAAGGAGGGTGATGGGTTCAACACGGTCGGAAGGGGTCGTCGAAATAGAAAGAGGCAAGGGTGGAGGTCTTGGCGACAGCCGTCAATCGATTGTCAACCGGGTCAGCCGACCAACCTAACCCGAACTTCAAAACCCCTCTTCTTCAAGCTTGGTCCCTTCGTTCGTGTACGCAACTCGAGTTGCCTTCTTCCCGTTCTTCCTTCACTCTCTCTCACTCCTTTTGTTTTTTATTATCGGAAACTACTTTGACGTAGATAATTACTTTGAAGAATGGCGAATAATGACGAGGAAGCACGGGGGTAATTGTGACAATGTCAGTACTTTTCTCGTAGTGGATAATCGACGCGTTCGGAGATTTCGTTCGTTGGACTTTCACAGGACTCGTAATAAACTCCTTCGCTCGTTCTGACAACGTTCTAAATTGCGGTTTTCATAATTATAGATAATGAAGCAAAATTCGGAGCTTAATTCGACCCCGGTGCTTGCATACGCGGGTTTTTGCAAAAACAAGTGGTCCCATTTACAATTTGTTGGATAATGACGATCTCTCGTCGGGTTCGTAGAATTTCGCCCGAAACCATAAACCGAGGGCTGTCATTAACAGCCCGTTTATCGGCTGTTGCTTCTTCTTGCAAAGGGAAGCTGCATGTATCTTGATTCCACGAGCCCTCGAAAAAACTATCCGTCTCGAGAAAAATTAGAACAGCGTATCACATAAATCCGCTTATCCCGGACGCTCGCAAAATTTCAAAATTTCGCACGGGGCATTTACGTGCCGATGCGCACTACAATGAACTATACATTGAAATGCAGGGTGCGCGTGTAGTTCACCTCGCAAAAGGGTGGAAACGTCAAGGGGGAACTTAATTGAGCGTTCAAAACCGCGGTGTGTTCAATTTGCTTCGATTAACGTCTCTTCTCTCGCGCTGTGGGAGCATCGGCACAGAACGGAGACGGCGAAGGGGAAAGACGAATGTCCCGACGGACGAGGGTAGGGTAGAGAAGAAGACGAAGAAGGAGAAGAAGAGAGGGACGAGAGGAGAGCGGGAGGAGAGATGTAATCAGTCTCTCGGACGCGGGGTGACGAGCTGTCTCTCGGCATGACGACTGGACACGAACGTCCTCCACCCTCTCTCCTCCCGACCCGTTCTTTTCAATGTTCACCTTCGCCACCCACCCCCACTTCAACAACTCCAGACGTTCTCCCCCTCCCCTTCTGCCCCACCTGTCCTCTCGCCGATCGGGCTTGATAGGTATGGAAGTGAGAGCCACAGTACGTATACAATACACCTACACTTGCGTCGTCCGAAGGGGTGCGGGAGGAGGGGGAGGAGGAGAGGAGGAGGAGGTGGCGGTCTGTAGGAGTAGGCACCCTCCTAGCCGCCTTTCCGGACCCTCCCCACCGTCGATATCAAGACTGCCGTCCGACAGATCAATGCCGTGAGCGGCGACGACGCCTGGGCGTCCACCGACGTCTCCTCGGACGGACGACTGGACATGGACGGACCCTCGAAAATCGGCTGATGGCTTTGCAAGACCCAACCTAGATTGCTTCCAAAGAACCATTGTGCGCACTCGGTCGCTCGGGAACCGCCGCATCAAGCCGCATTGTAGGGACTGATTAACGGCCGAAGCTCACGGTCCGTCGAAACGAAGTCGTTGAAACGAAATGTATTAAGATCATCATCTATTTGTCTATTTGTGATGTCAATACGTAATTGATAATTGACAATCGTAATGATATTACGAAACATTAGCATGGCGTTACTTTAAAGCCGGAAAAAAATTTGCTATAGAAATTGCACCACTAAAAAGTTGTGTTGAAATTAAAATTAATCTTTAAAAAGTTAAGCAAGAAGCGAATAATTAATGTGATAATTAAGATTTATTAAACTTTTTTCTTTCTCGTTAAACATCTAATTAGAAATTCTTTTTATCACGGTACAAAGTAATAGCAGGAGAAAAATGACACGATAATAGTAAAATTATGTAAAAACGCATAAAGACAAACGTACGAGATCGCGATGAAATTTATGCCGGTGTCTAACGCAGGTTTCAAAAGTAAACATAATGTTTTCCGAAAGGATCGATGAACGACAGTATCTGTTGCTTCCTGAGAGCGCTCCTCGAAAGAGCGTAGGTGCGTCGCGCGAGCACAAGCTGACGGACAGACGGACGAATGAAACCGCACCCGTATAAGCTTCATTGCATATTCAGCGAGTGAAATCCATCCGGGCGGGAGGATTTTGTCTTGAACTCCGCGCGGAGCAAGATCCGGGGCGGGAAGGACGGCGAGGTGTCAACGCGGCGGGAGGGAACCATGACACGAGCCATTGGACTTCGGAAAGGAGTCAGTCCTTCCACGGGACTTCAGAATATCGTTCTGCGGGCGGTTTATTGGTTTTGTTTCCGGTGGATCCCTCTTGGGGGTGGGGGAGGGCCTCGGCTCGCACGATGCTGGGCAGGAGGGAGAAGGAGAAGGCGAGAGACGTTGAAGCGCGGCCGGTGTGATTACGAGGGTGGGCGATGCCGGTGGTGACGCCGAGTTATTCGAGAGTAAAGCGGGGAAAAGCCGGAGGAGGGAATTCGGCCTGGAGGACGTACGTATGTAACTACGCTGTCCCTCCTTCACCGGGCGGACGGGAGACATGCATTCCTCGCGTTTTCCGGAGTGTCCACTTCAGCGGATCGTCCGGGGAGGAAGGGCGCGAGCCGCGATAAAACTAATCTCGGTGGAGTGCGAAGTCTCCCTATCTTGTCCTGTCTTCTCTTCTTCGTGTTTCTCCGGATTCGACCGAACAACGGACATTGACGACGACAACGGCGCCAACAGACGCCAATGGGATCGAGAAAGAGAGACGGAGAGAAAGAGTGAGAGAGAGTTAGAGAAAGGGCGGGGGAGGGGAAGGAAGCGCGGAGAACTCGGTGGCGGCAAATTGACGCGCGACTGACTGCCTCGATCACATAAATGCGGACAAAACGCAAACTAACTTCAACTCTCGGCGGTTACGAGGACGTCGAGCCAATACGCGCACGTGATTCCCGACTGGCGTCTCAATGGACGTCAGAATCACTTCTCTGCCAGTCATCCGTAACGAAGGACGTACATTCGCAGACGGGAGCAGATACTGAATATCCTACATGTAACGCGGCAGAGTTCGCGCTAATCTCCGTAACGCACAATCGAGGTACGTAATATAGACGTAAACCTCAAATGGATGAACGGGGCCGGGGCTTTGAAAGCGAGCTTGGCACGGTTTATCCTAAGATCACGCTTGTCGATGAAAGGCTTGTTGTACGTAAGACACGCTATCGAATTGCCTTCGCCGACGGATTGATAATGAGATTCCATAACATGCTCTCATTCGTAAGATCTAATCGCGATTATTTATTACAAATATCGTATACTGCGTTTCAATCGGTACATATATATTTTTTTAATAATATTCCATACGTGAGAAAACGAGTTCACGCTTAAATTAATCTGAAACGTTCCGTGTATTACGTTTCAATCATTCTTACGAAAAGCACGATCCGGATTCGATAAGTGTTGATAGTTCCTTGCTGCAAAAGCGAAGAAAGAATTTTCCGAAGCCAGTCTAAAGGCACAACAAAAGTGGCGCATTGTCCCGGCGAGGAGAAAAGAACAAGAACGAATGGAAAGAGAAAGAGGAAAGGGCAGAAGAGAGAAAAGGCAGAAAGAGAGAGAGGGAGAGGGAGAGTTCAAAGTGATTGCTTAAAGGATCGATTAAAGCATCCGTCGAAGACAGTGTCGAAACGCTTCAGTCCGACAGTTTGAAGGAAGCTGGACGACGACGATCCCAAGGTCCGACATGGCAAGGGGTGTGGTACGTGAAGGGTGAACGTGAGTTTGCAGTAACGAAAGAGAGAAAGCCCCGGCCGCCTCGGTTGCGTGCACGCGAGTGTATGTGTGTATGTGTGTGTGTATGTATGTGTGCACGCGCGCGCGCGCAAGTATATTCGACGGAGGCGAAGAGAGAACGACCGAGATCTGAAATGGGAGCGAGCGAGAGGTCGGCTGTTTCATCTGTCACCTGCAGACGCCGCCTTCCTTTCCGTCATCGTCCCTCTCACCCGACCGGCAGCCACCCCCCCCGTCCCCGGCGACCCCCTTTAATAATAACAACAATAGAGCTGGACTCTAGCGGCGGTCGGTCGCCGTCGTGGCATGTGGACCGGGGGTGGACGTCAGCGAGAAGGGGTCAGGAGGAGACGGGGAAGGAGTGGTGTCGGTGGTAGGGTATGGGTCACAAGACGGCCGTGTCACGTCCGCTTCCAGCCTCAACCCTCCTCCTCGACAGGTCCACCCCGCGTGTCAACCTCATCCAGGGACGTAGAACGTCTTCCTCGGGCTCAGGTGCATCTCACGCGCTCGCGAATTCGAAGATCCGACATGTGTGTTCCTCAATTGCAGGATCGGCAGTGGGGGGAGGGGAAGAGTATTCCTATTTACCTCGTTACATTTAATATATGTTGTTCATTGAAAGCAATGTTGGATGGATTTTCTAGATGTGTACGCGTCGGAAGAGATGATGTGTCAAAGGTATTTATGATCCGGCAAATGGATTGGAAATGCGGATGGAAGTGCATATCTCGGACACACATCTCGGAAGCGCGTATTTTTCCGGAAGCGGCCGCGAGAACCGATCCGTCCCTGACTTCATCCAGCCCCACCTTTTACCAGCGTCCGTCCGTCGGCTCGTCTCCCCCCACCTCGCCTTTCGCGACCCTTATTACACGTCGCGGCTCAACTTCATCAGGGGGATGTCGCACCACTCTCACGAGTACCAGCATTAACCTACACACAGGGGCTACGTCACGTGTACGTGCACGCTACGTGGCAATGCTAATGTCCAGGAATGCAACCGTGTACGTAGATGCATCTGCAGTATTTCGCGATAATGGTGCACCACGGGTAGGGGCGAAACGCCTCGTGCCTCGTGCAATGTAATTATAATTTTGCGATATACGTATTACAAAAATATAATGCAACCTCGCGTGTTTTCCAGCCACGCACTCGGATGCTCGCGAATCACACAGATCGAGAAGCTTTCACTATACGCAGTTATAATTATCACATACGCACATAATATGATATATTAATTATATCATATATATTCATTATATACTCATATTAATTATAGAAATATTTTTCAGTATTCAGGATTAGAAAAGTATATCGAAAAGAGAATAAACACCTCGTTTTCTGAGTTGTTAATTTTGTTTCATTTCAATAATGGATTATCTAATGAAAAAAAAGTGAAATTATATTGCAGATTTATAAAACAATTTCCTCGAACTTTAATAATAGTAAATAGTAATAGACGCGCGAAGAAATAGGATAGGAGAACAGAGTTAGAAATACAGTTTCAAATAAACGCGTTACGCAATTTCGCCTACATGAAAAATCTCGTAGGTGTGTATAAAACGATTAGAATGAATATACGACGGGATTTCTCCGATTTTATTATGAATGATTGTGCGGTCGTTTGGGCAATCAAACGGCATCGCTCGGAAACACACTTTTTGTCGGGAACTTCGTGATTTCGCGCATGAGTCACGGGAGCGTGTCCGGGCCATTAATCGTCCGTAATTTCATTCAATTTAATTACCTGGCCAACGCGCTCAAACCGAACGGGGCATTAAACCGTCCATACCGAACGTAGTGTTTGCATTTTAATACGCGGGACGGATGTTTCCCGGTTCGCGTAACACTTTCGCGTTACCTAATAATAGACGCGTAACGAGCGCGTTCCTCCTGCATCGGTTAGCGGCCAACAATTGGCAGCCACGGATTGTATTCGCGACTCTTTCGGAGTAATTCTTTCGGCGTGTTACTCACGAATTCCCCGCGTCTTACAACTGGCTAATCGCAAAGCGTCTCAAAAGTTTTCTTACCTGAAACAAAAAAAAAGAGAAGCTGGTCAGACGCGAATCAACTCAATGCGCGAATGGAAACGGTTTCGGGAACTTATTTCTCCTTCCAACGAAAGAACGAGTTCTCACGAATATACATATATGAAAAAGAGAGGAACTGATGAAACATCAGTGATATAGGAATTCGCTGGCGAGCAAATTCCGTTAATTACAATTGTATAAAAATTTTCCTCTTATCCCCCAATTGAACGGAATTGAACGGATCATCCACATTCAACAGTGCTACGCGATCTTTCTGTTGAATGATTCAAAGGCTTTGATGGACGACAGACTCCGTATTACCGATGCGTCGTGCAAATCCGGAATTTCATCGTCGATAAATTTTTTTTAGGCCCCCCCTCCCTCGATCGATAGGTCGATACAAAACCGAAATAATTTGATAAATGCATGGGCCATTGCGCGTAATGACAACCTCTCGCTACGTTTCGCCCCGGGCGTCACACTCTGCCGGTTCCCCCTTCACCCCTCCTCTCTTTTTTTTATTTTTTCCGCCCAAAAGGTAATCCAATCGAGAACGATGATTGAATTATTAATTGAATGACGCGCGTGGCTGGGGTCACACGCGTGCTGCCGCGTATCCGGCCTCTCTCTTTCTCTCTCTCTCTCTCTGGCAACGATGAGACGGTTGCTCATCGCGAATAATTCGTCGGGCTTGTGCAGCTAGTGCCTTTTAATGCGTCTCGAAAAATGTATCGACAACCGATAAACCGACAGAATTAAATTTCTCCTCTTTCCCGTGCTTTTACTGCAGTAGCAGCAGCGGCAGCAGCAGCAGCACGCCAAAAGGCAGGCGCGCGAGCGTGTACGCGAAAATAGATTTCGTTTTAAATTCCTGGCCGTGCGTACGCGATTTTCAATTAAAAATTTATCAGCACGCCCGATGAATGTATATTCGATACTTCTTTCGCTATATATAATTATGACAATGCGCACTCTCGTGTCGGACGGATCGGGTATCGCGGATATCGGACAAGCTGAGCAAGGTGCCCTCTTCTGCGCTTCCCCTCCCCGTCACGGCGCGTTTATTCGCCCGTCAGCGCGAAGCTCGGCCGTAATCCGCGAGCTCCCGGTTCGCGCGTCGCACCGTCACGTCGAGCGAATTCTCTTTCGGATCGACTTCGGAATTAGCGCGCGGGCGCTCCTGAGACGGAGATGAGGCGCGGGACGAGAGGACGAGAGACAAGAGGGAAAAGGAATATAAAAAAAAGGCTGCGCGTTCAGAGATGGTAAGCCATGAAGGGGGGGCTTTGTCTCGATCTCTCGTCGACGGCGGCCTTGAATGATCTCGCCCTCGGAAATTTGATCGACACCGGTCAAACGGGTAGACCGGACTTCAAACGTGCCCCTGCCGCTCTCCTCCTCCTCCTCATCCTCCTCATCCTCCTCTGCCGCCACCGCCGCCGCCGCCGCCACCCTTTCCTCTCTCCCTCTTCCCCGCTTCCGAGTTTTGTTCAAGTGGTCGGACGTTGGTTGGAAAGTCCGTCTCTCGCGGTGGACAGAGAGAAGATGACGAGGTGGAAGAAGCGGCAGCGATCCCGTCTACCAGGGAATAGTCGGGAGACGGGCGCGGCGGCGGTGCGCGGCGTGGCCGGAGTAACTCGGAAAGTGTCAGAACGATAATCTGACGCTGGCAACGTGATGGACAGGACGAACGGTCCACTTCGCCCTCAACTCTCACGTCTTCCCGCCATTCCTTTTCCTTCTTCGTCTCTCCGCACCCGTCTCCGCACCTCGCCGCTAATGCAAGACACACCGGGCTTGTATTAAATGCCGCCCGTTTTCACGGACGAAATATCCGTCCGTCCCTTTTCGCGCGGCGATAAAACACGCAAATTTTAGCGCGTCGCGAAACCGTCAAGACGCTTCAATCTCGACATTACGCTAATACGACATTACGATGTGCGATAAAACATATATATATATTTCAAGTTTTTAACGGGTATAAAAACAAATATTATACATCTTAGTTAAGCATTTTAATATTTATCGGCGCGAACCACTAACAACTTTGACGCAAGCGGACTCGAACGAGCCTGTGAAATAAGATTAAAATCTAGACGCTTATGCGTCATTATGCTCGTTGCTCCCTATATGCTGATGATATGTCGTAATATCGTAATAATCTTCAAGAATCAACATTATAATCCTGTCGTGTCGAATAAGAATTAGAAATTTTCGCAAGAATCGCTTTCGCGAGACGGCGCCAATTTTAAGGCTCTTTGTGCCGCGCGCGTTGCCGCTCTAAAACGAAGAAGATTAAACGCGGATTAAGTACTGACTTTACGGTGCCAATCCGCCGAGAGCTGAGATAGAGACGCGTGTACGCGAAATGTAAATAGGAGCGACGGGATAATAATGAATGCTCGTGGAATAGTAATGAGAGGCAGATGCGCTGATAAAGAGGAGATAAGAAACGGGAGAAAGTACGTATACGCACACGGTATATCTCAGGGGCGGGCGCGAGTACATGAGTTACAAAGAAGAGGGCGATCAATAATGCTCTTTTATAAAACGTACAGCGTGTGACTTAAAAGAGAATTTAGACGTTGATTTAAGCACGCGGCTAACGTGATTTATCGCCGGCGCTGGTTCCGCAACGCACGACCCGTAACATTTATTGTTCTTCCCCGAGCGCGTACGTACGTATACGTACGTACGTATCGCCTTTTTTCCCTCCTTTTCAGAAATTGAAAAAGAATACGCGGTCTCTGGGAGAAAGAGGAGGCTGGTGGGCGGCGAGAGAGGAGGAGGGGACGGGAACGAAATCGGAGACCATCGCAATCCTGGGAGAAACCTTTCGCTCCGACGTCGCTCCGGCCTGACGCGGGCTGTCGCGACGAACGAGATCAGGATTTATCCGCAAAGGGAAGCGCTCCGCTTGCGTGCGCCGCCGCCGTCGCCGCCGTGACGGACAACGCAAAAAGTGATCGTTCGTGAGAGAAAGACGTGGATGTGCAGCGGGTCGCACGTGGAAGACCCGCTATAGAGATCCCCGTTATGCAATACTCGTTAATACATCACGATTTTGGCCGACGCGCATTTCACCGGATAAAACAACGACGCTGTCGTCGATTCGACGACCTCGCTGAAACGCTAATTCAATTTCGTGAGACGATTTTGCGCGTTGGCGCATCACCTTTGGCTCGGTTCGCCGTTTTTCAGCGAGCCACGTGTCGAGCAACGAGAAGGGGAGAGGAAGGAGGGACGCGGCAGAAGGAAATAAGATAAATCGTCAAGAATTATACGCAAGGCGGTAACGAGAGGTTGAGAGCTAAGCGACCCCGGCAAGTGGTCCATTTCCGAATATTAATTCCAGTCTCGTCACGTTCGAGTCGTCGTCTGCCGCTGCGGCGCGAGACGAAAGCCAGGTGCATCGAGGACGGATCGAGGCCGTCGCGACGAGGATGTTAATTGCGACGCGACGCGACGCGACACATACGGGGCTATAAGGCGCGAGAGCGTTTCCTCGTCGATCCGTTGCTTCTTTCTCACCCGGTTCGCCCGATTGATCCCGACAGACGTAGCCAGACTGCATATAATCGAAATAATTCATTATACCGAGCGCGATTGGCCGCCGGGCGCGCAACGCTCGCCTGTCTCTCGCGCGGCTGTGGAGGAAATCGCATCGCGACTGATAGGTCGAAGCGATATTGTCGCAATTTTCCTAATTACAACGAATGAAGGAACACCGACGCATCGCGTGGCGAGTGCAATTAATTCACCAGTTACGTTCGCGAGATGATTCACGGCCGACACGAGCCAGATAGTAATTCTTTAGGGATCGCAGCGGCGCGAAACGGCGAGAATTCGACATCCCCCGCGCACGTACAACATTCACGCCCTTGCACACGCGTATATCAATGTAAAACATCGTAAACCATTATGAGCTTAATTCTATAATAATGATTGACGTTGAAGACCTCCTTTCCTGCACCTCCGCGCGGACGCGTGATGTTAGTCTGACGTGTACGTAAGTCTCTCATTTGTAATATTAACGCGAAGCTCCGCAGCTTGATAAGCTTATTATTTATAGAATCAGAAGGTACGATGACCCGCGGCTGCACGCTGTATCCACGTCGGGGTTTTGAAAGCGATGGTTTATGACTTGAAAAAACAAAAAGGAAGAAAGAGAGAAAGAGAAAGCGCGGTGGCTCGCGTCACCTCCCGACATTAGCGTGGATTCGATAACTCCCGCCGCCTTACAAGGACAAATGCCGTGAATCCTCCTGCGCGAAGGTACCACCTGCGCACTTTCGGCGGCAAGTGCGGGGGACTGCCATTGTGCCTTCTTTTCAGTGAGCTCACCTGGAATCACCGGGCGGCGATAAAATCTAACGAAATCGGCTGTCCCGTGGGGAATTAAAAATGAGGGTGGAACGCCCGCTGGCAAGCGGCGGAGGAGACCGTATTATCCGAGTCGTCCTTATCACGCGGCCTCGCATAAATCCAGCCGGGACACGCGAGTGTCCTGTGGCTGCACTGCCACGAGAATCGCGATCGCGCGTCCTTCCTCAGTGCGGCTCTGGGTAGCCTCACGGATGGATTCGTAATGGAAGGTAATGAAGTATACGCCTCGGGCTTCGCGGTTCTCGCGCGAACCATCACTGTGAATAATTTCATTAAAAAAAAAATATACTCGCCGATTTTTCAATATCGTGGCAAGACGCGCGTATCCCCTTCAACGTCAAAAGTTATCAGCGTAAAACGCCGTAGCTGTCCCTCGCTTTCCGCACCTATTCCCGTTTGAAGAACCCTCACCACGAACGGCCCTGAAACACCGATGAATTTTTCTGCCCTCGTCCGGAGAAGAGTGTGGTCCGTTATTAACCCGGGCGCCCGCCGGAACGACCCGACATCGCTCAACCGCTCAAGTCGTCTCCGCGCCTCACTCGGCGACTCGTCGCCGATCGCCTCTCCTCTAAATATCCTTCGAGACAATATAGCGATCCTCGGTAACGAGTTTATAAAAGCGATCGTCGGGTTTCTTGTGGGGAACGGGCGTCGCTGATCGCGTCGCTGACGATCGTTGGATAAGGATTGACAAGGTGTCAATTACGGATGCATAAATGTGAATAGGAATATCCATTAGACTTATATCTCTGATTCATGCTGATTGAACTGAAGGCTTTGATATTTGTTACGAGAGATTCGAGGAGTTAATTAATTCTGCTCTTCTCGCCGGACTGTCTGCTGCGACGAGCAAGAAAGTCCAAAGTATATGTTACAAGCGAAATTAGAATGAGGATAGGTAAGTGTACAACTTGTAAAGACGCGTCTCAAGTACCGAGGTATGAAGTTCCAATTCAACGCGATGAAATAAGCGAAAGAATTTTTCTAAACTTTAGGAAGACGTGTTCCATAGAGTGCATCGTAGAACGATACACACCGCATGTAATAAACACATACGAGACACGCAATAAAGCGTACGTAATAAACGCGTAGGTACACACGGAAATCACATTGCTAATGTAATGAGCCAACCATATACAATTTAAGATCCCCCCGATCTACGACATTACCATGTGGTATATCGTATAAACCCATCATCGAAGAACATAATTCTGTTTTTATCCTAATTAACGTCGCGCTTAACTGCCTGCCACGATCTCAAAAAGAGAATCTCGTTTTAGCTGCTTCGAAGAGATCATTCATCGGCAATATTTATTTCGCGGCTGTTTCTGTTAAAGCACGACACTTTTATAGAATTGATATGCGTTACGACGTGATTGCGCGAGCGCAATTGCGTGAATTAAAATGTAGATAATGCAAATGGAAATATAATTATGGATATAATTATGTATGCTATATGTTAAAAAAATCGTGACATGAAAAAGCTAAATCTTTCTTTTTAAGAACAAGTTACAGTTGAACTGACATTTTCATTTGATCGAATCTAAGCGTATAACAAGAATTTTTAAGGAAATTCTAAGATTTTTCGAAAAATTTCCTGTGCCGCCTTTAACAAATATTTAATACAAGATTATATTATCACTGGCGTGGTCGAAGCTCGCATTTTTGCAGTCAGTTCGTATATCTCGCGATGAAATCATAATCATAATACAAGAAGAATACAGAAAACTTTTTCAGAATTTCAAAAATCAATACAATTCCCATCGGGATGCATCGGCATTGATACAAAATGACGACCTTTTAGAAATAGTGGTACATGCGCGCGCGGGAGATCGCGAAGGATCACGCTGGCTCATTGGCTGATCCACGAAGCTCGTGCCGTCGCTTTCACGCGATCGCCATGTTCACCCGGTCCTCCTACGACCATCGACAGAAATAAACGATACGTCTGGCAATAAATATCACGGTATTATAATTAAGCTAGCGGCAAAAGGGTATGGTGCACGGGCAATGTGTGCGGGACACGCGAGACAGAGCGCGAGCCGGGAAGCAAATAGATAGATCTTTCATTGGGTGATCTCTGATCCAAAGCCACTAAGACACGAAAATATAGAAAATATGTTCTTGTACGTATTGATAACTCTGCAAGATCGATCGTTCCCTTTAGCAGAAACAAAGAGAGTTTATTTACAGAAACCGTCTTTGCAGTTAATAAACGTGACTTGTCTATCTCTTTAGAGTTAATGCATAGTTCATTCACTGTTATAAAAAAAAAACCTGTTTACATCTAGATAAAGATACGATATTGCAAAGTTGTACTTATTTTAAACAAATCAAAAGTCTATTTATGTCTCAATTTGTTCAACCTATTGCAATAATGTAAACGGCTAACGATATAAAACTACGATTACGTAAAGAGACGCGACCTGGTTGGATGTGAGCCGTGAATATAAATCGTTTTAAACGTTTATTGTGGCGTACTATTTCAGCAACAAACGACTAAGCAACGCCTAGTCGCATTAGCTGGACGGGAAAAGATACATAGGAAGATAACGCAAGATACACTTTGATTTGTTTAGTCTGCCACAGGAGGGACGTTGGGGGAAGGAGGAGGAGGAGGAGCAGAACGGCGGAATGCATCAACGCCACGTCAAGGAGGCATTGTTTCATCGCCGCGGCGCGGCGCAGCGGCGCGGCGGCGACGGCCGAAGAAGACGCGGCCTGGACGCGGGCCGAGGAATGTAAATCGATGCGACGTATCCGCCATCGCGCGCTAATTTAGAGCTGAGGAACGCGCGAAGTTGCGTACTGTCACCCCGAAAATTCATCGACGACGTCGACCGGCCGTGCCGTGTCTCACGTGTGACGCACGCCTGGGAGATATAACTAGTCACATACATATTGCACGTGCATCCACTCCTCTCCTCTCCTCTCCTCTCCTCTCCTCTACTCTCCCGGGCTGCGCGTCGTTCACATCGCCTGTCACGCCGCGCGAAGAGCGGAGCGGAGCGCGCGGTATAAGAGAGCGGAATGAATCGCTGCCACTCAAGGAGCAGCCGTCGGATGCGGTGGATGGACTGACAAGGCCGAGTTGGAACGTCGTGACGTTGAAGACGCGATGCTGATATACGCGTCCACTACCGCGTGATGCGCGCAACCAGCCGCGCTCGACAAGCATCCCGCCGTTCTTTCCCCCTCGAGTCCACCGCGAGAGAGGAAACCCTCTCTCGCGCCCTCTTCTTCGTTTTTATCTATATAGAACGCAGACGTGGTGTGCACACACTTCCTGGCCCCGGTTTACGACGCACGCAGCGAGAGATATTACACGCTATACCTCGATCGCGCGCGGGGCTACTCTCCGCGTGCATGGCGCGGATAGCCTTGTGCGGCATATTAAAAATGCTTTCAGAAGCCCGCGCGCGTCTAAGATTAAAATAAGCAATCGGTTTCCCGGTGAACGCTAAAATTAAAACTCGCGAGTTTCGCTGGAAGTCCTTCCTTCTCGAAGCCAACGACCGTGATAGTCAATCCTCGTATAGAGGCCGAGTAATTGCATCCGACGTTACGTAAAATCTCGGCTCGACTTGTTGCGAACGAGATCAAAAATCTCGTGTAACCGAGATGCGACGCGTATACGAAATTAATTTCGATAACACACGTGGTGGACCACGTCGTCTCAAGATCGTCCTTTATCAACGGTCTACCTCGTATAGAAATGTATTACGCGGCGGATCCTGACGTTTCCTTCGCGTAAGTCGCCTGCGACGAGGATCTTGCTTTCTCCCGCGCCGAAAGAAAACGACGATGATGAAAGTGTCCTCGATAAATTTCCCAATCCTGCAACGCGTGCGCGCGCGCGCGACATACGAATGTGGCCTTGCCAGTCCGTCAGAGTACAGCATTGGCTTTTCGAGTGGCAGCAACCGATTCTGCTCGACTATGCCTGCTCGCTCGAGCGCTTGCATCGTGTCAGATGAAGCGATGATAAGTGAATGTTCTGTCGATGCGTATGCACATGAGTTGTCGGCACTTACAATCGTACATACTTACTCGGCGAGGAGTAAAAAGTGCTCGGGGTATTATCGAGCGCCCCATGAAATCATCGGTATATTTCGTTCGATATTGCGCCCGTCATCGCATTGCACGTACGCACCGAGCTCTCCCTCACGTGAATTTTGCGCTCTTATACCTATACACACTTTCGATATCGCGCTTTCGTTCTGGTATATCATAGTAACGCAAAGGAAAAATTATTCATGTTTGCCGGTTTTTATTACAAGGAAAAATACACGCAGTAAATATATTCGTTAAACGTCACGTCGAACCGGATCATCACGTGAATTCCCCGCGAAAACTAAACGCTTCCCGGTATGACGCTCTGTCGTAAAACCATCACGATAATTATCCTGAACTTTCGACGGGGAACTTTCCGACACACGAAACGGCGCGTTTCATTGTACCCGCGGGATGGGAGAATCAATCGTGCGCGAAAAGTCGCGCACGTTCGGCCGATTTTTGCGCTCGCCCGGCATAAATCGCGATTTTCCCATCGCGCGCTGCATGCACGCTCGCTCGAGCGTGGCGGCACGGCGCCCCATCTCACCTCACCTCGCCTCGCCTGCGGTTAATCGTTTCGATATTTAATTTTTCTCGCGTTATTAACCGAGCGATTCCGCTTTACGTAATTCTACGATGGTGGGCTCTCTCTCTCTCGGATTGCCAGCCTCCATTAAGGAGACTCGAAACAAGAGCGCGCACCGGCCGGCGCGGCGAGCGCGTGCGTGATCGCGCGACGACACGCTCGAGGTTTCAATTCGCGCGCACCCCGGCGTCTTGCATAAATAAGTGCACGCGAGAACGTGGACAACTTGGCAATGAACCGGCCGGCGCAGCCGGGGGTTACTTACAAATCGTTCGCACATTAATTTCCGCCGAAGACTAATTCCCGATGCGCATATTAAGCAATAGGAGCGTGTCGCTCACGGACATTGTGCGATTTCGCATTAAACACAAGATCATTATGTTCGAATAAATGAACGATATATCACTGTCGCGCCGAGCCGTGTGTCGGGGCGCGCTCGCCGGGAGATGACGTTGTTAATCAATCAGCCGCCGCGAGGGAGATCGCGATCCGATCTAAGCGATCGCCGCGGCATTAAGGCACGAGGACAGCCAGTGCCTTGGACGCGCGGCCTAATTACGCGTTCAAGCTGTGTAAGCGCGAAGCGGAGAGGGAAGCGAGTCGAGCGCGGGATGCGGGACCACCCCGTCAGCCCGTCCCGCAGCACGATCCCCCCCTCCCTCTTTCCGCCCCCTCTCGACGAACCAACCCCGAGCGAACCGCAAGCAAACCGTCTCTTCGCCGGTCGGTGAGCAGCCGCAGCCGCTGTCGCGGACGACTAATATCTTGTTCTTTTGTTGCGCTTCGCGGCAATTCGCCTGCCCGTGCTTGCAACGAATTTCGGGCTGATTATTCGGGGCGGTGCGGTGGAATGATGTCGGTCGGCCGGATTAAAATGCTCGCTGGCTAACGGAGCTAGGAGCTGTAACGAGGGTTGCAGCAACGCGGCGGATGCGTCACCCTCGGGGGAGGGCCCCGCTTCCTTCTCCTCCTCGCTGCTTTACTTCCGAATTTCCGTGCCGTATCGCTGCGTACCGTTTTATCGCTCAGCCGACGTTGCCACGTTAGACCTATCATCTCCATCCCAGAGACGTATGATTCACTTTCGACATTAGCGCGCGATTCGCAGAAATTTTCTTTTTATGATATACGCTTAATCTAAACTCAACTGTCTCTAATCTAGACTGGACTCTCCAATTTCAAGAAAATAATTTGCGACACATCACACAGCTTCACAAGGGACTAATATATTCCTAGAAAGAAAAAGAAGGATCTGTGCGTAGACGACAGAATTAGAACCACGTAATATCAATAATAAGAGATGCAATTATAACGCGGTCGAATAGTAGGCGTCATATGGCGTCAATAATGAAATCGGGTCGATTGAAGTTGAAAAGATTGAGCAATGGGAAAAAGATTGCGATATAACTGCATATGCGACTCTGGAATAATAATCCAACACGGAGGATTGCGTCTTTTTTTTTGCGTGCGTCCACGCTGACATATAGTCATGCTACATCATCAACGACAGCTAACGAGATTCGACTTTCTATGTTATAATCGAAGATGTCACGCGGCGGGAGCGACGAATGTTGCCGCGCGAAAAGAGGGTCGTTCTCTTGGCCGGTAATAATAATAAAAATTCATGCGACACTTTATGGCCACCATAAAACACAGAAAGCCAATGAGAGAGGTAGTTGTATAGAGAAAGAAAACGGGTACACACAAATTACGACGAGAGACAGCCGTCCAATCATCGTTAATCGTATTATAATGATTATGTAAAACAAGCACTTTAAGTATTGCAATAAAAAAATCTGAGTGCGCGTACAAGGATATACATTTCAGCAAAAATCCGGTCATGTACATACGCGGGACAGGAGCGCGACATGTAGAATCGCTCTATAATAAAGCTTGTTTCGCGCCTCGAAAGACATGTTACAAACGGTTAAATAAATATTATTATCCAGCGGTTGAACAAATTCTCGATCGATCGCAGACACGATCTAATAATCATCACCATCTAATAATAGATCGATGATCGTGTATATGAGTATCTGTATAAAGAAAATAACGCTGACTTGCTATTATTCAATTATGGAACGAAAGACCTCGACACGATACGCATTGTATAAATATCCTTTTAGCTTACTCTCATTCGCGTTCCGCGCGCAACGTGCAAAATTATAATTACGTCTCCTCTCTTTATACAGACGTTCGCCAAGCCCGGCGAAACCCCGCGCGCGAGCGAGAGTAATGATGAGGTAACGTTTACCTCTCGAGCGACGATTCTCGTCGCCGGGGACTCCCCCGCACTGCGCGAATATAAGGACGACCAGTTCGAAAGCGATAAAGAGGCGATCGCGAGCGCGCCGCCGCTTCGGGGTTCAGAAGCGGAAGAACGACGGCCGCCCCGTGGAAGACGGCGGGGCGACGAGAGTCGGCCGTTAGCGCGTTTTACGGCGGCATTAAGCTTCTCTTAAATGACGCACGCAAAGTGCTCCTGGTCGCTCCCCCCTCGTCCCCCCGCCTCCCTCGCTCCCTCCTGCATCCACCTCTGGGCCAGAACGCTAACCATCCTGGTCCACCCACCTACCCAGCCAAGAAGCTGCTTCCTGTCGTGCGAAATCACCTTTTCACCCAGTCACTTCGCAACCATCCTCGGCGCCCGCCCCTCCTTCCTCTCCCCGCCTTCTCCTCTCTCCCCGCCCGGTTTTAGTATCCATCTGTCCGCGCGTACAGATTTAAACCGACAATTCCTTCCTGCCTCGGAATGCCATTGACGGCGAAACGGTGTACTTTTACAGCCGAAAAATTGTTACGTGTTAATCAACGAAGAGTATAATTGCTGCCTCGTGTAGACAGAGTGAACTTAGTACACACGGCACTTTTCTCTCTCGAGTAAACAAATCGACGACTGTTAAATATAAAATAATGATTAATGCCGCAGGGTATCTTCGAATCGAGATTCAATCTTTAGCGTGATGCATCGACGATTATAGTTTTGAATTGTAAAATATGGAGCAAAACATGAAGCTCAAGCACGCAACATGATCTATGTATATGACATACTTGATCGAATATCTCGCGCTACTACAAGATAATAATAGTTCATGTACAAAGTGATGTCTATCAGTATTTATACCTATCTAATAACGACCACGCGATCATATGTCACTGGAAATAAAAAGACCGCATTAGAAGCTAACATCAGTCTATTAAACGACAATAATCGACTATTTAAAATTTAATAGCTAAAACGAAACACTATAATTATATAGTTAGTAAGGCAATAATCAATCTATTCCGTTCATAATAAAGTAGAAAATGTATATTATTTTTGCAATTTTACTTTTTTTCTTTCATTTTTTTTTTTTAATTTATCGCATTCAAAGATTTGCAGTAAGTTATCATCTTCGATTGCATCGAAAATGTAACCGAAAGATATAAAGATGAATCGATAAACGTCCCGTTACTTAAACGTTCATGCAAACTATAAATCTGTTTCGTATATACCTCCTCCTCGCAGCAAATTACCGCATTTTACGTTACTACAAGGTATTATTACACGGTCAATAACGTGTACTTTGCGGATGCAATTGAAAGCCCGCCCCGCCTGTACACGTAAAAACTTGGCGGGGAGGGGGAAAGTCGAGTGACGTAGACGCTGAATCGAGGGGTGCCAGGACAGTCAGTTTGTATAAAAGTGGATCGAGAGGATACCTGCGACAGAGATCAGACGTCGGGCGTCGCGTGTGCGCTTGTGCACGTGCACAGGGAAGAACGCGCGCGCACGGGAAACACGGAGCGGAGAGAGAGAGAGAGAGAGAGATAGACCCGCGTCGGGGCACATAAGTCCATCCCCAGGGTGGGCGGCGGGCCGCGTCGAGCGCTCTCGAGTATTGACAGATATTTAAATGAATATTCCTCGGCTGTTAGGGGTCCTCTTTGAAATCAAAGCAGAAGGCACAACGGTTCATTTAGACGTGCGCCGATATCCCCCGCCGTGGCTCTCGTGGATACAGAATTTCACTTGTCACGTCGTCCGCGGGTTATCGCCCAGCGAGACGATCTCTCGCCGGGCCGAGGGTGACACGGGGAAGGCTACCTTTCGTTTGTCGCACACACGCACGCGGTCCCATACTTTTCCCCCGCTTTAGATCTTATTACGAGCTTGTCGTGCGATAATATTTCCCATCTTTCAGTTATCAGTCTGATTTTTCTTATTCCTTGATTCCTAATGGAATGCCTTAACAGCTAAACAAGTTGAAAGAAATGCAGTAAATTATTTCTATGTTACAAAGTAATGATGAATGTCGACCGGTATGATTAAAGTGATCGAGAAACACGCGCTTGGTCAAGAAAGATCCATTTAATATTTCCTGAATTATGCAGAATCAAACATTTTATGACTCGTAGCAGGCGGAATTAAAGTTTCATCGAAAAAGTCATACGTATGTTTTAGCGAATTTATTGATCGAGATAAAACGCTTAATATGCTGATGATAAACTTGGTGGTAAAACGTAGACTGGTTGGAAACTGGCATTCATGAAAAATATGAAACGGCGAGGAGTAAAATCACCATCAATGACGCGAAATTAGAATTAATGGGCCTTCTGTAAAGTGAAAGCGCGGCTGCACCACTTGGACATGCTTACGTTGGGCCCGCAGCTGTCAAGTAGGAAGATTTACATCAACGGAAATATAAATTATCGTGTCGGATTGACAGCGATTTCCCGAGAAAACCTTCGGCTGCGGTTTCATATTAATTTATCTTTACTTCAATGTGATACCAAAACAAAAAAGAAATAAAATTGTATTTACCTAATTGCCAAATAAAGATCTGATGTTAAATGATGATAGGGTATGTGCATAAGCTTGTCGTGAAACACAGTATATAAATATTTCACTTTACGACAAACTAACAATATAGAATTTTTTTTTAATTTCAAGATATTTTCGTTTCAGAAAATTAGGATTATAATTACTAAAAAAAGAGATTTATAATTAACTCCTAACTTATATGAGCTCGCTTATGTAAAATAATTGTTAATTATCATTACGTCGTATAAAAAATTTAATTTGAACCATCACGAGTGCTGGGAAATATTAAATGGTAAAACGATCTGCCCCAAGTATTGCGGAGACTCGCACATTTTTTTTCTGCTACAGAAAAAAGGCTCATATTCCGGTATCATGCTGATGACTGATAACCCCAATCGGTCGCAGTATGATAGCAAAGAGGAATTTCCGCGCTCGGTAAATGTACCATAATCGAGCGATGAACACGGCTGCCACATATATATTTTTTTTTCCAGGCGATGAGAGCCGGGCGAGAGGACACGCGGCAATAAATCCCCGCGGCCTCTGCGCCGCTAATTTTCACGAAGCCCGTTGCATGCACGTACCTACGCAAAGCGTGCCCACGCGATGCACCCGGGCAGGTGCATCTGCATCGTTACAGCTAGAACGCGGACGTGGACGAGGATATACGCGGCGCGACGGGGTCATGGTGTGGCCTGGAACGAGATCGGCGCTGTTACCGAACAACCGGGAACCCGATCGTGTCCTTGTAACTTTTATCGAGGGACAGGGGAGGGGGGAAGCGACTACGATGAGACGCGTTTCGCGCGGAAAATTTATTGCCGCCGCCGACGACGCTTGTATCTCGACTGTGAGAGACGCACGGCCGGGCACGAGTGGCCTTTTCAAGTACCTCCTGATGTATTTCGCTGATTAAAGCACGTTAATTTTCTGCCGCGAGACGCGTTTTTACGACGGCGGGCCTTCACGAAATTATTAACCATTAAATGCGTACGCACCGGGACGCCGCGCGATCCAAAGGAAGCCTCGTAAATTTCTCGCCGCGCGGTTTCATTTTAATATTTATTTCGCAATCCTTATTATTATTCTAAATACGTCCACGTTCGACGCGTTCCTTAAAAGCGTGTTGCTCAGAGAACGGGCGCGAAATAATTATAACATCAGACTCAGATCGAGAATCGGAATAAAAAGACGAGAAGAACACATTGCGGCAAGAATAATGTTACGAGTCGCAATTTGATCGGAGAAAGTTAAAAGCTGTTTTACTCTGAAAAACATATATATTTTTTTTTTCTTATAAAAATAATTTCGCGCAGATGTTTTACTTGGGATAAAGAACTTACTTCATTTCGAGAATTAAGTACGTCGAAAGTGTATTGCGCAATAACGCAAATCGCACGAAGCTGCGCGATTATTATCGTTTCTCGAATTTGTGAATTTCAATTAATACGGTCCACGCTGCGGAAATTTCATTTCAGGACCACGATTTATGCTTAATTGCCTGCGAACTTCCGACGTAAATATTTCTTCGCAGATTATATCTCCGCCGACCGATCTCGCCACATCGCGGGCCAAAGACAACGACATTTTCGTTAAGCGAAAATCTACGGCGAGCGTCCTTTTCAAAAGCAACCGCGGAGAGAGAGAGAGAGAATCCCCTTTACGAAGTTCGTTCCGCGGAGAATTTCTTCGTGAGCTGCATTTACAAAGAGTCCAACTACGAGGTACATTAGTCGAGATTATATCCGGCAAAGGAAGTCGACCAACTTTCGAAGACACTGTTGCAACTAAATCTCTTCGAATCTGGCGACGTCCAAAGACGTCGAACTTTTGCGGAGTCAGCAACAAATACACCAAATGCAACATAGCGGATCGTAAAGCGAAAAGTATGCACCGCCGAATGCTTTATTGCGAATGAGATGTGTCTTATAGATATTGCATCTTTGTATTATATAGAATGAAAACAACTGAGTCCCCTGTCTCTTCAATTGGCGCCAAAATTCTTGTAAAAAAAAAGGAAAAATACAAAAAATCTTCACGTGGACGATCCGTAGGGCATTTCCACCACGTGAGCTCTCAACGTGAATTTATTCTAGACGCGAGATTTATTTACCACATCATATCATATTATGAGTAATTAATTGGACAACATAGAAGAATGACATGAGGAGCAAAGAGCGTCCCAGTAATGGATTTAGAGCAAACAGGCGTTCCCGCTTTGCTATTATATACTCGGCTATATAAATGTTTCGCAAGTAACAATAGTTGCCTGAAAATACGCAACCGCAGGAACATAATAATTGTTCGAAACAACATTATTACCATTACAGAAACAGATTACATTATCACGAAAGTGCTGCGTAGAAATATAATCAAATATTTTTATAAATAACACGATAAATAATGCATATATATATAAATATATATATATATATATATATGTATTAATGAGATATTTATTTCATTAACATTTTATCGTAGCTTTTTAAATTCGATGTGAATATCTTAACGTTTTTCCTATTAGTAATTTAACTAGACAGAGAGACTCTCGAAGTTCTTAACGTACGGAACGTGCAGCTTGCTGCGAATTTAACTAGCTCACAATAATACGGGAATTTCCGGCAAGGCCTGCGATCCGAGAAATCGGAGCTGATTACGTGTTTCAGATAGATCGAGAAAAGTCGTCCGGTTATCGCTTTGCGGCTCCATTTCGAGACGACGTCCGGGCGACGTAATGAATTACGGCGTCACGTTGGATTTGCAAGTGAGACGAGTCTACAAGTTGCTCACAGTTTGGATTGTCTTTACCGTTGGGCGGTCGGTTACACAATACCGTTATCGTTCGATTTATTAGTTTCTCCTGTCTCGCTAATTACTTTCCTATCGCGGGAATTCTGGCGTCGTAAGCCAACGACTTTCGCGTTGCACCGCGCGTACGTACGATACATACGTATACGAGTTACATGAGATCTGCAAGTGAAAAGAGTCCAACCAGTTGCTCTGTTTGCCCTGTTCGCATAACTGCTCCCCTCGAATTCGAGTTCGAGCTGCTCGATTTGCTATACTCTTCTATTTGATTGATCAATGCTTGTATCCTACACAATTGTCAATAAAATCGTACAATGTATAAATGTACATTTACGAAAAAAACATTTATAAAAAAAAAAATATCGATACCAATACGTGCAAAGAAAGAAATTTCCTTATTGTTATTTATTATTGATACTCTCTAAATTTTCTGGAATGAATCTCATTCCAAAAGATTAAAAATACTGTCACTCGGCCACTTGAGTGGCAGTATTTTTACTCTTTTGGAGTGAGATTCAAAAGAGCGGAAAGTCACTCCAGAAAATTTAGAGAGTATGTAAATTATCAATGCCGATTTGAAATGATTAATGTATGTATTACCGTTTTCTTTATAAATTTATTAAGATTCTAATCCGTTATATATATTTTTGACCTGTTCTGCTTTTGTAGGAAAATTTTATTTTATTCCGAATCAGATTTGTACTTAATAATATTCACGATTTAACTTTGATTTACTGCATATATATTCGTTTATAACAAAATTCACTCATTGTTCCGTGCCATGTATTCATGACTTCTTATCTTCTTAATTACTTTTATATTGTGAAGTACGGGAAAGAGTCGAGTAGTGGAATATCTTTTTTTCCGTTACAGGCTCACACGACTAATACAAAAAGAAGAGCGGCAGGATATGTTAGCAGATATCTATCATACGATCGGCTGTAGCAGCTGCACCGGTATCCTTTTTAGAGGCACTATACTAACACTTTATATAATCATATAACGTAGATCTGTAGGTGGTGTAAGATGACGAAGAGATCGCGATTGTGAGCTCACGTCGTGTCTATGTCATTCAGCGGAATCGACAGAAGGATGCAAACCGTTGTCTCTTAATGTATAGCATCGACGGCAATAAACGGCAAATGTAAATTTGTGAATCGCGCAGCGAGGTTTACTTTTGATAGCATCCGTAACGGAATATAATGACCGTCGTACGATGAGATGTCGTTTCGTGTAATGCGAATCCGAGTCGAAAACCGTGTAAACAATTTGAGAGCATATACGCGCCGTATATCTCCAATACTTGCATTAATTTTTACATCTTTTTCAACTTAATCGATATTAATTAATCACGTATACCTGTTGGTCAGGAATGCGGGAATAAAATGCTACGCGTCTAGTTTTCCGAGAAACGATAGCCGAGCTCTGATGCAGAGAGACATAAATCGAGAAGAAAATGAGAGACAGAAAATCATGATTTACTGAGTTCTTTCAAGGTAACACAGATCGAACTGTTACTTAAGAACATCATAATCGCGAAGGATAGTCCGGTCCGAAGGACGTACGAGCAAATCTCAGTCGATATCCGTTCGTCCAGAATGTCATTTATAACACTTGGTCGCGCTTATCGATCTCCACAGCACGTTGCCGATCGCTTTTGCTCTGCTACTCGCTTGTAACCGTCGTAAACAACCGATTTACGGCTAGGCCAGACCGGTCCGTCGGCGATAATCGGTTAATGAGTCGCAACGTGTTTCCCGGTATTTCCCAGCATTGCACGAACGCATCTATGATTCCAGAGACTGCAGGATATCTGGATCCCGCCATTAACTTATTACTTTTGTTATTACTCTATTTCTAATATTATTTAAAAAAACCATGTATATTTAATCGAATCTGCACATATTCGAAATAAAATACACAAACATGATTCAGGTACTTGTACATCTCGCTTGAACACTACAGTGCACCAAAGAAAGGTAGCAGAAGAAAAAAATATACGATTTAATTTTAAGACAATTCTACAAATCCGTGTAAAACCGTGTGTGTTTTGCAAAAAACAAGCAACGAGTCATCTAAACTAATATCTCCAAGTGGCTACGAGTGCGGCACCGGTTAATCGCCGATCGATCTCGTTTCTTTCCCGAGCGAGCGAGTAATACCGCTACGCGGCGCGCGAGGAGAAGCGGTATCTCCTCGGGACGTGAGAAGTGCAGGATGCAAAATAAAGGAATAAAATACGTGCGTGCGTGCGTACGTGCGTGCTTGCGTGCGTGAGATGTTACATATGGATATTTACCGGTAAGGTTATCACCGCGTTGCTGCGGCCATCGGAAAGAAGGCCTGGGCTGCTGCTTGCTGCGCATATCTCCCGTCCGGTGCGGCGGCTCCGAGCCGCTCGCTTTTCAAACGATCGGAGACCACTACTTACCTAAAAAAGAGAACAAGACAGAATAGTCAAAATCTCGCATTGTTAAGTTTCTTAGTGAAATTACGCAATGTCTCGGTGATTATAGAAAGTCAGATTCTGACAGCGAGACAGGCATTAAATTCTGGCTAGACGTCAATGGAAAATGGTTAACGGAAAATGTCATCCACATTTCTAGAACTTTTTTTCGGACGTTCTTTTTTTCTAAAGGTACAATGTAAAACTAGAAAAGAAGGAGAAACGGGAGCCATGTAAAGAGAGCAAAACAATACACCGAGGTAGGTAGGCCCGGCTATAAGTCAATCATTTCTAACAGTGTCCCACAATTCGAGACATCTTATGACTCGCAAAATGTTGCGCAGCCAAAATCAGGTTTACACAATTCAAAATACAACACACAAAATCAATAAATCTCATACGTTTCAATGCTGCTGTCTGGTCTCAGGTTACTGATCGTAAAAATACTATTTTCTGTCAGCTAGTGTCAGTCCAAAATACCGTCAATAAATTCATCCCATGTCTCGTCAAAATTTATCTCATACATATGTATATTTCCTTAATTGTATTATATTTATATAATATTTACTGACATATTAACGTTATATATATTAACGTTAAATTGAAGCTGGAATCAGACAACTTCAAATTGATACTTTCAATTTTTCCAGCAATTATTATTAAGAAAAACTATCGACGCTTTAATATTACAGCCATTCTTCTTATGTTTAACTTGTAGTATACATAGCATGGAAAAAAGGCATGCAACTTTTGAGACGGCTGATATTAAATGGGTGGATATATCGACCGGCAAACGTTGATAGCTTCTAAGAAAATCCACGCTTTTTCACGACGAGTCTCCCAATCGACGCGACGCTCTCGTGATTCCCCGGCAGGAGGAGGTGGAGAGCCACCCTACTCGGCGGGTTTTTACGAAGGGTGCCAAACCTAGGATCGCGTCCCGCGTCGCAGCCCACCCCCTCCCCCGCCGTCCTCCCCTACGTCCCTTAACCACCCAGTACCGACCATCGTAACCAGTCGTATATCTTTCCGGCGTACGCCCTCGAAAGCGGCCGCCTTTGTTTCAGATATTTATGAGGCGTTTTAATTCGCACACCGCGTCACCCAGCCGACCGGGGGGTGGGAAGGGGGGAGGGTAGTTGCCGAACGGAGACCGGAGAAAGAGAGGGAGCGGGGAAGGGGTGAGAGAGCGCGGGGTTTCTGCACGGCGCGGCGTGACGGAGCGAGGCGCGAAGGCATAATAGGCATAAGGGTGCCCCGATAAAACGCCAACTCTCCCCGTCTCCACCCCCCCTCCCCTTCTACCTACCTTCCCTTTTCCAGACGTAGGCCATAAGCGCAAACAAACTCTCGCTCGTATATCTCGCCTCAATGGTTTCTACGTCGGTGCGCCAGGGGCGTACTGTATCGTGCCGCCGCCGTCGCTCTGCTTCACTTTTCTACCCCTCCTCCCCTTCCCACCCACCCTCCCGTCCCTCTCCCCCGTTCTTCTCCTCCATCTAAAAACCCCTTGCCACCCTCTACGCCCACTCTCGACCCTTCGCGCGAGCCAAGGAAATTTCTTAACCCATATTCGGGCAATATATCGCTCGACCGGTATGTATACACCGATTTACCGTAATATTCTTTGAACGCGGTGAGTTGCGAATCGAGCTACTTGCCTCCTCTCTGGATAATTCGCTCGTTACGTAATCCGAACAAGCGAGTTTCCCCGTTTCGCTTTCGACGAAGTTACGTTAACGAGCCCCCGATTTGATTACGAGACCGATCTTGACATTTGAAAGAATTATTGAATGATATCTTTTTCGCGTAATTGCCTCCTCGATATGCGAAAATAATCATTGTCTTGACTACAATTAAATATTTTGTTTTCTATAGATATATCTTTAAATGGAGCTTCGTTTATAAATATCGACGGATATCAGGAAAACTACGGCTGTGACTGAAACTTGTAAATTAAAAGTGTGAATGTCTGAATCTCGAGAATGTAAAAAAAGACTATCTCTCGAAAATAAATGTGAAAAATAGACAGTTCCTTAGACGTACGTGACGATAATAATTTTACAATTGCGTCTACTATAAATAATAAGTTAAATATTGAGAACGTAACAGATGTAATTCATATTCCTCTCTCTACTTTCTCCTTCCACAATAATATATCTCTCATATCGAATTTTGGAAGTGCTTAGCAAAAAGTGGAAACGACTTGAACATTGAATCGGACATTCTGCCGACTCCGTCATATATCTCGAGAGATAGGATAGCGCCGGTGAGGCATTTTAACATTTTTCTCCATCGCGCCAAGAGCGATCAATTCAAAATAGAATCGCCAGCACGATCGCATTAATGACTCCCAACTAAGTGCACGTTTTTAGGAACACACTACATTCGTCTCCCTGATCCACGATCCAAGCCTGCTATACGTCCCTTTACAACAACGCCGACGTCTCCGTCCACCTTCCATGGTCTTCCACCAGCAACCACTTCTGCCTCTCATCCCCCCCTTCAGCCGCTTCGTGCCACGACACGCTGGAGAGGCAGCCGCACTCCTGCTCATGCTCTTCTTTACGTGCAGGCGAGTTTAACAGTAACAGTACGTCACCCTGTCACTCTTTCCCTCCCTCTTCCTCCCTCAATCTCACTCTCGCCCTCTCTTTCTTCCATCCTCGCAGCGTCTCGCCCTATCTCTTTTCCCCGACCCGTTCTCTCTCTCGCGCTCTCCTTAACAGCCTTCACTCTCTAAAAGCCTGGGTGTGATCTATGGCGGGACGTTGCGTCACTCGGGGAACAGATGCAGGGCTCGTATATTACTCGGCCATATCTACGAGCAAGACGGCGAAGAAGGGAAGGGGGCGAGAGCGGAGAAAGGGGGATGTAGAGAGGGCGAACCTTGCTGTACGGTCAAAAGAATGGCGAACGTCACAAATCACTCGGCTTTTGTGTGACACCCAACCCTCGCTTCGAATTTTTTTCTTCCCGGGGTAAAGAAAATTTACTTGTTGACGAAGAGATTCCTGCTAAACGTCACGGCAGCGTGCGCGAAGGGGGATTGTTCTAAAAATTGAATTTTTCGTCGCCATGGAATTTTTCGCCTTGCTCGATGAATGACGGCCATTCGGAAGGCGAAAGAGCAAGTTTAATCTTTCGCGATGAAAAGTCCATTCGGATCCGACGTTATTTTAATTGCGTCAAAACTAACGTCCGCGAGCGGATCGAAGTTTGCGCTCTGCGAAGACGCGAATATTTTTTTTTTTTTACGAATGTGAAGTAGATTATGTGCGCCATCTCGTCAAACGTCGAACAATCGACGAAGTGTCGTGCATTCTCTAAAGTTTGCAAATTGCATTACGTTAACACAGCGTTTCGAAAACGTGCCGCGATTTGTTGATATCAATACTACGAATTTTCCAACTGTCGAAACAGGAGAGAGAGAGAGAGAGAGAGAGAGAGAGAGAGAGAGGGAGAGTGACGAGGAGCTTTGTAAACAAGCGAGAGTGAAGAGGAGACGGCGCCAGAGTTTCCGACTGAGAGGCAACCGCATGTACGTTTTGACTAACACGACTTGATAAGACGCCAGGGCGAACCGTATCTGGCCGTATGTACGCGCGATCGAGGGTCTGTCACTCGATTAATTAGGACGCCGCCCTCGATACGTATCGCAAGTTACGCGAGTATACGAAATAAGTTCTCGCTTTTCGCGAGCGTGGCCAGACAAAGGCACGGAAATGAACGAAACGCAACGAGAATTCCACTTGCTCCACGTGCGAGAGAGCGTCTCCGTGTACGTGCGCCCGTGGAAACACTAGCCAGCTGTCTACGTTACGAGGGCAGAAGGGGAAGAAGGGTCGAAGGCGAGAGAAAGAGAGAGAGAGAGAGAGAGAGAGAGAGAGAGGAGAGAGGGAGACGGACCGAATACGCGCATCGGCGGAGTAGACGCTTCCAGAATCTCATAAATCAGGTCAGGGTTGGCGACGGGGGCGGCTGCCGCCGCGGTGGTTGCAGCGAGGAGGAAGCGAGGTGGCTACGATGCGGGAGGGTTGTTAGGTAAAGGTCGACGCACAACAGTCCCATGCCGACTTGCGCGCGCACGCTCGTAAAATGCTTGGCGCCAATTCCATTCAACGGCATGGCTTCGTATGACGGAGGGATGCAGTATCTCGAGTGGGTCGTCTCCCAAAAGCCCTGACTCCGCTCTGTCATGTCTATAACGAAGAATAATTCGCTGCGAACGATATACGTATAGGTCGACGCGAGAATTAGGTCTGCTCGAAAGTGGGTGCGAACCAACACGGCGTGGTTTGTTACAAGTAGATATTATTATATATTAAGCGGATAAATTGCGCGGACGTAAGACGGCGTAAAGCTATTTGCTACGAAAGTATATATCGGAAATTGGCAAGCGCATGAAATTGGCGAAGGCGCGGAGAGTAATCTACGATTATGCCACGGCCTATCGACTATCGATGCCACGACGAGTATTTTATTGCAGACTTCGTCGACGATAAATTGAAGGTTGACTCGCGAATAGTTTAATAAAGGATCGGGGATTTATCTCGGGAGTATCAGCGTCGCGCCTCGCGGTACATCCATGCTGCAGGAGTACCTCGTCGCGCTCCTTATTATCGTCACATCTGCGTAATATTCGCGACCCGCGGCAGCGTAAGGCAGCCTGAAGGCGTAAAAAGAACTCATATACACGCGGACGATCGATACATGAGACTCGACGAAGCGGCGGAAGGGAGGAGGGAAAACAGCGACGTCGGAGGCGATTCGGTGGGACCCCAGATGGAATCAGTGCAGTTTGCGGAATATTGGAAAACGTCGGTCCGCGCGAGAAGCCGAAGAAGAGAAAGACCGAAAGACGGTGGAGTGTGCGAGAGTAGGGCACTATTTATGACGCGTACGTGAATTCTGAGAACATTGGGGATACGCCGCGTTTCGCGTCACACCGTCGCCGTGGAAAAAGGACAACGGGACGTTCCGAGAGGGACGTGAACAACTGCAGGTCCGAGGTTCTTATACGTAGGGACTCTCGTGCGAGGCGCCACGACGCGCCACGACAAACGTTCGCTGGCGAACGTGAACCGTTCCCGCGCGCGACTTCAAGTTTCGCAGCTAACGACGATAGTAAAGTGCGAGCGTGCCTTAATGAGAGGTGATAATTAGTCGCCGCTAATCGAAGTCTCTCTTCGAAATCCTCGACAGTCTTCCGGACCGTAAAATTTGAGTGCTAGCGTTTACTCGCGCGAAGCTCGACAGAGGAGGATCACTTCCCTCGCGGAGTCTGATAATGATTTCTGCAGGGAGTTACGAAAATATCCGCGAACAAAGATACGTTAAAAATAAATAATCATTCTTATTCTGTGATGTTTAATTTTAAAGAATTTAAGAATATACATAAACTATATTATATATATAGCTGATGGTTAAGCTCCATTAGTCTCCGTTTAAGCCCGCGTTGAATCAGCCCGATGAAGTACGTCCCCGTTATTTTTACCGAAGCTTCAAACTTCGAATTTTTGTGCGCAAGAAATGCAAAACACGCATCGCAACGCCGCGAGCCGTCGCCAATAAAGATCGAAAATGAAAGCGGGAGGGCGGGAGAAATGGGCCCGAAATAGCGGAACGCTCGGCGCCCGCGACGTCTCCCGAAGCTATCGAGCGTTAAGCGATCTCGAAAATAATGAAAAAGGAATGGCAAGAGGTTCATAGACTCGGGAATGGCGTCGCGAACTTCGCAGCGTCGCGTTAAGGGCGTCCGACAGATCAAAGACGCGAGATGCAGAGGGGGGGGAGGGGGGAGGGGGCGAGAGTGAGGACCCGGTGCGGCGGATGGCATCCGATTGATTCATTGGACGCGCGTGCCTGGTTTCAATCCACCAGAATAGAAACCGCTGCCTCGGCACGCCAGACCCGCGGCTAATCCATCCAGCGTCTTTATTGCCGCGCGACATTTATAAAACGCCGGGTAAGAGACGAGGACTCTCTCCGCGATCGCGTCCATTCGTCACCGATTATAAATCGTCAAGATCCTCTTTCTCTTTCCCTTACTCGCCTACAGTCCAAACGTCGTCGCGGCTGTCCTCCTTCGCTTCATCCTCGCAAAGAACGACGCGCCATCGTCGTCGTCGTTCATCGCGACGGCGAGCGACGACGCCACGCTCGGGTGCGTAAAACAAAGTATCAAACGCCGCCATCATCTCAGCTCGTGTTTTAGGCTGACTGGAACTGCGACGCGCATTGGTAACACGCGGAGGACAGCGCCCGAGAGCGAAATCGACGAAGGAACGAGAATCCATATATATACCTCGTGCAGTAAGAGCGACAAGGTAGATTAACTGCGCGATCCTCCCGGCTTTCGTCATGGATCAAACGAGCTTTGACTGGCGAACGCAAGACTGTATCGCGATGAATTGGCTTGATACAACGGAGACGCGGATTTGGCCCACCGGCGCGGATCGGGTTTCTAGGGTTACTCTAAGTTTTCGGGTAATATAGTAGGTGATATGTGGACGCATTCCTCGCAAAGTTTAGCACGATTTATAAAGGTTTTCGTAGGAATCGTGTTGCAAGTCAGGTACAAGAGATATACAGAAACGTTGCAATTTATGTTAGCTCGCGTTACCGCGGAGAGAAGGAGGAGGGCGCGGCTGTATAAAACATTTGATAGACTGACCAAAGCGAAATTGATGATTTGACCACATGTCCCCTGGTAAGATGTGACTTGAGTTAATAATACGTATCTGCCATCGAGTGACTTTCTTAACCGTACACCGAGCTATGTACGATATATGACTATTGCATATCTAATTTATAGATCTTAATTGGGGTAAGTTTAATTTGACATTAATGATAAACACGTCTGCATATTATTAGCTGTACCAGTTTAGCGCATGTATATAGATGATTTGTAGATCTCATCATTATATATCTCCTTCTAGGTTTCCGCTTGGAAATATTTCAAGCAAGATAATCGAGGAAGGAGCCTGTGATCGCTTATGCTAATCCAGGTGCACAACCAGAAAAAGTCCAGGTATCGAAACGAAAGGAGCCATACGGTCAGCAGGTGAAACACGCACACGCGGCAATTTGATACTATTAATAATCTCTACACTAATCGCCGAGCGTAGAAAGATATCGTAGTCGTAGAGGGAAACGCTCGTATTACTAGAAATAAGAGGAAAAAGAGGTGAACAAGCTAGATAACAAACTTGTAAACTTTTTCGTTTTCTGAAAATAAAGAGAAAGATTTATGGTATTCTTCGCAGTGTTGTATAAAGATGCTTATTAGCATCAGTATTTAATTTGTGAATTTATTATTCTATCTTTAGTTTATGATTGCGTTGCAAGCCCGACGTTAATCGGCGCGTAGTTCAAATGACTGAGGATGTATTTAGAATGAATTTACATAAAATATTATTAGACACCAAGATCCAGCCTCGACTGTTGAAAGCGCTGTCGATTTAATTCATAATTTCTTCACAAAGTATTTAAGGTGCTTATTCGCATCAATTATTAAAATTTGGAGATTAATTGTGATTTCTCTATATTCCATCTTCACGCTAATGATTGCGTTACAAGTCCAACACACATCGATTCGGCGCGCAGTTTAAATGGCTGACTAATGGGTATAAAAAAATTCATATAGAAATATCAGGCACCAAAATCAAGCCGTGACCACTGACCATATATAATAGAAGGGGCTCTCAAATATATTTGTGATATTCACTTACACGATTTATTTCAAATATTGTTTATATATTAATTCATATTATTAATTAAAATATAATTCCATATTATAATTTCGCTCGATTATTTCTATATCTCCTTTGAGTTACAATATCCTAAGCTTAACTGCAACCTTTCCCCTATTGTGGAAGAGGAAACGTACAAAAAAAAACTGAATCAATCATTCGAAGAAAAGACGAGAGTGTATTCGCCGGCTGATAATTATATTCGCGCGAGTATAGTTCATTTGGTTGGCGGGTATTCTAAACTGCTACGCGCGCGTCGAACGAAACAGGGAGGGGGTGTGAGTGGGTGAGGGGACGAAGTAGTAACCGGGCCAGATAGGTCCGGCGTTTCCCTGGCGAAGGTGTAGCGAAGATAAGACGCTCGTTGCGCTGAAGCGTCCCTAGGTAGCCGTCCCGAAGCGTCACGGCGCTCCGCCTCCCCCTCTCGTCGTCCCGCGTAACGACCGTCGACGGTACCAATCCTGGAGCATCGTCGACCCCCTCGTGTAATATCGCGCTCGCGCCTCTCGCCGTCGTTATCCCCGACTTCTCGGTGTCTACGGTCGAAAGACTACGAGTCGACGACGAGTTTGCGCACGCACACGCCCGCGTGAAAGGTTCACGTCAGACGAGCGAGAATCTTCAAGGTACTATTGAGGATTTTTGCAGGAAGAAAGAGATAGACAGGGAGAGATAGGTAAGAAAGTGGCGTGTACACGGAGGAAGATATAGAAAGACGCGAGGGGGAAGGAAGCCCCTTTAATATACCAGCACCGATAGCCGAGTGTTTCGAGTAATTGGGAAGTAAAACAGCTCTCCGACATGCACCGGGGGTACCTCTTCTTACTCCCGGCGGTGGCGGCCATCCTTTTCTTCGTATTCCTCACGACGGCAACCGAGAACGTGCCAGCAGGGAAGGAGGCCTTCTACTTTCCAGGTTTCTCGACTCCAAAGATGCCCGAGGGGGGGGGGGGGGAGGACTCGCGGGAAGAAAAGAGTCTCGGTATCATCCCGTGAGAGGGCGAGAGCGCTAATTAAAGAAGCCGAACCCATCTTTTCGAGGATCCCGTCGCGGCGCGGATCGAGTGCCTGAAAGATCCTTTCACGATTTCGAGAGTAAGGTACGTATCTTCTTGGGTCAAGGAGCTTCTACGGGGGTAAGAGCACCGAGGGTTAAGACCATTATCGTCCTTTTCCTCCTCTCAAAAGTCAAGCGCTTCTCGAGCGACGAGGGTCGCGAGTAACGAGTAGCCGTCCTCGTCTATCACGCAATAGAAACCAAATCGAAATTTCTATTTGCCACGATCTAAAAGGAAATTAAAAGAGATATATAGTATACGATTCCTTATCACTTCCGTGTCATTTTTAATTGTAAATGTAAATGATCTTCGGTAATATTCCCTTAAGCCTTTCACAGTGCCACAGACATCAACGCATGCCATTAAAAATGTTAAATTAATCTGTTTTTTTTGTACCTTAAAAATAGATAACAAGTCGAGTTCGGTAAATCATCTACAATTTGATAGACATATATACTTTATGACATTATTTACATAATGCACGAGGTGGTCTTGTATGTTTTCTTCGTTTCTAAACTAGGAGAAACTGTTCCCAGACAAAATGCCGGAGCGCGTAAAATTTCAGCAGCAGGTCCTCCGTAATAATTAGCCCCGAAATCACGTATGCTGGATCGAGTATAATCTATGATCCCACGATCATTACTCCATAGTAGAGAATCGACCGAAAGTGCTGCTAATAACACGTGCGAGTAGATTCCTCCTTGTGGTCACTGATCAGAACGATACCTAATCGTCGCGCGTAGAGCCGACGAGGCGGAGGAGGAGAAGGAGAAGAGGAGGGGGGAGGGGATAAGATGCCCGGCGCGTCCTGGTGATTGCAGAGTCTCGTGGTACGTCCTAATCGCCGTAGATGGGCTCGGATAGGCCGCCCTCGACCTTATTATTACCGGTTGGCTCGATTCTGTGCGCGTGTCCCATTACGTGGACGATTATTTGACTGGTAGGTTGTGGCCACGACGGAGTCTCCCGACGAGAGATCGGACGAGGCAAAGAAATCGAGATGGAAGGAATCGAGAGAAAGGGGAGAAACGAGGGGAGAGGAGAGAGAGGAAGAGACGGGCAGTTCGCGAGAAGGGGCAATTGGAATGAGAAAACGGAGAGCGAGAGAGGTCGAAAGAGAAAGAAGAAGAAGAAGAAGAGAAAGAGAGAGAGAGAGAGAGAGAGAGAAGAGGGAGGGAGAGAAGAGGGAAGGAGGGAAAGAGAAGGACAGAGGAGAGCAAGGTAAGTAGGTATAAAGGAGCGTAACTGGACGTGAGTTCAATACGTGGCCCTCGAGCACAGCTGTCACTGACATCGCCGCAATTCGAAACTGACCGCGACAGCTAACCTCGGTACCGCCGAACCACAACGGCGGAAACTTATACCGGCCTTCCGATTGATCCGTCCAGGCCACTCACCATACGCCGAAGGGGATGGATTAGTCGGCCGGTGGCCGATCCACCCTGTCGGCTATCGTGCCGGAATCTTCCCCGGATACCTTGCGCAAGCCTCCTGGAACGAGTGCCGATGACGTCCGGGGGTGCTTTAAAGTGGACAGATAGCCGCTTAATGAAGGGCCGCGCGCGGAGATGAGCGGCGCGAAATATCGGGAATCGAAAACGTCAGAATCGAAGGGTTCTCTTAACTAGAAGCTGACATAAATGAGGCGCGTCCTTTTTCTCGAAATAAAACACAGCAGTGCCAGGCGATGCGAAAGGCGATTATAATATCGCGATTAAACCTATTTCTTTCGAGAAGAGATTCATTTAACGTCGACATATCGCGCGAGATATCGCCGACAGTTTGATTCTTGCGCTGGCAATATCAGGTAGATATCGGTAGATCGGTAGGATCACAAGAATGGTGGATAATAAAAACGGATCCTCCTGAAACGCCTGGGAATTAGGAATCATAATGTCGGCGCTCCCCCTCTCCCCCTTAGAGGGTCCTTAATGGGTGGACGCCAAATAAGAGGATTCGGAAATGGCGCAGTCATCGTAGCTCGAGCTGAAGGAAAGTTGAAATCGCGGTAGGTAGTCTTTCCTTCGGACGAGGTCGGCACAGGGGTAGCCTGGGTAATAAGAACGAGCGCGATAATAGCGCGGCAGAGCGGCGTGGCGACGGAGTCGAAGAGGAGACCGGAGGAAGAAAGAAATAAGGAGCAGATGGGAGGAGGGGAGGAGGGAGGGGGGGAGACGAGCGAAGGTACCCGGTCAATCCTTCGTGAGGAGAGCGAAGAGGTGATGGATGGAACGTCAGTCATGGTGCAGCCATCAATCTCCCGTACCTATACCTTTATTATTTATTATTCCTGCCGTTGCGGATACTCCTCCTCGGGCGCTCTCTTTCTTTCCCTCTCGCGCATCGGCGGGTCCAAAAGCCAGTGACGAAGCAACGCTTCAGGTATAAGGTACACACGCGCGTCGCTATGCGCAAACTTCATTTCCTGAGACGATCAGACGATACCGGGGGGAAGATTTGTCGTGAATTATTCGTTGCGACAGTGTGATTCCGGAAAAGTAAAACTTTCGAGGTTCGCGGTGCACGCGAGAATGTAACCTAGATCGAATAACGCCCGATGCATTTAACACGCAATAATAATAAAATCGAAAAAAATAATGGTATTTTTTTTGGCATCAAAAACACTTGCGAGAAGCGTTAGAAATTATGCGGACGTCCAGCAAGACACATCCTGTAACTTTCCCTGATACTCTTACATTTCCTCGGGATTTTCTTTCTGCGAAAGAGAACAGAAGGGAAAATCGAGAGACCGTAGTCAAATGGAAGCCTTGATTTTTCGACAAAACTCAGAGAGAAGGTTATTTATAGTTCTTCGAGACAGATACGACAAAGGGAGACGGTGGTTGATGCATAGTGCCGCCCCTATCGGCCCTTCACAAATACAGCCACGCAAACAGGCGTCCGTATGACTGCGCGAACCATGCGATCGCCCCTGCTGCGTCACGGAACAAATGCACGTTCGGCCAATCATCGTCGTATCCACGATGACGATGACGACGTAGAGGATGACTCTCTGCAGCTGTCAATCCCGTAGAACCGCGGGGACGTCAAGACCTTGGCTGGTCACTGAGCCGTCAGGACGAGACTCTCTTCGGATGGAAATCACGTTCATAAATCAAGAAACTTTTACTTCGTCAAAGACAACGAACTTAACGTCGCGATGACGATCTTCTTCGAGAGAGCAGTTCGTCATTTATCTGCGTGGGGAATCTGCGACTTGTAATTTGCGGGTGCCTCCCTTGCGATAATTTACATCGAGCTAATTAACAAATAATAAACTATTGAAGTAAATAAATGTTAAATACTTTGATATCTAAAACTTTAGAGACTAGAATCCTTTCAAAATATGAAAATAGAATAGATCTAAAATGAAACATAATTGAAATATAAAGAGTTTGTCCCGAAAAAATCTTGAGTCTCAATTTTCCGAAATAATTCAGTTTTTTTTATTACATGTAACTTGTAGATCTCTGCGCAAGAATTAAAACGATTATTTACTGACATATCAGTTGTCGCGCAGTATGATATCTAAGTTTTCTTGAATACGTCGGTACATCAACGTACGTGTATTCGCTCATATTAGTCGTTCGCATTATTGTCAATGAATAAAATGTGGCACACGGTAAAGGTGAGAAGTACGCACTCGTAATTATGCGCAAGTGCATTCGCGGAACGCACGTGTACCGTTAAATCGCATTTACAGCTGTCCGCCTTGCAGTAGTTTGTGCAACCGTCTATTCAAATATAATAGCGGATTCTCTTACGAGTGGGCAGTACGAAAGGCCCTCAGGGGGCCTTTTTTCAGGCGACATTTTACGTTTCGACACTTGGGCGGCCGCCGTGCTCGCTCGACAGCTTCCGTCGATAGGCCATTGACTGTTGTTCGGTTCCGAACGCCAGTCGAGGTATCTCTCGACGAGGTCGAGTATAATATCTATCGCAATTTCGCGTCGGCGTTTCCAGGCGTTCGTCTGGCGAAAGAAAGGAAGAAAAAAAAAGAACGAGAAGCGGCGTCCTTAGACCAACGCCGACGGCGCGACAGTAATTCGCGATGCGCCGCATGTTTAACGAGTAATGAATTCTGTTAGGCATTAACGGCAAGAGGTTGCCGCGGCTCATACACGCCAGTCAGTCGCTATTAAACATGCGCGCGTGTATACTAATCCGAAGATTACTCCGACTTATGAAGAAATCGCTCGTCGAAATAGAACTTATTGCGGGACAGGCAGGTTTATATGGCGGAAGTAACCTTTTTTTTTCTAGAAAGCCCGCGTGTGAGTCACTTTACGATAACGCATAGCTAGCGCGATCGCGTATCTGCATCAAACTCGTTCCCTCAATTTCTATTTAGATATATCGTTATCGCCAAGGCATTCACGAGAAGATCAAAATCAAGAAGTTAAGTTCAAGATTTCTTGATATCAAGTTTTTAATCATCAGGTTAACTCTGATTTAGCTTGAGTTTCCGATTTATTTATTCAATAATTTTTTTTCTGCGTAATAAAGTAAGAGAACGCACGTGTATAAAAATTTGATGTACCTATATGTGGGTAAGAATTTTTAACTGATTTTATTCCAAAAGTTCTTTAACGCTGATTATCTTTTTATAATTTTTCATAATTTTATGAATATCGAAATTATAAGTAAATAAAATAAAAACGAAATTTAATAGAGCTTTGACTTTATCTTGATTGATACGGTACTGTAGATTTAATATCAAGAAGCTAGAGAGGAGTTAAATTAGCGCAAAAAAAGGAAGAGTCGAAATTGCTCATGACCTTCCACAGATGAGGTCTCTCGTCATCTTGTTGCAAAGTCACACTCCAGTGATTCATCTATGTAGCAAGATCGATCGTATCTTCGATTCCGCTTCTTCGGTGAATCGCTTACGAGAATCCTCCCGCGGTGCGGGGATAAAACAGTAATAACATGCGTCAATCGTCAGTGAAATTGCCAGCGTAATGTTCATTAGGCGCTAATTACCTAATAATTCTTTCGTCTTTGTCCATTCTAAGAAGAATAATAAGAAGAGAAAAATATGAGAATATCTACATGTATTTTCAGCGGTGTATCGAATTGTGTTCATGACCGCGTAAAAATAAGAAGAGATCATCGATCATAATTGGAAGTGAGAGCTTGACGTGACCGCGTAAAGAGTCTGTTTGAAAATTTGCAAATGAAGGAGAAACTAGATGGCGTACATGGCGAAAGGTTGCAACATCAGGGACGGCAAAAGTCGACGTCTTAGGCGTTTTAAGTTTCCCTAGGTATTTGAGAAGGCATCGGGCAACTCGATCTCTCAAGCCGGACGCTACACCGTAGAATGCTTACACCTGAGCCTCTTAGATATATTTTTTTTTACATGAGCTAAACAGGTCGCCCACCTTCGTCAGAAGAGAAAAAAAGGGCATTGTTACAGAATTTCACGTTACAACTTTGACCGAGTCATTAAGTCTATAACGACAGGCTTCTCAAATTCGAGTTTTTACTTTTTATATATATGTTATTTAATTAATATAATTTTAATATTAAAAAGATCATTTTCTATTGTATTATTAATAAAAAGACTGAGAAAAGTAAATGAAAAAAGTAAATGCGTTCTAATCCGATTCATTATACATATATAATAAATAGTCCTGTAAATGTACAAAATTCGTTTAATACATTTCGAAATCGATTTGTTCTGTTCAAGTTATCAAACTTAAAATAACGGCATAAATAATGCGCCGGACACGATACAACATTTATGCAGCGTAAGTACGCGCGATAATAAATTCAGACCTGAATTCAGACAAAAATCGGGCCCGCGCGGCGCTCGATCACGAACGCGGGATTATTGGCGCCGGATGAATTTTTCATGAGGTCCGCGCGCAAATAAATTGTTTTCCCGGTTGTACATCGTTAATTGTTAACGCGAAGTAATACGCGGATCGGCTATCAATA
The DNA here is from genome assembly GCF_000956235.1 of Wasmannia auropunctata. Classification (NCBI taxonomy): domain Eukaryota; kingdom Metazoa; phylum Arthropoda; class Insecta; order Hymenoptera; family Formicidae; genus Wasmannia; species Wasmannia auropunctata. The sequence continues at coordinate 4,775,122 of NW_012026890.1, forward strand.
ATTAACTGGCGGCCAGGCGCGGCAGGTGTGTGTCGGTGTTACTCATTAATATTTTAATTATTGAAAATACGCGCTCGTGCGCGCCCGAGCGAGCGGCGCGGCGCGGTGCGTATGTGCGCGTGGTACGTACGGGGCGGATTAGGATTTACATGATTTGAGGCAGGTCAAGATCGGCGCTACGGCCCGATATATATGGAAGTGGGCGCGAGCGGGCATAGGCTTCTCCTCCATTCATACTTAAGCGGCGACGGTTATGAACGGGCGCGCGCATTATGTAATGCATCGTCGGCAAAGCGGTCTTTTTATATCCGCCGCGCGTAGCTAAACGCGGTAAGAGCCGCCGCGCGTTCTCTCTCTCTCTCTCGCGGCTCTTGAAACTTTCATAATGCGTATCGACAGGTACTCGATGCCGCGAGATCTCACTTCTTCTTCTTCTTCTTCTTCCCTCCTTTCGCGCGAATCTGCACGCGCGAAAGTCGAATTCGCGCCACGCCACGCCGTCTCGGTTCTTTTTCTCTCCCTTTTCCCTCGTATCGCGCGTGGTCCCGCCGTTTACATTTGTCCCGTTACGAAATACGCCTATTGCGTATTTCGGAAGCGGCACGGATACGAGCTTTTAAACGTGGCGTGAATTCTAATGCGACGCAATCAGATATATTAATACGATATATCAATTTCAGTACGATTTACGATTTAAAAAAATCTACACCGTTTTTAGAAAGAATCGATTAACTTGTGTAGCTCAAATGAATAATAAAAGATCCTCCGGTAAGAGAAGCTTTATTACAAAAGTATTCTAACGAAATCTTTCACCAGCCATTAGGTTATTGCGCATGTCAGTCGCGATAATTTAATACCAATTGTAAGCGTATAATAATCGCTGACTCGTGCGTATCAACAACTCCAAGAAATTATCAGAATCGCTGCAGTACGCGGTATCCGATATTTCCTTTCTCTCTCTCGGAAGCCGAAAGGTTTTTGTGCAACGTGCACAGTAGGAGCGGGTAAGAGGGGAGGGAGGGGGGATATTTCTCGAGTTACACGGGCACCTGCTCCCGCCGCACGCTTGTAGCGTTAAATCAGAAATAATTAGCGCGAGATCGGCGAGAGCGGGTGTCTCCTCGGGCGGCGACGATCGCGCCGAACTGTCGTCCTTCGATCGCGCGCGCAGCCGCATCAATCCCCCGGCTCTTACATGCAGATGTGCACGGTTACTGCGCGGCCACACTCCATCAGCTGCCATCGGTGCAGCGACACGCAATACGTGTTCTCCCCTGGCCCGGCCCGGCCGGCAGATATATGTATACGGCCGGGTCCGGCGATCGCGTTATTAATGAATTCTGCGGTTCGGATTGACTGGCCGGCCGACAGCGAAGGAGAGCGAACGAGAGCCGGACCCGCGCGAGTCTCTCTCTCTCTCTCTCTCTCTCTCTCTCTCTCTTTATCTTCCTCGAAGCGAGCGAGACGCGAGCGAGCCGATCGTCTCGATGCAATCGGTTGCGTCGAACGAGTTTCGAACAGGATGGAAGAATAGGTGGCATGTAATATACGACGACGTTTATATTAATGAGAAATGTGCCTCCGGGGAGGAGACACGTCGCCCTCCCTCCCCCTCTCACTCCATCCCTACGAAGCCGCCAATCGGTCGGCTGCCGGCCGACCCGACGACTGCTTTTATTGTTGTTATTATCAATGCGTCGTCGTCGTATAACGCGGACGATATCTTTCCGTCCGCGACCCGTTATATCAATGTCGAGCAATCGTCGATCGTTAGAGAAGAGCGGCCGGTAGTTAACGGTCTTTGCCGCTGGGGTCGGCGAAGCAAGAATGATTTAGGCAACCCGACTTGCCCCCCTCCGGCGATGATGTAAATTACGAGAAAATGGAGTGCATTTTTTGCCACTTAACTTGGCAATTTGATTGTTTAACAGATACGACTGCCGAGCCGAGGAAAGGAAAGATCCGCGTCTGCGGATGTGCCGTATTAGTAAAAAATACCGTCATCGATGACGGTTTACCACGGTGATAAATAGCATTGTGCAAGTAATTTACACTTGGTGGGAATGCACAATGAAATGATAAATCATCGCGCCCGATGACAACCGCAAATCTGCATAGAGAATAAGGCCCACTGGAAAGTAATAAGTATGCAGTTTCTCAGACTCGTTGTCATTGTAACCGCACCGCACCGCGTCGCGTCGCATCGCATCGTATCGTATCGCAACGCAACGCAACGCAGATGCGGCCTCGCGCCGCAGACATTTCCTCCTACGCCATTATCCTAGGAAAATCGCGTGGAAAATTTACAGCCGCCTCTCGTCGGGATACGTCAAAATAGCCGCGAGATCGATTACAATTATTGATAGTCGCGCACGTCGGTTACACTCGAAATTATGAAATCCACGGATCGTATCTGATCGCCGATGCGTGGAAGCGGGTTAATTGGAATCGTACTCGCGAAGTCGACGCGGAATCGATCATATACCGGTCTGATGCATAGACCGGTCGGTCGCCGGCTATCCGACGGGGTAATCGATAAAATTATGACGAATGGCACCTCGTGACGAGGCCTCAAGACGTCGGCGGGGTCTCTCTCGCTCTCTCTCTCTCTCTCTCTTTTTCTCTTTCTCTCTCTCGTCGTCGGAGGAATTGGGTTACACGGTCGATGAGTCGATCGCCGGAGCCGCGGAGCGATCGACCGTCGTGCTCGCGCGCCGCGTAAACTCGAGCACGATCGTTCTCTCCCAAGAACTCGTCGTTTGGAAAAAAAATTCGAGACAAAAGCGACGTTGTGCCGCAACGCGATGAAGATTTATAGACGTCGCTGCGCGTGTCAGTTCTTTTAATATACTTCAACAGAATGCGGCGATCATCTTAATTGTAGGTGATTAATTTATACGGGCCGCTTAGTGCGTGATGAAATACGCTACTCGGATCGCGCTTGCTTAACTGCAAAAAAAAAGCTAACTACGAACGATTGACACATCTTCATATCTTGCGTAAAAATATAATATCGCGATTACGTTATACTGGAACAATTTTGGCGTTCCAGTTTATTGCATTAGATTCAGAATTTATTATTAGCCGTTAGTCCTGTTAGTCTTTTTGCAATAAGAGAAAATTATTCGATTCCTCTTGTCTTCGTTTCAAGTTACGATACATATGAGTGAGACTTGGGAGACTGCAACATCGTATGTGTTTTTAATTTCAGCCAAGTCTACACGGAGAAAATTTTCTTTTAAAATTTACCCTGAAAATTTTGTTAATCGTGGTACAACATAGTATTTCGACAAATATATTTGACTGTAAACTACAATAAATTCGTTGTAGTATATTTAAAAAAATAGTGAAAATCATAAAATTTGTCGAAATACTATATTGTCCTACGATTAACATGATTTTCAGGGTAAATTTTAAAATAAAATTCTCTCCATGTATAGTTCAACTGCTTCAGTAGCCGCAATAAATACGAAAATAGATAATTTCGCGCGTATCTACAAGGGTATAAAAATATGACAGATATTGAAATCGTATTAACATACGAAGGAAAGGGGCGGAGGTAACCCGTTTAATTAAAACGCGCGAGCGACGATTATCCGTCGGAGCACTTTGATAATGATTGGAACGCCGGTAATTTTATTGCATACTATTGCATTGTGCCGCACGGCACGGCCTGCCATCAGTTGCCGTTTTATGTGGGAAAGGCGTGCTGAAGGTGACAATAATATCACCTGGAATTATTATCGGCGACGCAATAACGGGGGCGAGGTCCGCGCGCGCGTTGTACAATGTTCGTCAATCGATCGATCCTGCCCGCCTATCAATCAACCTTGTCAAAAATAATCGATCGACGTGACAATTCGAAGCTGACTCGCCCGGTGCCGGCGAACCAGAGCAAACACCAAAGTAACCAATCAATCAAGCCAGACCGGTCACGCGTTTTCGTTCGACTACGTAATAGAACGAGTCACAAATATACAGGGTGACATTTTTGTATTTAATACACTGACGCCAGGCCCGATAAGGCCTCAAGTGATTTTGTTTTCAAATCACTATCTGGAACTGCATCATTTTTCTACTGATATCTAGATTTGATTATCTAAAATTGTGTATGCAATCTCTTTCTTTGTGTGTGTACGTGTGTGCGTGTGTCTTACACAATTTACCGAAATGTCTCTCATCACATTGAATTATCACATTGAAATATAAATCTATTCCATTTCAAACGAGAGAGAAATATTATCTTTGTCAGCGCTAAATATAATTAAAATAATATAGTGCTCGGTATTACGCGCTCGTTTTAGACTTGTATTATGTAAGTTTTTAGATGTACGCTCATTGTACTAGTCTTGTAATTTCGAATGTTGCAAGGTCGTGAAAAGTCAGTTGCAGATATCTGATTGTGTATGCAAGTTTTACCGTATATATAATTGTAACAAATGAAATAATTTGATTAACTTGACATTTTATATCTTAATGGATATTTATATCACATATAACAAGTTATTAATTGTATATTAAAAATTATTTTTCAGTAATTTTCAAATATATGAATATATACACGGAAAAAACAATTTTGCTGAATCCAGATCTGAAAATAATTTTTGTTCAATAATCAAAATAATTTTGTGCAAAAGTGATTGCTAGAATATTAAAACGTTTTATAGCAATACTTATCAGTTTTAACATTCCAACAAATAATTTTGATGATTCAACAAAAAATTATTTTCAGATCTGTTTTCAGCAAAATTTTTAGACCTTTCAACAAAATCGTCCTTTCCGTGTATGTTTTTTAAAAACATTCTTTCTCATAATATTTAACAAAAACCGTATCAAACATTTCATCTTTCGTACATTTTTTAAAATACATTACAAAAAACTAGCCATAAAAAGGAATTAAAAGACGAAATTATAGGAAATGCAGGCCGACTAAAAACCGATACTTTTTTTTACACATTAAATGCGTCAGCAATATATCCGAAGAACCCAAAAGAAACGAGCAAATACTCCGTGCCGAAACGGAAGTTACATCATCGCGGGCTCAGTTTACAATACAAATAGCGTATATGTATCCTATTCGATCGTGAAGCACGCGCGATCGATTGGAATCGACGAGCGCGGAGAGAGAGAAAGAGACATAACTCAATGTCGTGCATGGAGAGGCGGCACGCACCCACGCTCACACGCGCCTCGCGCGTTTCTCCCTAAACCCACGGGTCCCCTCCCTCCCGCCCCATTACAACCTGTCTTGCAATCGTAAAGGGCAAGCCGCCTCGTGGCGTCGTCAGCTCCACCCAGACAACGTCGTCGCTGTCGCCGTCATCGTCATCGCCGTCGCGTTTAGGCGAGATTCACGTCCTCGGAAGGCAACTGCTGGCTCCGCTACGCGCCTCCGCCGCCTCCCGCCGTCTCGGAGCTTCCTACACGCGTACACGTCGTATCGTATCGCGTCGCGTCGCGTCGCGTCGCGTCGTGTTGCGTCGCGCCGCGCGTCGCGTCACATCGCTGCGTAGTGATTCACCGGCTTACACGCGACTTCGGTACCGTTACACGTGTGGGCACGCACCGAGCTACACGTGTGCGACCCGTGCGGATGGTAGCGCGCCGGCATGATCCCGTCGAGGCGGTAGCTGCTGCAACGCTCGAGTCTACAGTGTCGGTCGAAAATCAACGATCGCACGCAAGGACGAAAATGTGAAAAGAATTCTCTATAATTCGAATCTTTGCAATATTAACAAAATCCGCGTATTTTTTCCACACAGACACGTGACGCATTTTCCTATTTTTTTTTTTATATATTTCGAATCTTGTACTTAACAAGCTCTGTAAATCATACAAGATCTTATTTCTTTTTCTATTGTTTTGATGTAAACAGTTTTTAAATTCTAAACAATTTGAAGAGAGACGCTAAAACGAAATCTGAATTTGTATTTACCCGTTTCCGTAAATACAATACAAATATTGTAATTTAATATGCACTGTGTTTGCTCGCAACATTTCATTTCTCGCGAATTCTAATTTTGGTTGGTACTGTACATATCGGCTCGAGACATTTCACCACGTCGCTGTGAGGCCTGTGAGAGTCTAGATTCTCTTCGTCCATTACATGGAGAGAAAGAGAGAGAGAACAAGAGTGGAAGAGGAAGAAAGAGAAGAGAGAGAGAGAGAGAGAGAGAGAAATATCTATGCGCTATAAGCTGCACTGCCGGCATCGCGTTGACATAATGCGCGCAATTATTATCCAGTGTTATCAGCATGGCTTTCCAGCTCGACCGATGCGTGCGAGCCGTGCGTAGCCGCGCTGTCGCGTACAATCACCGCGGGGAAAAGCGTGAATGAACACGCCGCAGCGTCTCGGCGACGTTTTATGAGCGGAATTACCATATCGGCGTTGCACGGGATAATCGGCGCGCGCGAAGCGATACACCGAGAGCCGGTTGATCTTTCAGCGATCGTTAACGCTGCCGTCAATAACCGATCGATAAATCGATGGTGAGACCGGCGGATATCGAGCGATGAACCGAGGCGTTTTCACGCCTCTGAGACCAATTGAATTATCATCAAATTAAATATGCGAACCTCAACAGGATAGGTGTAATATATTAATTGTATTCCCGGAATTATTATATGTATACATCAGCTTCTCTCTCTCTTGACTCGACGTCTCTTCAGTCGGTATTCATGTTTCCATAGAGCGCGCTACGTAAACGTTCGCACGTTGAAGCGTTTCGTCATAGTACTAATGTAAGTAACAATGTACGAGATAAACGTCCGTGATTTTATGCCGACGTTATAATTCATCGTCGTGCAACATTCCATCAATAGCATAGAACCACTTTATCGCGCTCAATGCACAACGAGCGCATAGACCGTGTCATATCTATCCATTCCGTATAAGGAACAGGTGGATACAATCTACGCGTGAAGATTGAGTCATCAGCATATAGACATGCTGAGATGTAAAACAGTTTACGGCGTGGCGTCGAGACATCACAAATATAATATATAAGTTTTGTGAAATACATTTACATTTTACATCTACGTTGACGGAAAATGTTAATTTGTGTACATGTGTTTGTGTTTATGTATTTTTTTTTATCATGTGTGAATCTACATGTTATAATCGATTGCGGGCATTACTGGTCAATTTTGTTCTCGGTTCTTACACCAATTACAGAATCCAAGCACGCTTAGTCAGTTATATTATATTTACATACGTTACGAAATACATTAACATTTTAAATCTACGTTGATGGAAAATTTTAATGTGTGTTTGTGTTATGTATTTATGTCTTTTATAATCATATGTGAATCGACACGTTATAATCGATTACTGGGCAATTCCGTTCTTACACCAATTACAGAATCCAAGCACGCTTAGTCAGTTACGTTACCTAGAAGACGCAATACACGTACACACATACGTATCTACGTAACACGCGGAATTGGACCGGAATCTGCGCGCATGACTCATCGACATTACGTTTACCAACGCGCCGCGGACAATGCCGTTCTGCGAAAGCGCGGCCGCGAAAGTGTCGCCGATCGTCGCCGTTGGAAAAAAAATCAATTGGTGCGATTTTAAGGCGTGCGCGATTTTTGTCGAAGTGCCACGTCGCGCTTCCGTGCGTGCGGGAACAAAACCCGTCGAACGAAATTATTAACGAAAGTAACGACAGTTACAGCGGGAAAGTATCTACGTAAGCGCGGATCAACGCCGGGGAAATGATTTATGACGGAGTCACCGTGGAAGACGCGGGCAGCGTTGCGTTGGCAGAGCAATTCCCCGGCTCTCGCATAGCGAAACACTTCTGTCATGCGAAATCTGGAAGGCAGTGATGTGAGTAATCTATAAGTGAGTGATTCACGGAGGAATTTTTCCCATACGACAGCGCGTGCGGAGGCAGCTTATAGATCGTGGATTTATCGTTCGTTGGCGAGGGCAACACGGGCGGAAGTGTGTTTCAGGCGGCGCGGTGGGTTTCGCGATCCGCGGAATTATTACGGGCGGACGCACCGTAATCTCCACCCGCGAGCGCGTTCGCGGGCCATTAAAATTTCGAACGGTCCCGCGAAAGTGCGACGTCGCGCGTGCCGCGCGTTGCAGACATAACTCGAGGCTGTAGAAAATGACCGGATGGGGCCACTAAGCTGTGCTCATAACGCCACCGGTAATTAATCAACGTGTCCATCCCGCTGCCTGGTGCGCCGCAGCGATACTCGATGCACTCGCGGCGTACATACGTTCGTAACACGGACGAGGTGTACGTCGCGAGTCTCGCGTTGTTCGAGCGTTCGGTTATTTTTGCGCAACGTCCTCGCTCCCGGAAAAGCCGCGACGAAAGAAAGTCATTCGACTGAGCGCACTGCAGTTACATCAGCGTATGTCAGCGCATTGAGCCCATGTGAGTGATGAAAAACAGCTACGACAAATCGTTGTAATGACCGTCGATCATGGTTCTTATCCGCGAATTAATTCAAGTAAGGTTGTAACGCTCGTATAGTTACGCGAACTTCGAGAAATCGACAGGCTCTCCGACGAACGGCGCCATACACGCCGGACTTTGGCGTGTCCACGTATCTATTTATCTCGATGGTGTTACAACTTCAGATAAGAGTAACATAAAATATATATAACATACAATTTAAAATTATACCAGTAAAATATCTTTCATATCTAAGTAATATTTTAAAACCAAAAAATTATGGTTTGAAATTAGCTATTCCTGATTAACTTCAACTACTAATAAAGAACAGGAACTCAATTTTCCAAAAAATGTTACAACTAGCTCCGGTCTCTCCTACTGTGATTGCGTGAGCCCGACATATGAGAGGCAAATACACCTTAAAAACTCACCGAGAGAAAGGGACCGCAATTTTTTTTAGTTACCTACCAAAAGTATGACTAAGACAGGATGGGAGAAGCGGGGGAAACCAGCGGAAACCCGACAATGGTAGGCGCCAGTTTTATGCAGATAGCGCGTAAGTTACGACGAAACCCCGTCAACTTGGCGGCTCCTTTGATCGATGTGGCGCCCGGCACGCTGCAGCCACCCTGTATCAAGCGTACGTTCGTAAGGCGTGCCGGTTTCCTCGGAATTCCGCGTTAACTTCCGGAGAGCCGCGAGTATAAGAAATGAACGCAAACACAAATTTGTCGCTTCGCAGTTCGTCGTTTGATAATCGGATATCCGATGTTAAACTTTGATGACGAAAATCGAAGAGTCACGTAGACTCGACCTACATATAATCGGAAAATAAAGAAAATTACAGCTTTGCGAGAAAATTAAAGAACGTTATATATAGAAGACTGCAACTGTACGTTTAAACTCGACTCTGTCATCCAACTTACGTCTCAGGCAACCATTGCGAAGCATATAGAACCAGACAGAAAAATATAATATCGAGGAAAGTTAACCGAGATTACAATATCTCTGTTTTCGTCTGCAGACTGTAAGAAGCAACACATTTTCGTTAATATTTCGTTAATTTCAGCTAAGAGAGATCTTTGGTCGAGACAGATATCTATGCATAATTATGGACTGTCATTGACGCATGCGGTTGGATGGTATCAGAGAGAAACCTAGAACTTCTTGGAAAATTTATCGAACTGATATCACGATTCAATGGGAAGCGATACTTGTTTGAATCATTCTTAAACATCGTCACATCTGGACGCTCATTAAGTACCTGCAAAAATATGTCGCACATTTTAGCGCGCGTTTAGCGGTACACGATATTTGTAATTCGTTCAAAAAATAAAAAAAATAAAAAAATAAAGCGACTTCTAGGTGTATAAACATGCGCGGAGCCGTATAATTCTGATATTACGCGCTCGGATTATGTCACCGCGTGTACACTTTCTTCCTCGGTCGTTTCATTTGTTTACACGGCCGCGTTACCGCGCGCGCAATGAAAGAAATAATTAAAGCGGACGCGTTATATTTTACGTTAATCAAAAGTGCAAAATAAGAATATATATATGTATATACGGTCGCCGCTGCGCATTACCGATGTCGCGCAATTACCGCGCGAGGTGATTATTTATTAATTAGTCTACCAAAGAGACGCGCGTGTATTTTTTCTTTCGCAACTGTAACATATACGCGTCCATTGTGAATGCGCCGCATTCATTTGCGGTACACACACAGCAGGCGGGGATACTTTTATAATCTAAAGTTTGCTGATTTCACCAATTGCTGGCAAATAAAGAACTTTTTATTCGCTTACACGTCGCGCATTGTTATCAAAAATACATTAAAATATACATAAGCGCGCGGAGGGAAATAAATACAATCCTCGGGCGCGCTGTGTTCATTATTCGCCCGCAAAAATACCGTGCGTACGTCGCGCACGAGCCGCGCCGCCGCGCCGCGCCGTACCCCGATCGGCGCGCGCGGTGACGCATCGCGCATCCATCCCGGGCTAAACGGCGAACCACCGGGGACGGATAAAAATTAAACACCGTTAAGTTACACGGGAAATTCGCGCGTTCATCGGCAAGTAATAGAATTAATATTGAATTATCGGCGACGGGGACGAGGAGAGAAGGCAGACGCGAGAGGGGCAGGGGAAGGAGGGAATGGACCGGTGGCGGAAGAGGGACGGGGGAGGGAAGAGGAGGGAGGGGGAAGCGGCTTTTCAGTTAGCCGTCGACGCATTGTTTTTCAGCCCGAACGTATCGTCGTGCGGTCGGGCTCGTTATCGATAATTAAAAATTGTCAAATGCACTTTGGCGCGGTGCGGGCGCATCACAGCCGGCGCGCGGAACCCAGTTGGAAGTAGCCCGGGGGTCACCGGCGGGGTACTCACCGGAGGGCAAAGGGGTGAGAAAGGGGGGAGGGAGAAAGAGAGAGCGAGAGAGAAAGAGAGGGGGGAGGGAGGGGCCGCGGCGCGGGTCTCTGGTGTGTACGGTTGCGCAATCATTAGCCAGTGTATTATTACTCGCACGGATATTAATTGATTTCGAAAATACAATTTTCTGTGCGAATGATCAAAACGCCGTGCGCTTGCCGCCTGCTACTCCGACCCCGTCCTGACCGCGTTATGCCTCGTTCGGCGCGTGTGTCTACATCATCAGCACGCCTCTAGCGTTTGCTTTTCCGTTTAGATCGGGCTCGCGTTTCACGAATCTCTCTGAAACCGCCGACCGAGGGTGCTTTAACGAACGGGCCGTATGAAATGGAAAACAACAGGCCTTCGGTGGCCTCCCCTCCCCCTCCTCCTACTCCCCCCCTCCCCCGGACGACAATGGGAAAAGGCAAAACGGGCTGGGCGCGGAAAACAACGAGATTTGCAATGAAACGTCGCAATGTTATTATTTATCGCGTAAAGATCGTAAGAGGAAAAGAGAAGCGTATTGCACTCTACAGCGAAAATTATTAATCTCTGTAATAGAGGAGAAATAAAACACATGTAAATACAAATATTTCGATTATGACTATGACGCCTTTCTGCTGAAATTACAGGCGTATAAAAAGGATCCGAAGTGGTTAGTTTAGTCATGAAAAAGAATCTAATAATAGCAGAGAGAGCAGCAAAAAAAAAAGATTAAATTAAAGTATCGAACAACGGAACAGAATTAAAATCAATTTTTTTTTCTATCGATATACGGATAAAAGATTAATATGCAAGGGCTTAAAAACTAAAGCGGAATTAAATACATGAGGTTCGATTATCTCGGGTGAATGGAGGATCCACGGAGCGAAGAGTGAGAAGTAACATTGCGAAAAATCGGACTGTGCGGCGAGGGCGAGAACCGCGTGTAAATCAAGAGCGTTTTATTAGCTGCCCCCCCCCCCTCTCTCTTTCTCTCTCCTCCACCCTCGCCACCATTTTGTTCAGATTATCACGGCGAGAGTCGCGGGCTGACTGCACTTGTCATCTGGCGTTGGAAACCGCGCGGCGCGGCGGCGAAAACAGAGTCGTCAGATCGAAAGGTATACACATTGATCGTAATTCGAAGTGCAGCGATAACCTCTCGCGGCCATTCGTCGCGCGGCCGCGATTGCACACACGCGCAATCGGTGCGTGAAAATGGAAATCGAGCGAAATGGATTCGTTCGTTTAGAAAAAAAAAAAAAAAAAACAAACGACGCGCGCGCGGAAGA